>NC_080381.1:99926777-100245099 GCF_014773155.1 Arachis stenosperma
CTCCTTTTGGATCTTCTTTCTTTTTGCTCCTCCTTTCTCCTTGTTGTTGTGTCGTTGCATTCCCCTTTGGATCTTCTTTTGCCAAATTCTGAGCTTATCATTGTCTCCTGTAGCCTCTGTTGATTGAATCTCACCCTTGCTAGTTCTTGCTGTTCAAATATCTTCCGAGCCTCATTAAAACATTTGATTTGTGGGTTGATCAATGGGGGTGTGGAACAGAGGTAACTAAGCTTTTCTTGGGTGCATATGTCATAGTCAAGTCTGTCCTTGTGCCTGGCTTCCTTGAACATTCTGTTTTCATTGAAATCTCTGTAGAGTGTTTCATGTCTAGCATCCAACCTATGGAGAAGTTCTCTTTGCTGAGCTTGCTCTATCCTTAGTTGAGCTTGTTCTTGTATCACTTTCTCCATGGCTTTTTCATGTTCCATAGCTGAATTGTTGATGGCTTCTTGCATCTTGGCATATTGTTCTTGTTGCAACTCCATCATGTGTGTTTGGTACTCATTTTGTTGGTTCATCCATTGAACTTGAACCCCTCTTTGTTGATCCATCAATTGCCAAAGGTCCCTTTGTTGTTGCGCTTGTTCCTCTTGGCTTCTTTGAATTTGTGAATATTGCCCAGAAATCCCTTCCAAGGCGGCTTGGAGTTGGTTCATGTTCAAGGTGTGGGATTCATCCATTTCTTGAGGCTCCTCCTTGTCTTACTTCTTTCCTTTTCTTCCTTCTTGCTAAAGGTTGCCTTTCCAATTGGGTTGTGGTGATGAACTCCAACCTTTCTTTGGTGAGAGGCTTTCCAATGGAGACCAAATCAGTTTCTCCAAATTCTTCAAGAGGCACTCCAGCTTCTTCACATAGGCGCAGAATAGTACTAGGATATCCTAGCCAGCTGTCCTGTTTGACCTTTTGAGCTATTTCAATGATGTTCTTGGCTATAATGTCTCCAACATTGATTTCCCCTCCTTTCATTATGCAATGGATCATTATAGCTCTATTCACCGTTACCTCAGAGTTATTTGAAGTAGAGATCAATGACCTCCTCACTATGTCATGCCATCCTTTTGCTTGAGGTATGAGATCACCTCTCCGAAGTTTGAGTGGTCGGCCATGTGAATCCGATACCCAATCCGTGCCTACTCTGCATAAGTCACTCACCACATCCACATATCTTGGGTCATTTTCAACCCTTTCTTCATAGCTAGGTCATTTGAACTGTTTGTGCTTGACCCTTAGCACCCTATTGATGGTGTCCGGGCTAAAATCAACATCCCACCTCTTACATAGCTCATGTATGGTTCTTCATCATCATATTCTCTTATCACATTAGTGAAGAACTCATGGATGAGAAGCATGCTTATTTCTTGAGGTTGGTCACAGAGAAGCTCCCATCCCCTTTTTCTGATTATTTTTTGTATCTCAGGGTATTCATCTTCTTTAAGCTTGAATGGTAGCTCTGGAACAACATCTTTGCTTGACATCCAACTAAAAATTCGCTCATTGTGTTTGGATTTGAATCTTCTTTGATCAAATTCATCTTCTCTCCTATCCCTTGATGATGAGGCCATTGAGATTCACTTGCAAGATTGAATCTCCCCAACACCAAACTTAGTTGAATGCTTGTCCTCAAGCACAAGGAAAATGATTGTGAATGAGAGATATGAGGTAAGCACGGTGACTTAGAAAATGATGGTGAAGGAGATTGAGTGTTTCGGTTATGTGAGAGATGTGATGCTTCAAGAGGAGTTTTGTTGGGTAAAGATGAGGTTCAAGGTTAGAATTTGTGAAACATGGAGTAGGTTGGAGGTTGAGTATGAGTTCGGTTAGTGAAGTGAAAGTTGGTGGTTAGAAGAATGAATGATGAATGAATATGGTTGAAGTATTTAAAGTGAAAGTTGGTGGGAAGGCATTTAAGGCTCGGTAATGGCATGCTTCCTTGTGCACAATGCATGTTGATTTCTTTTTCCCCATGCACAAAGTTTAAAATTCATGTGACTACCCTTCCTTACGTATCTGTGATCTTTCTTCAAGATTCCCCATCATTTCTTTCCTTCTTTCATTATATGCTTCCAAGATTCCCCATCACTTCTTTCTTTCTTTCCTGCAACAAAATGCCAAAGGCTTGAGATTCTTAAAGTGACATTAATGGCTAAAAACTTATGATTATGTTCCTATACAAAATTGACTAAATTAGATTCCCTAATCTATTTTTTAGCATTAATAATGCAAGTAAAGACACCAAACTTAGTTTGTGACTAAGTGTTCTATGGAATTAATTCCAAAGATAGCCACATCAAACTTAGTAATTTACCTACATTCAATGCTTTTTTTTTTCACGTTTTTTTTTTATTTTATTTTATAACTAAAGTAGATGACAAAACTTTCATAGCTTAGCATTTTCGTGTATGTATGGACACCAAACTTAGTTTGTGGCTAAGTGTTATAGAACACACATTTGCCATTACTTCAAGATTGGCCACACGAAACTTAGTGCCTTGCATACACCATGTACTAGTCTACTTGCTCATTATTGGTTACTAAAACATGAAATTAAAAGACTCCCTGTGCATGGGTTGCCTCCCATGAAGCGCTTTGTTTATTGTCCTTAGCTCGACATTGCAGCTTCTTTGCTCATGTTAAGAGTTGCACACTCTCTTCCTTGCTCCAAGGGCCACCAAAATAGTGCTTCACCCTATGTCCATTGACTGTGAAGGTTTGTTTTGAGGCTTCATCAAGCAATTCAACATAGCCATGAGGTGAAACTTTGGTGATGGTGTATGGACCAGTCCATCTAGACCTCAGCTTCCCAGGGAAGATCTTCAATCTTGAATTGAATAATAACACCTTTTGGCCTGGTTCAAATGTTCTTTGAGAGATCCTCTTATCATGCCATCTCTTTGCTCTCTCCTTGTATATTTTGGCATTGTCGTATGCCTCCAATCTGAACTCCTCAAGCTCATTGAGTTGTAGCAACCTCTTCTCTCCTGCTGCTTGAGCATCTAGATTTAGAAGTTTGGTGGCCCAGAAAGCCTTATGTTCAAGCTCTACAGGGAGGTGGCATGCCTTTCCATACACCAATTGAAAGGGAGATTTTCCTATGGGTGTCTTGAAGGCTGTCCTATATGCCCAAAGTGCATCATCTAGCTTCCTAACCCAATCCTTTCTTGTTGTTCCCACAGTTTTCTCCAAGATCCTTTTTAGCTCTCTGTTAGCAAGTTCAGCTTGTCCATTGGTTTGTGGGTGATATGGGGTAGCTACTTTGTGTGTAACACCATACTTGTGGAGTAAGGAATTGAGTTGCTTGTTGCAAAAGTGGCTTCCCCCATCACTTATAAGCCCTTTGGGTACTCCAAATCTTGTGAAGATGTTCTTCTTGAGGAATTGCAAGACCACGTTGGTATCACATGTGGTGGTGGCTATTGCTTCTACCCATTTGGAGACATACTCTACTGCTACCAGGATGTATTTGAACGTGTAGGATGGAGGAAAAGGTCCCATGAAATCTATTCCCCACAAATCAAAGAGTTCCACTTCCAAAATGAACTTTTGGGGCATCTCATTTTTCTTTGACAAACCCCCTGCTCTTTGACATTCATTGCATTGGCTCACAAACTCCCTAGCATCCTTGAAGATTGAAGGCCAATAGAAACCACTTTGAAGGACCTTAGCAGCAGTTCTTTCAGCTCCAAAATGACCACCATAACTAGAGTTGTGACAATGCCACAGTATGTCCTTCATCTCATTTTCTGGCACACATCTTCTTATCATTCCGTCTGGGCATCTTTTGAACAAGAATGGTTCGTCCCAAAAGAAGAACCTAGCCTCATGCAACAGCTTCTTCACTTGTTGTCTTGTGTACTCTTGTGGAATGATTCTTCCTGCCTTGTAGTTGGCCATGTCTGCAAACCATGGGACATGTTGAATGTGCAAGAGATGTTCATCTGGAAACTCTTCATTTATTGATGGAAGGTTGTCTTGGCATTCATCTTGTGGCACCCTTGATAAGTGATCAGCAACTTGATTTTCACTGCCCTTTCTATCTTTGATCTCAATGTCAAACTCTTGTAGGAGTAGCACCCATCTAATTAGCCTTGGTTTGGCATCCTGTTTTGACATAAGATACTTAATGGCAGCATGGTCAGTATACACTAAGACTTTAGATCCAATCAAATATTGTCTAAACTTATCAAAGGCATACACCACGGCTAGTAACTCTTTCTCTGTTGTGGTGTAGTTCTTTTGAGCTTCATTCAACACCTTACTTGCATAGTAGATAACATGAAGCTTCTTTTCCTTCCTTTGCCCCAACACAGCGCCAATTGCAAGGTTGCTTGCATCACACATGAGTTCAAAAGGTAGTCCCCAAGTTGGGGGTGTGATGATTGGTGCTGTGGTGAGCTTAGCCTTTAGAGTTTCAAAAGCATGCTTGCATTCATCATCAAAGATAAAAGGATTTTCTACCACCAGCAAATTGCTTAGTGGTTTTGCTATTTTGGAAAAATCTTTGATGAATCTCCTATAAAATCCAGCATGTCCTAAGAAACTTCTAACAGCTTTCACACTAGTTGGCAAAGGAAGTTTTTCTATAATTTCTACTTTTGCCTTGTCAACTTCTATACCCTTTCTTGAAATTTTGTGACCAAGAACAATGCCTTCGGGTACCATGAAATGGCATTTTTCCCAATTCAAAACTAAGTTTGTTTCTTGGCATCTTTTCAAGACTAAGGTAAGATGGTGCAAGCAAGTATTGAATGAATCACCAAAACAGAGAAATCATCCATAAAGACTTCAATGAATTTTTCTACCATGTCTGAGAAGATTGAAAGCATGCATCTTTGAAAGGTAGCTGGGGCATTGCAAAGTCCAAATGGCATCCTCCGGTATGCAAAGACTCCAAAGGGACAAGTGAAGGAAGTCTTCTCTTGATCCATGGGGTCAACCACTATCTGATTATACCCAGAATATCCATCAAGAAAACAATAATAAGCATGGCCAGCCAACCTCTCAAGCATCTGATCAATGAAAGGTAGAGGAAAGTGGTCTTTTCTTGTGGCATCATTCAACCTCCTATAGTCTATGCACATCCTCCACCCTGTCACTGTTCGTGTTGGGATAAGCTCATTCTTCTCATTAACAATGACAGTCATGCCTCCTTTCTTAGGTACTACTTGCACTGGACTGACCCATGGGCTGTCAGATATAGGGTAGATGATCCCAGCCTTGCACAACTTCAGGACTTCCTTTTGAACAACCTCCTTCATTGTGGGATTCAATCTTCTTTGAGGTTGTACCACAGGTTTGGAGTTCTCCTCCAAGAGTATCTTGTGCATGCATATGGCAGGGCTTATGCCCTTCAAGTCATCAATGGTCCACCCCAAAGCCTCTTTGTGAGTTCTCAAAACCACAAGGAGCTTTTCTTCTTCCTCTGCATTCAATGTGGAATTGATGATCACTGGGAAGCTGTCTTTCTCACCAAGGAATGCATATTTAAGATGAGGGGGTAGTGGTTTCAACTCTTGTTGTGGTGCCTCTTCTTTGGTAGCTTCACTTGGTTCCTTTGATGCTTCCGACGTATTTTCTTCTTGTCCCTTGATGTTATGGACTTCCTCTTGTTGCATTTGATGGTTTGTGTTAAGCACTTCTTCAACCAAAGAGTCCACTACATCAATCCTCATGCAATTTTCTTTCTCAACAGGGTGTTGCATTGCTTTGAAGACATTTATGGTCATTTGTTCATCATGCACCCTGAAGATCATCTCTCCCTTTTCCACATCAATGATTGTTCTAGCTGTAGCCAAAAAGGGTCTACCAAGAATGACTGAATTGTTTCCCTCTTCATCCATATCTAGGACCACAAAATCAGCTGGGAATATGAAGTTTCCCACCTTCACCAAGAGGTTATCAACTACTCCATTTGGCACTTTGATGGATCTGTCAGCAAGTTGGAGTGACATCCTTGTGGGTTTGAGCTCTTCAATCATCATTTTCTTCATCATGGTAAGGGGCATTAAGTTAATGCTTGCTCCCAGGTCACAAAGTGATTTATCAACAGCCATGCTCCCAATCGTGCAAGGTATGAGAAAGCTGCCAGGGTCTTTGAGTTTTGGAGGTAACCCTTGTTGAATGATGGCACTACACTCTTGATTGAGAACCACGGTTTCTTTTTCTTGCCAACTCCTCTTCTTGGTGATCAACTCCTTAAGAAACTTTGCATACAATGGCATCTGTTCTAGAGCCTCTGCCAATGGGATGTTGATTTCAAGTTTCTTGAAGATCTCTAAAAACCTTGGGAATTGTTGGTCCTTTGCTCCTTTGTGTATCCTAGTTGGGTAAGGAAGCTTGGGTACATAAGCTTTCACTCCTTCATTTTGTTTTCTTTTTGTGGATTCATACTTTCCTTGCCATCACGGTTGCCTTCTTGACTTGGTGGATTGCCTTGTGGCTTGACAACCTCCTTGTCTTTGTTAGATGTTGAAGCCTTTTCTTCATCTTGCCTTTCCATTGTGTCTTGCTCTTTGGGTTTGTTGCTTCTTTATTTGAACTTTCACCAACTACCTTGCCACTCCTTAACTGCAAAGCCTTACATTCTTCTCTTGGGTTGGGTATTGTGTCACTTGGGAGGACATGGGTTGGTTTCTCGGCTTGTTTGGCTAGTTGTCCCACTTGTCTCTCAATGTTCTTCATAGTGACCGCTTGTTCTTGTTGTCCCTTAGCTAAAGCTTGAGTGGTTTGAGCAAGTGCTTGCAAGGTTGCTTCCAGACTTGAGATTCTGGCCTCATGATGGTCAATTGGAGGTATGATGGGGGTTGATTGTTGTTGGAAGTTGTTGGGTGGATTAGTGTGGTAATTTTGTGAGTTGGATGTTGGTGCAGAGAAGTTATTTTGGTGGGTTTGTGGGTTATGATGGAGGTGTTGATATGTGTTTTGTGTTTTTCTATATTGGTTAGTGTTGTTGGTATGGTGATTTTGGTTGTTTGTGTTACGGGTGTGATTGTGGTTGTTGTTCTTTTGCCAATGGTTTTCTCCCCACTTTAAATTGGGATGATTCTTCCAAGATGAGTTGTATGTATCACCATGGAATTCTTCCTGAGAATTTGAAGTATTCTGCATGTATTGAACTTGTTCTTGTGGTTGTTCAACCGTGGTTCCTTCACCTTGGTTCCATTCAAGTGATGGCTGATTTGTTGTGTTCACTGATGCAAGTTGCATACCATCCATTCTCTTTGTTATCATCTCCATTTGTTGTTGGATTTGTTGGTGCATTAACTTGTTTTGTGCCAAGATAGCATCAACACCTTCAAGCTCCATTACACCTTTCTTTGGGGGTGGATTGTGTTGCCTCTCTGATGAGTAATAATATTGATTGTTTGCCACAATCTCAATGAGGTTTTGAGCCTCCTCAGCAGTTTTCATCATGTTGAGTGATCCTCCTGATGAGTAGTCTAGTCCCTTCCTTGCTTCTAAGTTTAAGCCTTCATAGAAGTTTTGAAGCTTAACCCAATCACTAAACATGTCTGGGGGACATCTTCTCATTAGTGCCTTATATCTTTCCCAGGCTTCGTACAATGACTCCCCTTCCATTTGCCTAAAAGTCTGAACCTCTGTCTTCAACTTGATGACCTTTTGAGGTGGGTAGAACTTTGCTAGAAATTTGCCCATCACTTCATTCCAATCATTGAGGCTTTCCTTGGGGAATGATTCTAGCCATTGAGTGGCTTTATCCCTCAAAGAGAATGGAAATAGCAACAACTTGTAGACATCTGGATGCACTCCATTTGTCTTCACTGTATTGCATATCCTCAGAAAAACAGAGAGATGTTGATTTGGGTCTTCAAGAGGTCCCCCTCCATAAGAGCAATTGTTCTGTACCAAAGTGATGAGCTGAGGTTTTAGCTCAAAGTTATTGGCCTGAACATTTGGTGTAGCAATGCTGCTCCCACAATGTCTTGGATCAGGGATAGTATATGAGGATAACACCCTTCTAGCGTGTCCACCATTATTGTTGACCCCTCCAGGAGGGTTGTGCATCTCATCCTCCATGACTTGATCTTCTCCCTCTGATTCCTCTGACCCTTCTTCACCAACTATGAACTTTCCTCTTTCTGCTCTCCTTAACCTTCGTCGGGTTCTCTCGTCCTCAATATCACGTCTACTTGTTCCTGACATACACAAACAGAACCAAAATCACAAGTGAAATATTCTAGAATTAGAGTGGAATTGGAGTTAGTGAAACAAAGTATCAAACAGTTAGTGGGCTTAACAAAAATAAAAAAAAATGCTTAATCTAAACCACCTTTCACTTAATCATTGTCAACCTAACCAATCCCCGGCAACGGCGCCAAAAACTTGATACGTAAAAATTAAGATTTCACGTACAACCGGCAAGTATACCGGGTCGTATCAAGTAATAAAACTCACAAAGAGTGAGGTCGATCCCACGGAGATTGGAAGATTAAGCAACTTTAGTTAATGGTAGATTTAGTCAAGCGAACATAGTTTTGATTTCATGAGCATTTTGATTTTTGAACATAATTGCAAGAATGTAAATGACACAAAATGTAAAGAACTAGAATAGAGAAATAAAATGGAAGTAAATGACGGAAACTTAAAGTGCAAGAAACTTAAATGACATCAAAAATAAATTGCAAGGAATTAAAGTGCTGAATTCTAAAGAGCATAAGAGTGAGAAATAAGAAACAGAATGTAAATGACAAGAATAATAAATTGCAAGAATGTAGAAGGGAATTGGGTAATGGGTTTTCAAACACTAAGAACAAAAGAAATGAGAATTAATGATGGAGAGGATCATTAGGGATCAGAGATGTTAGTTTTCATGAATTGATGTTAGTCAAATCCTTCTCAATCATGGGTATAGATCTATGGCAAGTGGGTGATTGAACCCCAATCTCTTGGTGATTCAATCTCTCTCAACATAACCAATTGCCACTCTCGTGATCTAATTGTTCATGAGAAGAGATGAAGCTCATATATTATCCAGCCACACAATTTCTATAATCTCAACCAAGGAGAGTTACATCTCACATACTAACCAAGGTATATTGATTAAAGAAATCATGAAAGGATGAACTCTAAACTGAATTATGTGGCTCATTCCTCAAACTCACCACATAATTCATATAGATTAACCCCTCTCTCGATGGTGGTTGAATCTGTGAAGATCAAGAGTTCCCTCTTTAAATCAACCACTAGAATTGAGGAGGAAAGATGGGTTCATCAATCCATTCCAACAAACAGAGCTCCTCCCCCTAATGAAAGTGGGGTTTAGTGAGTCATTGCTCCAATTTCAACAACAATTGCCATCAACAAGAATTAAACTGAATGTAAAGGAAGAAGAAGAAGAAGAATGAAATGCTTAGAACTTCAAATTGAAGAAGAAAAATTCCAATAAGAATCAAAGAAAATGCTCTCCGGGTATCCTCCCGGAAGTACCACAAGAGTTCTCAAAAGTAAAGTGCTGAGAGTCTAAAATTCTAAGTGTCAAAAGTGTAAAAAAAGTAAAAGTGTAAAAAAAGTCCCTCTAAAGTACAAACTCAATCTCTATTTATACTAGTCCTAAAGATCTTCAAGTGGGTTAGCAAGATGGGCTTCCTCTTTGTTGAATTCTTGGCTCAATTGGAGGTGTTTTGACCTTTGTGATGAATAGGTGAAGTAGAGCAAGTTGGCACCAATTCTGGCCCATTGATGGGCGTTGTTGGCAATAACTCAGGCCTTAGTGCACGTTGGCAACGTGCATGCCAATTTCCTGGAAGTGAGTTTGAGACTTGGGCGTTGCTAGCCCAAGTTGTTGCAAACAACTTGCTCTTCCTCTTCTTGGCCTTACTTTCATGCTAAATGTAGCCCAGAATTTGAGTGTCAACCTTCAGCTTCAATATGGACTATTATACATCATTGGAAAGCTCTTGATGTCTATTTTCTAATGCCACTGGAATCACCTCAATTGGACTTTCCTAGCTCAAGTTATGGTTCCTCAAAGAAGGTAAGGTCAAGCTGCCAAGTTGTTGCCAAGTTGTTGTGAATAACGCACCCTCAACCCCAAGTTAGCAACGTGCTCGAGCATGACTCTCCCAAGGCAAGGACTTGAGGCTGGCGTTGTTGCAAAACACGCCCCCTTTGTGCACATTGGCAACGTGCTCGATCCCACATCCAAGGATCATCTCTAGCTCCCTTGAATTTCATTTCTTGTTCTTGTTTTTAGGGCCTAAAGATGACTCTGGTTTGGCTCCAATCTTGTGCTCCACCATGGACTATTATATATGGTTGGAAAGCTCTGAATGTTAGCTTTCCAACGCAACTGGAAGTACTCAATTTGGATCTCTGTAGCTCAAGATATCTTCCATTGAAGTGGACATGTTCAGGCTGCCTTGTTTTGGTAAGTTGGCGTTGGCAACGCCCATCTAGCGTTGGCAACGTGAGTGGTGCGGCATTTGGGCGTTTGGAACGCGGTTTGTGCGCCATTGGGCGTTTGGCACCTTGGTTGGTGCGCCAATGGGCGTTTGGCAGCCTGGTTGGTGCGCCAATGGGCGTTTGGCAGCCTGGTTGGTGCGCCATTGGGCGTTTGGCAGCCTGGTTGGTGCGCCAAGACTTGGTGCCAAAATTTGCTTGTGTGTGGCGTTGGCAACGCCAGATTCAAGTTGGCAACGCCAACTTTGCTTCTTCCAGGGCCAAGCTTGCCTTGCTTGTGTGTGGCGTTGGCAACGCCAGATTCAAGTTGGCAACGCCAACTTTGCTTCTTCCAGGGCCAAGCTTGCCTTGCTTGTGTGTGGCGTTGGCAACGCCAGATTCAAGTTGGCAACGCCAACTTTGCTTCTTCCAGGGCCAAGCTTGATAGTGTGGCGTTGTTAGCCTGCGTTGTCCTCAAAAACGCCAATGCTTCCTAGCTCAAACAACGTGCTCGAGCTTCCATATTAGTGCCAAAATTGCTTGTGTGTGTGGCGTTGGCAATGCCACTCTCAAGTTGGCAACGCCAACTTTGCTTCTTGTCTTCCTCCAGGGCCAAGTTTGCCTTGTGTTGTGGAGTTGGCAACGTGGATTCCAAGTTGGCAACGCCAACTTTGCCCAGCTTGCATCATTCTTGCTTCCATGCCTCCTTGTTTCATCACCTATCATCAACAAGGGAAATAGCTTCAAAGTCTTACCAATTCAAGCAATAAATTTCATGAGATTCATTCATACTCATTCATATATGCATTCCTTAAATCATTTGCATGAATTTGGCTAGAATTAACATGTTCCTTAATATCATCATGCATGGAAACAAAACTCATAAAAGGACTTGTTTATTTAGAGAAAATGAGTGAAATTAAGCTAAAACTAACTAAGCTAACTAACTAATAATGCAAATATGCATTTGCATCAATCATCACATTCATCAAGTTGAAGAACAAGTGATATCTTGGACAAAGAACAAGCGGAATTGAATAGAAGAACAATAGTAATTGCATTAATACTCGAGGTACAGCAGAGCTCCACACCTTAATCTATGGTGTGTAGAAACTCCACCGTTGAAAATACATAAGAATAAGGTCTAGGCATGGCCGAATGGCCAGCCTCCCAAAGAGGGTTCAATCATAAAAACATGATCAAAAGATCAAAAAATTGAAAGATGTCAAATACAATAGTAAAAGGTCCTACTTATAGGGAACTAGTAGCCTAAGGATTACAAAGATGAGTAAATGACATAAAAATCCACTTCCGGGCCCACTTGGTGTGTGCTTGGGCTGAGCAATGAAGCATTTTTCGTGTAGAGACTCTTCTTGGAGTTAAACGCCAGCTTTTGTGCCAGTTTGGGCGTTTAACTCCCATTTTGGTGCCAGTTCCGGCGTTTAACGCTGGGAAATCTGAAGGTGACTTTGAACGCCGGTTTGGGCCATCAAATCTTGGGCAAAGTATGGACTATCATATATTGCTGGAAAGCCCAGGATGTCTACTTTCCAACGCCGTTGAGAGCGCGCCAATTGGGCTCCTGTAGCTCCAGAAAATCCACTTCGAGTGAAGGGAGGTCAGAATCCAACAGCATCTGCAGTCCTTTTCAGTCTCTGAATCAGATTTTTGCTCAGGTCCCTCAATTTCAGCCAGAAAATACCTGAAATCACAGAAAAACACACAAACTCATAGTAAAGTCCAGAAAAGTGAATTTTAACTAAAAACTAATAAAAAATATACTAAAAACTAACTAGATCATACTAATAACATACTAAAAACAATGCCAAAAAGCGTACAAATTATCCGCTCATCACTTGCTATTGCCCAGCCTATTACGTCCACCATTGTTAAAACCTTGTTGAGGTTTTTGTTGATCCTTCCATGCGAAATTTGGATGATTTCTCCATGATGAGTTATAGGTGTTTCCATACGGTTCACCCATGTAATTAACCTCTGCCATGGCAGGGTTCTCAGGATCATAAGCTTCTTCAGAAGCTGCCTCTCTAGTACTGTTGGATGCATGTTGCCATCCATTCAGATTTTGAGAGATCATGTTGACCTGTTGAGTCAACACTTTGTTCTGAGCCAATATGGCATTCAGAGTATCAATTTCAAGAACTCCTTTCTTTTGAGGTATCCCATTGTTCACGGAATTCCTCTCAGAAGTGTACATGAATTGGTTGTTTGCAACCATGTCAATGAGCTCTTGAGCCTCTTCAGGCATTTTCTTCAGGTGAATAGATCCACCTGCAGAATGGTCCAATGACATTTTCGAAAATTCAGAGAGACCATAATAGAATATATCTAATATGGTCCATTCTGAAAACATGTCAGATGGACATCTTTTGGTCAGCTGCTTGTATCTTTCCCAAGCTTCATAGATGGATTCACCATCTTTTTGTTTGAAGGTTTGAACATCCACTCTCAGCTTGCTCAGCTTTTGAGGAAGAAAGAATTTATCCAAGAAGGCAGTGACCAGCTTATCCCAGGAGTCCAGGCTATCCTTAGGTTGTGAATCCAACCATATTCTAGCTCTGTCTCTCACAGCAA
Organism: Arachis stenosperma; assembly: GCF_014773155.1. Taxonomy (NCBI): domain Eukaryota; kingdom Viridiplantae; phylum Streptophyta; class Magnoliopsida; order Fabales; family Fabaceae; genus Arachis; species Arachis stenosperma. Next base: position 99,939,765 of record NC_080381.1, read on the forward strand.
AAGGGAAAAGTATGAGTCTGTAGACTTCAGGATCAACTCCATTCGTCTTTACAGTCTCACAGATCTGCAAGAACTCAGTTAAAAACTGATAAGGATCTTCAGATGGAAGTCCATAAAACTTGCAGTTTTGTTGCATTAAAGCAACTAGTTGAGGCTTAAGCTCAAAGTTATTGGCTCCAATGGCAGGAATGGAGATGCTTCTTCCATCAAATTTGGACGTTGGCTTTGTGAAGTCACCAAGCATTCTCCTTGCATTATTATTATTTTCGGCTGCCATCTCCTTCTCTTGTTCTAATGTTTCTGAAAGGTTACCTTTAGAATAATGTAATTTAGCTTCTCTTAATTTCCTCTTCAAAGTCCTTTCAGGTTCTGGATCTATTTCAACAAGAGTGCCTTTATCCCTGTTCCTTCTCATATGAAAGAGAAGAGAACAAGAAAGAGGAATCCTCTATGTCACAGTATAGAGATTCCTTTATGTTTGTAGAAAAAGAAAGGGGAGAAGAGTGAAGAAGGATGGGTTCGGATTTTTAGATGAAGAGAGGTGAAGAGAAGTGTTAGTAAACAAATAATTAAATAGAAGAAGAAAAGAGAAAGAGAATTTCGAAAATAATTTTAAAAAAAGGGTTAGTGATTTTCGAAAATTAGAGATAAATTGTAATTAAAATTGAAATTATTAATTAATTAAAAAGAATTTTTGAAAAAGAGAGAGATATTTTCGAAAATAGAAGAGGGAGAAGTAGTTAGGTGGTTTTGAAAAAGATAAGAAACAAACAAAAAGTTAGTTAGTTGATTGAAAAATATTTGAAATCAAAATTTTAAAAAGATAAGAAGAAAAGGAGTTAGATAAGATATTTTGAAATCAAATTTTGAAAAAAATAAAATTTTGAAAAGGATAAGATAAAAAGATAAGATAAAAGTTTTAAGAGAAAGATATTTTGAAAAAGATTTAATTTTTAAAATAACTTAACTAACAAGAAACTACAAGATAAGATTCTAGAACTTAAAGATTGAACCTTTCTTAACAAGAAAGTAACAAACTTCAAATTTTTGAACCAATCACATTAATTGTTAGCTAATTTTCGAAAATTAGATATAAAAGCTAAGAAAAAGATTTTTGAAAAATAATTTTTAAAATTTTCGAAAATAATAAAAAAATTTGAAAAAGATATGATTTTTGAAAAAGATTTTGAAGAGATAAGATTTTTAAAATTGAAATTTTGACTTGACTTGTGAGAAACAACTAATTTTAAAAATTTTTGACCAAGTCAACCCAAAATTTCGAAAATTTGGAGGGAAATAAGGAAAAGATATTTTTTTTTATTTTTGAATTTTTAATTATGAGAGAGAAAATATAACAAAAATGCTCAATGCATGAAATTTTTTAGATCAAAACAATGAATGCATGCAAGAATGCTATGAATGTCAAGATGAACACCAAGAACACTTTGAAGATCATGATGAACATCAAGAACATAATTTTGAAAAATTTTTAATGCAAAGAAAACATGCAAGACACCAAACTTAGAAATCTTTAATGCATGGACTCTAACAAACAAAAAATGCACATGAAAAACAATAAACAACACAAAACAAGAAAACATCAAGATCAAACAAGAGGACTTATCAAGAACAACTTGAAGATCATGAAGAACACTATGAATGCATGAGATTTTTGAAAAATGCAAGAAAATTTTTTAAAGCATGCAATTGACACCAAACTTAAAAATTGACTCAAGACTCAAACAAGAAACACAAAATATTTTTAATTTTTATGATTTTATGAATTTTTTATATTTTTATTAATTTTTTCGAAAATAAAGTTTAGAAAAATGAAAAATAAAAGAAAAATTTTGAAAAAGATTTTTGAAAAGGAAATTACCTAATCTGAGCAACAAGATGAACCGTCAGTTGTCCATACTCGAACAATCCCCGGCAACGGCGCCAAAAACTTGGTGGACGAAATTGTGATCCATGTTCCTTTGTACTTGTATGAAATCATTATTATGGGATTGGTTGAATTCACAACTCCGTTCAACTAACCAGCAAGTGTACTGGGTCGTCCAAGTAATAAACCTTACGTGAGTAAGGGTCGATCCCACAGAGATTGTTGGTATGAAGCAAGCTATGGTCGCCTTGTAAATCTCAGTTAGGCAGGTTAAATTGGTTTATGGTTTTGAAAATAGAAATAAGAAAATAGAAGAAATAATAAAAGGGATAGAATACTTATGCAGATTCATTGGTGGGAACTTCAGATAAGCAAATGGAGATACTGTATGGCTCAAGAACGCCTACTTTCCTACTGCTTCAACTCAATCCTTCTTACTCCTTTCCATGGCAAGCTGTGTATAGGGGTTCACCGTTCGACGATGGCTACTTTGAATCCTCTCGGGAAAATGGTCATCTGCGGCTGTCACTCGCATGGCTAATCGTCTGGAGGCATCACACTGGCCGAAGGCTACATCCCATCCTCGCAGTGAAAACTACGCTCACACGCTCTGTCACAGCACGGCTAATCACTGGTTGGTTCCCGCTCCTACTGGAATAGAATCCCTTGATTCTTTTGCGTCTGTCACTAACGCCCAGCACTTGCGAGTCTGAAGCACGTCACAGTCATTCATTACCGGAATCCTACTCGGAATACCACAGACAAGGTTAGACTTTCCAGATTCCCAGGATCCAACTCGGAATACCACAGACAAGGTGAGACTTTCCGGATCCTCATAAATGCCGCCATCTATCTAGCTTATACCACGAAGATTCTGTTGGGGAATCTAAGAGATACACATTCAAGCTCTGTTGCATGTAGAACGAAAGTGGTTGTCAATCACGCGCGTTCATAGGTGAGAATGATGATGAGCGTCACATAATCATCACATTCATCATGTTCTTGGGTGCGAATGAATATCTTGGAATAAGAATAAGATAGAATTGAATAAAAGAAAATAGAATTGCATTAATACTTGAGGTACAGCAGAGCTCCACACCCTTAATCTATGGTGTGCAGAAACTCCACCGTTGAAAATACATAAGTAAAAGGTTCAGGCATGGCCGAATGGCCAGCCCCCTAAAACGTGATCAATAGCCTCTTAGGATGAAGAATAAAACAAAACTGAGACCAAAGATGTCTAATACATTAGTATATCATCCTATTTATAATAAACTAGCTCCTAGGGTTTACATGAGTAAGTAATTGATGCATAAATCCACTTCCGGGGCCCACTTGGTGTATGCTTGGGCTGAGCTTGATCAATCCACGAGCTGAGGCTTCTCTTGGAGTTGAACTCCGAGTTATGACGTGTTTTGGGCGTTCAACTCCGGATCATGACGTTTTTCTGGCGTTTAACTCCAGACAGCAGCATGAACTTGGCGTTCAGTGCCACTTTACGTCGTCAATTTCCGAATAAAGTATGGACTATTACATATTGCTGGAAAGCGCTGGATGTCTACTTTCCAACGCCGTTAAGAGCGCGCCAATTGGAGTTCTGTAGCTCCAGAAAATCCATTTCGAGTGCAGGGAGGTCAGATTCCAACAACATCAGCAGTCCTTTTGTTAGCCTTTTTCAGAGTTTTGCTCAAGTCCCTCAATTTCGGCCAGAAATTATCTGAAATCACAGAAAAACACACAAACTCATAGTAAAGTCCAGAAATGTAAATTTAACATAAAAACTAATGAAAACATACCTAAAAGTAGGTTGAACTTACTATAAACTACCTGAAAACAATGCCAAAAAGTGTATAAATTATCCGCTCATCACAACACCAAACTTAAATTGTTGCTTGTTCCCAAGCAACTGAAAATCAAATAGGATAAAAAGAAGAGAATATACTATAAATTCCAGAATATCAATGAATATTAATTCTAATTAGATGAGCGGGACTTGTAGCTTTTTGCTTCTGAACAGTTTTGGGATCTCACTTTTTCCTTTGAAGTTTAGAATGATTGGCTTCTCTAGGAATTTAGAATTTCGGATAGTGTTATTGATTCTCCTAGTTAAGTATGTTGATTCTTGAACACGGCTACTTATAAGTCTTGGCCGTGGCCCTAAGCATTTTGTTTTCCAGTATTACCACTGGATACATAAATGCCATAGACATATAACTGGGTGAACCTTTTCAGATTGTGACTCAGCTTTGCTAGAGTCCCCAGTTAGTGGTGTCCAGAGCTCTTAAGCACACTCTTTTTGCTTTGGATCATGACTTTAACCACTCAGTCTCAAGCTTTTCACTTGGACCTGCATGCCACAAGCACATGGTTAGGGACAGCTTGATTTAGCCGCTTAGGCTTGGATTTTATTTCCTTGGGCCCTCCTATCCATTGATGCTCAAAGCCTTGGATCCTTTTTACCCCTGCCTTTTGGTTTTAAGGGCTACTGGCTTTTTCTGCTTGCTTTTCTTTTTCTTTCTGATTTTTTTTTCGCCAAAGTTTTTTTTTTTCGCAAACCTTTGCTTTTTCACTGCTTTTTCTTGCTTCAAGAATCAATTTCATTGATTTTTTAGATCATCAATAACATTTTTCTTTGTTCATCATTCTTTCAAGAGCCAACAATTTTAACATTCATAAACAACAAGATAAAAAATATGCATTGTTTAAGCATTCATTCAGAAAACAAAAAGTATTGTCACCACATCAATATAATTAAATTAAATTCAAGGATAAATTCGAAATTCATGTACTTCTTGTTCTTTTGAATTAAAAACATTTTTCATTTAAGAAAGGTGAAGGATTAATGGAATTATTCATAACTTTAAGACATAGTTACTAAACACTAATGATCATGAAGTAGAGACGCAAAACATAGATAAACATATAATATAAAAATAGAAAAGCAGAAAGAAATAAGGACAAGGAATGAATCCACCTTAGTGGCGTCTTCTTCTTGAAGGACCAACAATGTCCTTAAGCTCTTCTATGTCCCTTCCTTGCCTTTGTTGCTCCTCCCTCATTACTCTTTGATATTCTCTTATTTCATGGAGAATGATGGAGTGCTCATGATGTTCCACCCTTAATTGTTCCACATTGTAGCTCAAATCTTCTAAGGAAGTGTTGAGTTGTTCCCAATAGTTGTTGGGAGGAAAGTGCATCCCTTGAGGCATCTCAGGGATTTCTTGATGATGAGCTTCCTCATGCATCTCTTGAGATCCATGGAGGGTCTCTCTTGCTTGCTCCATCCTCTTCTTGGTGATGGGCTTATCCTCTTCAATGGAGATGTCTCCTTCTATGATAACTCCAGCTGAGTAACATAGATGGCAAATAAGGTGAAGAAAAGCTAGCCTTGCCATGGTGGAGGGCTTTTCGGCTATTTTGTAGATTTCATTGGAGATGACTTCATGAACTTCTACTTCCTCTCCAATCATGATGCTATGAATCATGATGGCCCGATCCACAGTAACTTCAGATCGGTTGCTAGTGGGAATGATGGAGCGTGGAATGAACTCCATCCATCCTCTAGCCACAGGCTTGAGGTCCAGTCTTCTTAGTTGAACTGGCTTGCCTTTGGAGTCTCTTTTCCATTGAGCTCCTTCCACACATATGTCCATTAGGACTTGGTCCAACCTTTGATTAAAGTTGACCCTTCTAGTGTAGGGGCGTACATCTCCTTGCATCATGGGCAAGTGGAACGCCAACCTCACATTCTCCGGACTAAAATCTAAGTATTTCCCCTGAACCATTGTGAGATAATTCTTTGGACTCGGGTTCATACTTTGATCATGGTTCCTAGTGATCCATGCATTGGCATAGAACTCTTGAACCATTAAGATTCCGACTTGTTGCATGGGGTTGGTTAGGACTTCCCAACCTCTTCTTCGAATCTCATGTCGGATCTCCGGATACTCATTTTTCTTGAGCTTGAAATGGACCTCAGGGATTACCTTCTTCTTTGCCACAACATCATAGAAGTGGTCTTGATGGCTTTTGGAGATGAATCCTTCCATCTCCCATGACTCGGAGGTGGAAGCTTTTGTCTTCCCTTTTCCTTTTCTAGAGGATTCTCCGGCCTTAGGTGCCATTGATGGTAATGGAGAAACAAAAAGCTTATGCTTTTACCACACCAAACTTAAAATATTGCTCGCCCTCGAGCAAGAGAAGAAAGAAGAGAAGAAGAAGAAGAAGAAAAAAATAGAGGAGAAGGGGGAGTGTAGGTTTCGGCCAAGGTATAGAAGAGGGGGTTGTGTTTTGTGAAAATGAAGTAGAATGGAAGGGTATATATAGGGAGGGGAAAGGGTGTAGTTTCGGTCATTTAGGGTGGGTTTGGGTGGGAAAGTGATTTTGAATTTTGAAGGTAGGTGGGGTTTATGGGGAAGAGTGGATGGATGTGAGTGGTGAAGGGGGTAATTGGGAAGAGAGATTGAAGTTGTTGGGAAGTGTGATATGGGGAAGAGTGTTATAGGATTAGGAGGTAAGGTGGGAATATGTTAGGTGGGGATCCTGTGGGGTCCACAGATCCTGAGGTGATCCTGTGGGGTCCACAGATCCTGAGGTGTCAAGGAATTACATCCCTGCACCAAATAGGCATGCAAAATGCCTTTGCATACCATTCTGGCATTTAAATGCCGAGGTGATGCACGTTCTGGGCGTTCAACGCCCATGTGAAGCATGTTATGGGCGTTCAACGCCCATGTGTAGCATGTTTCTGGCGTTGAACGCCAATTCCATGCTTGTTACTGGCGTTCAGCACCAGCTTTTCTCAAGGCACATTCCTGGCGTTCAAACGCTAGGATGTTTCTTGTTTATGGCGTTCAACGCCAGATTCATGCTCTGTTCTGGCGTTGAACGCCAGCCAGATGCTCCTTACTGGCGTTGAATGCCAGTCTGTCCTTCCTCCAGGGTGTGATTTTTCTTCTGCTGTTTTTGATTCTGTTTTTAATTTTTATATTTTTTTTCGTGACTCCACATGATCATGTACCTAATAAAACACAAAATAACAATAAAATAAAATAAAATAAAAATTAGATAAATAAAATTGGGTTGCCTACCAACAAGCGCTCTTTTAATGTCATTATCTTGACAGTGGGCTCTCATGGAGCCACAAGGTGATCAGGTCAATGTTGTATAGTCCCAACACCAAACTTAGAGTTTGGATATGGGGTCTTAACACCAAACTTAGAGTTTGGTTGTGGCCTCCCAACACCAAACTTAGAGTTTGACTGTGGGGGCTCTTCTTGACTCTGAACTGAAAGAAGCTCTTTGTGCTCACTCTCTTTTGTCACAGAGGGATGGCTATGTGTCTTAAACACAAGGTAGTCCCCATTCAATTGAAGGACTAATTCCCCTCTGTTGACATCTATCACAGCTCCTACTGTAGCTAGGAAAGGTCTTCCAAGGATGATACACTCATCCTCTTCCTTCCTAGTGTCTAAGATTATGAAATCAGCAGGGATGTAAAGGCCTTCAATCTTTACTAACACGTCCTCTACTATTCTATAAGTTTGTCTCAATGACTTGTCTGCCAATTGTAATGAGAACAAGGCAGGTTGTACCTTAATGATCCCCAGCTTCTCCATTACAGAGAGTGGCATAAGATTTATCCCTGACCCCAGATCACATAGAGCTTTTTCAAAGGTCATGGTGCCTATGGTACAAGGTATTAAGAACTTGCTAGGATCTTGTCTCTTTTGAGGTAAAATTTGCTGAATCCAGGTATCTAGTTCATTAATGAGCAAGGGAGGTTCACTTTCCCAAGTCTCATTACCAAACAACTTGGCATTCAGCTTCATGATAGCTCCTAAATATTGAGCAACTTGCTCTCCAGTCACATCTTCATCCTCTTCAGAGGAAGAATAGTCTTCAGAGCTCATGAATGGCAGAAGGAGATTTAATGGAATCTCTATGGTCTCTATATGAGCCTCAGATTCCTTTGGATCCTTAATAGGAAACTCCCTCTTGCTTGAGAGACGTCCCAGGAGGTCTTCCTCACTAGAATTTTCGTCCTTCTCCTCCCTTGTGCATTCGGCCATATTGATTACATCAATGGCCTTGCACTCTCCTTTTGGATTCTCTTCTGTATTGCTTGGGAGAATACTGGGAGGAGTTTCAATGACTTTCTTACTCAGCTAGCCCACTTGTGCCTCCAGATTTCTGATGGAGGATCTTGTTTCACTCATGAAATTGAAAGTGGCTTTTGACAGATCAGAGACTAAGTTTGCTAAATTAGAGGGGCTCTGTTCAGATTTCTCTGTCTGTTGCTGAGAAGATGATGGAAAAGGCTTGTTATTTCTGAGCCTATTTCTTCCACCATTATTAAAGCCTTATTGAGGCTTTTGTTGATCCTTCCATGAGAAATTTGGGTGATTTCTCCATGATGAGTTATAGGTGTTTCCATAAGGTTCACCCATGTAATTAACCTCTGCCATTGCAGGGTTCTCAGGATCATAAGCTTCTTCTGAAGCTGCCTCTTTAGTACTGTTGGATGCATTTTGCCATCCATTCAGACTTTGAGAAATCATGTTAACTTGCTGAGTCAACACTTTGTTCTGAGCCAATATGGCATTCAGAGCATCAATTTCAAGAACTCCCTTCCTTTGAGGCGTCCCATTATTCACGGAATTTCTCTCAGAAGTGTACATGAATTGGTTATTTGCAACCATGTCAATGAGTTCTTGAGCCTCTTCAGGCGTTTTCTTTAGGTGAATAGATCCACCTGCAAAATGGTCCAATGACATTTTCGAAAACTCAGATAGACCATAATAGAATATATCTAATATGATCCATTCTGAAAACATGTCAGATGGACACCTTTTGGTCAACTGCTTGTATCTTTCCCAAGCTTCATAGAGGGATTCACCATCTTTTTGTTTGAAGGTCTGAACATCCACTCTAAGCTTGCTCAGCTTTTGAGGAGGAAAGAATTTATCCAAGAAAGCCGTGACCAGCTTATCCCAGGAGTCCAGGCTATCTTTAGGTTGTGAGTCCAGCCATATTCTAGCCCTGTCTCTTACAGCAAAAGGGAAAAGCATGAGCCTGTAGACTTCAGGATCTACTCCATTCATCTTTACAGTCTCACAAATCTGCAAGAACTCAGTTAAAAACTGGTAAGGATCTTCGGATGGAAGTCCATAAAACTTGCAGTTCTGTTGCATTAAAGCAACTAGTTGAGGTTTAAGCTCAAAATTGTTGGCTCCAATGGCAGGAATGGAGATGCTTCTTCCATCAAATTTGGACGTTGGTTTTGTGAAGTCACCAAGCATTCTCCTTGCATTATTGTTGTTGGGTTCGGCTGCCATCTCCTTCTCTTGTTCGAAAATTTCTGAAAGGTTGTTTCTGGATTGTTGTAATTTAGCTTCTCTTAGTTTCCTCTTCAGAGTCCTTTCAGGTTCAGGATCAATTTCAACAAGAGTGCCTTTTTCCTTGTTCCTGCTCATATGAAAGAGAAGAAAACAAGAAAAGAAGAGGAATCTTCTATGTCACAGTATAGAGATTCCTTTATGTTAGTAGAAGAAGAAAGGGGAGAAGAGTGAAGAAGAATGGGTTCGGATATTTAGATGAAGAGAGGTGAAGAGAAGTGTTAGTAAATAAACAATTAAATAGAATAAGAGAGAAGAGATAGAAAATTCGAAAATAATTTTAAAAAGGGGTTAGCAATTTTCGAAAATTAGAGATAAGATAAGATTAAAATTAAAATTTAAAACAAAAAAAGAATTTTTGAAAAAGAGATGAGATATTTTCGAAAATTAGAGAGGGAAAAGTAGTTAGGTGGTTTTGAAAAAGATAAGAAACAAACAAAAAGTCAAATAGTTAGTTGAAAAAGATATTAAAATCAAATTTGAAAAGATTAGAAGATAAGAAGTTAGATAAGATATTTTGAAATCAAATTTTGAAAAAGATAAAATTTTTGAAAAAGATAAGATAAAAGATAAAAAGATTTAATTCAAAAATTTAAAATTACTTACTTCACTAACAAGAAACTACAAGATAAGATTCTAGAACTTAAAGATTGAACCTTTCTTAACAAGAAAGTAACAAACTTCAAATTTTTGAATCAATCACATTTTTTTGTTAGCTAATTTTTGAAAATACGATATAAAGATAAGAAAAAGATTTTGAAAATAATTTGAAAAAGATTTTTTTTGAAAATTTTCGAAAAACAAAGATAAAATTGAAAAGATATGATTTTTGAAAAAGATTTTGAAGAGATAAGATTTTTAAATTTTTGAAAATTTGACTTGACTTGTAAGAAATAACTAATTTTAAAAAAATTTTGACTAAGTCAACTCAAATTTTTGAAAATTATGAGAAAAATAAGGAAAAGATATTTTTTATTTTTGAATTTTTAATTACGAGAGAGAAAAACACAAACATGACCCAAAACATGAAAATTTTGGATCAAAACACTTAATGCATGCAAGAACATTATGAATGTCAAGATGAACACCAAGAAAACTTTGAAGATCATGATGAACATCAAGAACATATTTTTGAAAAATTTTTGATGCAAAGAAAACATGCAAGACACCAAACTTAGAAATCTTTAATGCATGGACTCTAACAAACAAAAAATGCATATGAAAAACAACAAACAACACAAAGCAAGAAAACATCAAGATCAAACAAGAAGACTTGTCAAGAACAACTTGAAGATCATGAAGAACACTATGAATGCATGGAATTTTCGAAAAATGCAAGTAAAATTTTTAAAACATGCAATTGACATCAAACTTAAAAATTGACTCAAGACTCAAACAAGAAACACAGAATATTTTTTGAATTTTATGATTTCATTAAATTTTTTGGATTTTTATTTATTTTTTCTAAAACAAAGTTGGAAAAACGAAAAAGAAAAGAAAAATTTCAAAATAGATTTTTGAAAAGTTTTTGAAAAGAAAATTACCTAATCTGAGCAACAAGATGAACCGTCAGTTGTTCAAACTCAACAATCCCCGGCAACGGCGCCAAAAACTTGGTGGATGAAATTGTGATCCTCAAAGTTGGTCTCTTTGTACTTGTATGAAATTTAAATATTGGCTCTATCAAAAATACCCCAAAGAGATCATGGTATGATGAATTGGGATCTTAATAATCCCTGGTAATGGCACGTGAGATCACAACTACGTTCAACTTAACCAGCAAGTGTACTGGGTCATCCAAGTAATACCTTACGTGAGTAAGGGTCGATCCCACAGAGATTGTTGGTATGAAGCAAGCTATGGTTACCTTGTAAATCTCAGTTAGGCAGATTAAATGGTTTATGATAAGTTCGAAAATAAATAATAAACAGAAAATAAAATAGTAAATAGTTACTCATATAATTCCATGGTGGGAATTTCAGATAAGCATATGGAGATGCTGTGCTCCTCTCGAATCTCTACTTTCTTATTACATTCATCCAATCCTTCTTACTCCTTTACATGGCAAGCTGTATGTAGGGCATCACCGTTGTCAATGGCTACATCCCATCCTCTCAGTGAAAATGGTCCTATGCTCTGTCACAGCATGGCTAATCATCTGTCGGTTCTCAATCTGGTTGGAATAGAATCCCTTGATTCTTTTGCGTCTGTCACCAACGCCCAGCCTTCAGGAGTTTGAAGCTAGTCACAGTCATTCAATCCCAAAATCCTACTCGGAATACCACAGACAAGGTTAGACTTTCCGGATTCCCGAAATCCTACTCGGATTACCACAGACAACGTGAGACTTTCCGGATTCCCATGAATGCTGCCATCTATCTAGCTTATACCACGAAGATTCTGTTGGGGAATCTAAGAGATATGCGCCTGGCCTAAGGTAGAACGGAAGTGGTTGTCAGTCACGCGCGTTCATAGGTGAGAATGATGATGAGTGTCACGGATCATCACATTCATCAAGTTGAAGTGTAATGTATATCTTGGAATAAGAATAAAAGAGAATTGAATAGAAAATAATAGTAATTGTATTGAAACTTGAGGTACAGCAGAGCTCCACACCCTTAATCTATGGTGTGTAGAAACTCCACCGTTGAAAATACATAAGTGAAAGGTTCAGGCATGGCCAAATGGCCAGCCCCCAAAACGTGATCAATGGCCTCCTAAGATGAAGAATAAAACAAAACTGAGACCAAAGATGAAACGTGGTCAAAAGACGACTAATACACTAGTAAAAAGTCTTATTTATATTAAACTAGCTACTAGGGTTTACATGAGTAAGTAATTGATGCATAAATCCACTTCCGGGGCCCACTTGGTGTGTGTTTGGGCTGAGCTTGATCTATCCACGAGCTGAGGGTTTTATTGGAGTTGAACGCCGAGTTATAGCGTGTTTCTGGCGTTCAACTCCGGGTCGTGAATTTAACATAAAAACTAATGAAAACATCCCTAAAAGTAGCTTGAACTTACTAAAAACTACCTAAAAATAATGCCAAAAAGCGTATAAATTATCCGCTCATCAGAACCACAACTATGACAATTAGAATGGATTAGTCTCACTTGATCAACCCTCACATCGGAGAGAAAGTTAAATGAGTATAAGTGTTCTTAACCCACAAATTCTACATTGTTTGCTAATTGCCTTAGCAACAAATTAGCGTTAGTGGGAAGAAGAACAATTAACAATCCAAGAATTGACACTAAATGTTGGACATTCCAACTCTAGGAACCCAAATGCTCACTTTTCCCAAGCCAAGAGATAGAAAATTAGCCCAAGATCATGGTTGACATTTTATCAAACACTTGGTGGGCAAAAACATTAAACATGGGGAAAATGAGAAAAGACTTGAAACTTAAAGCAACAAATGATCTCAATCAACAATAATAGCTCAAGAAAGCATGAAACAAATATCAAACATCAAATTCATCAACAAGAAATTGAAATTGCAAAAGAGAAGCAAAATTGAACTATAACTTGAATTATAAGAAAGAGTAAGAACAATGTAACTATAAAGAGTAGTAACAAGGAGATACTTACAATGGAAGCTAGTAAAAACCAAGATCGAAATTGGAAATGGCACTTGAATGTAAAACCCTAATATAAACCCTAATAGAGATGATGAAAAACTTAGAGAAAAACTATACTAAAGCTTCCTACTACTACTCCTAAGCTACCTTCATGTTATGCTATCCTATGGTCTTCATTTTCCCTTCAATATGAGCTAAATGGCTTTAGAAATGAGCCTCCAATCCATCAAAATCACGAGTCACGTGCCATTTTAATGAAGGCATGTGCGGACACCTGTGCGTACGCACATACGTGTGCATCCGCACACTTTGCCAAAAATTTCTTCCTGTGCGTACGCACAAGTAGCTGTGCGCACGCACACTAGGCGATGCTCTGAATGGACGCGCGACGCTCACGAAGCGGCTCACGCACACGCTTGGCTCGGTTTCGATGGCTGTGCGTACGCACGCAAGTCTGTGCATACGCACACATCGCTGTGCTCCTCTCCTTTGATTCTTCATCCTTCCTCCATTTTGCATGCTCTTCTTCCATTTTCTCGAAGCCTTTCCTACCTTATACATCTGAAATCACTCACAAACAACATCAAGGCATCGAATGGAAGGAAAATGGAATAAAATAAGCTAAATTAGGCACAAAAGAGTATGTTTTCATAATCAAGCACAAATTAGGAAGAAAGTTTAAAAACATGCTATTCAAGGGAATAAGTGCAAGTTTATGTGATGAAATACATTCAATTTCAACCAAAAATCATCATCAAATATGGATTCATCAGAAACATATGGTCAAGTGAGCTTGAAATTTGAATCTTTGATTAACCTAAGCTCTCACCCAACACACATAACAACCTATACAATTCTAATACAATACCTAGCTACCTATAATTCTCACTTTTTCACACACTCATGCACTCTCTTTTGATTCACATTCCATATGAATTGATTATTATTGACCTTTCCTTTGGGACATTTTGTCCCCTTTTTATTACTTTCCTTTCTTTTTCTTTCTCTATTATTTTTTTCTTTTTATTTTTCTTCTGTTTTTCTCTTTTTCTTTTGATGAATTATGTACAAAGGGATCAATGCATAGGGTTTAAACATTCAATTCATGAGTGTACCCAATTTCCAATATTTTCAAAAAAAAAATATAAAAACACACTTTTATCTCATCCAATGTTCCCGAATTTTCCTAAACTAGAATGATAAACACTCTCACTAGTCTAAGCTAATCAAAGATCCATATAAGGGACATTTATTATTTTTCACTTAGGGGTAGTGGTGTGAGGTAAGGCTATTTGGGTAAGTGAACTATTGATGTGACAGCCTCAATCATATAAATGCATTCATATACAAAATAATGAATATATAGAATCAAGCAAATCAAAGATTGCAATCATAGAAAGAGAACAATACACACAAGAACAAAAATATTGGTTATAAGATGTAACTGATGTGCGGAAAACGATCCGACACAAAACTCACCGGCAAGTGTACCGGGTCGCATCAAGTAATAATAACTCACATGAGTGAGGTCGATCCCACAGGGATTGAAGGATTGAGCAATTTTAGTTTAGTGGTTGGTTTAGTCAAGCGAATCAAGTGTTGGTTGAGTGATTTGTGTTTAACAGGAAGTAAATGACAGTAAATGTAAAGGGGGAAGGGCAAATTGCAGTAAATTAAAGAGCAGGAAAGTAAACTTGCAGAATCTTAAAGAACAAGAAAGTAAATGACTGAAACTTAAAGTGCAAGAAATGTAAATTGCAGTAACTTAAATTGCAAGGAATGTAAATTGCTTGAATATAAAAGGGTTTGAGGACTGGGATTGCATAATCTAAACAAAGAGAAATTGAATTGCCATAATTAATAGAGCAGAAATTGAATTGGAAGCAATGATAATTCAAACAGAAATTGAAATTAAAATGCAGCAAGGTTCACAGAAGAACCAAAAAGAAATTGGGATCTCAGGGTTCAAGAGACTAGGTAGCAGAGCCTAGATCTCAATTACCTTCCCAGATCCAAGTACTCAAAGAAATTAACAAGAATTAGAAGAAGAAGCAGTAAAGGAAATTGAAATTGAATTTAATTATGCAGAAGGTGATTAAAGAGATTTTGAATGGAGGTTGAGACAGAATTTCCTCAACTCTTCACACCCAAAACTCAAAACAAGAAAATTAAAAGTGCTCAGGCAAGAATGAGGAAGAAGAGAGATCAATTCTCCTCCCCAATTCTCTGAACTCTCGGTCAAGTTTCTCAAAGAAAGTGCAAAAGCTCAAAGCTCAAAGAAAGTGCCAAATTCAAAAGCAAAGCTAAAAGTTCAAAGTAAAAGTCCTAATTACATCAAACTACTCCTATTTATACACTTTCTATTCTTGGATATTGGGATTTGGATGGGCTTTTGATTTGGTGAAGAAATGAATTAAATGGGAATTTTAATTGAATTTTCGGCCCAAAAATGATAGCTCCCAGGAGGCTGCCCTGCCTTTGCGGAGGGCAGGGCAGGATTTGGTGTTTGGTGCGTTGTTGGTGCGGCATGGTGCAGGCTTGGTGCGCAGAATGCTGCCCTGCCCTCGCGGAGGGCAGGGCAGAAAAATATGGTGCTGCCAGGATCGAGTGTGGTGCATGCTGGTGCTGCCAGGAAAGTGATTTGGTGCGCCAGAAACGTCCCTTGGTGCGCCAGATTCATGCACCAACAAAATGCTGCCCTGCCCTCGCGGAGGGCAGGGCAGTGTTTCCAAAATGAGGTCCCGTGTTCGAATCTGGGCGGAAACACACGCTCAATCATTTTCCTTGGTTTCTTTGCACGGTAATGAACCTTAGTTCCTTGCTTCCTCATGGTCCCGTGTTCAACTCTTGTGGCAAGCATTTGGAGACATTTTCCTTTGATTTTCTTCCTTGGTGAGCCCGATACTGCCCTTGTGGAGGACAGGGCAACATTTTCTTCTTCTTGATTCCAAGGCACGAATTTGTGCTCTGCCCTTGTAGTGGGCAGGGCAGAGTTGCCTTCTTTGCTTAGTTCCCTTATGTTGCCCTCCTAGAGGGCAGTGTGCCCTTGTGGAGGGCAATGCTTGCATCCCTCATTGCATGCGACACACTTTTCCTTCCTTTGACCACGCTTCCTTCTCCTTGGGTCACGCTTTCTTAGGCCACGCTTTTCTCTTTTTTTTTTTCTTCACCTACAATAAACCAAAACAACCACTCAAAGTATCACTAAATTCAAGAGGCTTATAAATCAATTAAAATTCAATTAAAATTAGCTTAAACCTCATGATTTAACATTAATTTCATGGTGGTTGCTTGATTTAAAGAAGTTATGCATTTTCACTCCAAATCACTTACTTAGGATGCAAGAAAGTGCATAAATGCTAACAAAACAAGTGAAATTAGCTTGAAAAATGGGTATATGATGACTTGTCATCACAACACCAAACTTAAATCTTGCTTGTCCCCAAGCAAGCATCAAAACTAAGAGAAATTGAAATGAATAAGAAAAGAACACATATCCTTATTAGGTATATAGCAGAACTTGATTTATGGAGTCTTTATGCAGACAATGATAACTCAATTTATTGTTTGCTGTTACATAATACACATTTTTCATCAAAGGTTTGCTAAACTTGCTGTTATAAGACTCACTTTTTAATTCCTCCCTTGCTAACTTTTCTTGGCTTACAATGCTTAACAAGCTTATTATTCTTTTGGAGGTTTGGTGTCAAATGTTGCAGTAATAGCCTTTGGCTTTATTTGTTTCTTTCTTTTACTCAACATCTCTCCACCACAGACACTTGGCTCACTAATTCTTCCTAGGATCATTGATGCCCAGCATCTCTTTGGATAACTAAATCTTTTGTATCTAAGTTGCTCTTTATTGTGGACTTTCAATTGGCCATCCCAAATCAGTTGATCTAAGTGACCGGGTTTTAAAATACCCCTTAGAATTTACTCATCCAAGCATATCTTAGTACAAGAACACCACAGGCATGTGTCCTAGGGTCCAAGCTATTGGTGTCCAACCTTTATTCTTTGTTTTTCTTGCCATTTTGGCTTTTTCTTCTTCCTTTTCTTTCTGTTTTTGTTACCAGGGGCTTTTTCATTATTGATAAGAGTCTATACAACAGCAAGCTAACTCACACTTGAATGAGAATGATATTATGCAACAATTATTTCATGAGTTATGCATTTAATCAAACACATATACCACCACCAACTTCCATTCTTACTTATGCAACATTGGATATTTCACTTTTCAATTCAAACTAAATCTCTTTTATTCAAGCCTATGGGAAACAAAACAAAATTCAAGCTAAGTGATGAATGACAAGCATTATGCAGATTATTATACTTGATCAAACAACTTCACTTGCAACTAGATAAACACTTTAGCAAGATATATAATGGTTCCCATGTTCAAAACAATTCACAGCAGTAAGGATTACGTTTAGATACAACCTTTGAAGTTGCAGACCTTTGATTCTTCCTTCTGTTGTGTTTTCTTTGAGTTAAGATGCACCATATCTTCAATTATTGACTTATGTCCTGCATAATTCTCAAAGTTGCTTGCTTCTCAAGCCCTTAAGTGTATGGTTAGTATGCATAAATTGAGTGTGGCTCTTGGATTTATTCTGGTGTGGGAACACCAAACTTAATTGTTTGCCACTGTCTCAGATGCAACAAGTTAACCATATTTGAAACCTTGTGTCCTTGCTAAAGGTTATGGAATCAAAGCTAGAAAGCAGTTAAATAGTTGGATAATTTGTTTGATTGCTTAGAGCTAGCATTATGCAAGAGGTGAGAATGTGTTTTTAAATGAGATTTTTGGTGGAACACCAAACTTAGAATCTTTCATTCTCCCTTAAATTGTTTTGGTGTGCAACACCAAACTTAGCTCCTTGCAATGCATACCAATTATTCAACATTTTTATTGAAAAAGCTATGAAAAGAAAACTACCTCAGGTTGGGTTGCCTCCCAACAAGTGCTCTTTTAGTGTCATTAGCTTGACATGTTGTTCTTCACTTTCTTCCTCTTCTTCCAGTTTGTTAAGAGGAATGACCTCAAAGGAGGGAAAGATTCAGCTATTATCCCCTGTCTTGGTCTCCTTTCAGCAAGCTTTCTTTTGAAATTGGTTTGATTGAGCTTGCTTGCTTGATCAGGGGGAAGATTGCTTGTAGTTGACTTTCTCTTCTTCATGAATATTGTCTTTTGTAGCTTGGTCACAATCCTCTTTTCGGTGCTTTTGTTAATTGCCTTCACTTCCTTGAGTCCAAGTCTTGGTGGTTGTGTAATTGTTGGAGTTTTGTCTTCATCAAGAGTTCCTTGCAGTGATGGTTCAATGAGCTCTTCCTCTGTGCACTTCTCTACTTCACTTGAGTGTGAATTCTCTTGAGTATCTTCTTCTATTTCTTCTTCATGATTTTCCATTAATTCCTTTGGGAGAGAAGTTTCAGGTTCCTCTATCACGTCAATTAGCTTCTGTGAATATGAAGCTACAGGTTCAAACACCTCGACAACCTCCTTTTCTATTGAAATTTCATTTGACACAGAGGCTTCCTCATCTTGCTTTTCCACTTCCTCACCCACAAATTGGTCTTCATCCTCTCTGTTTGATGGTTCTAGGTTCCTTCTTGTTTGCTCTAAGGGCCCATTCATCTTCTTGAGGATGATTTCTTTCCAGGATTGGGGTTGTGTGTATCTTTCCACGAGTTTTCTATGTATTTCAGTGGCTTGAATGTAATCCTCATCTGCTGGTTCAAGAGATGAAGGTAGAGAGTAATTTTGGTGACATGGATGTGTTGTGGTGAAGTTGTGTTGAGGGGTGTGGAATGAGTTGTGTGATTGATGGGATGACTTGTATGGATTTTGGAGGAAACTTTGTGTTGAGGCATAATCAGGTGATGAAGAACTTTTAAATGAGAAACTGGGAAGTGAGGGTGGATAATTTTTCATGTGACTTTACTGCTCAGAATTTGCAGTTTCTTGGTGATACTCCCATCCACCGTGAGGATAATGATATGAATTGTTTAGTGGTGGTGGTTGGTATCCCTCATAATTCTCTTGCTCATCTTGGGGTTCTGAAGCAAATCTCCATGGATTGGAGTGCTCAGAATTTGTGTCTTCCTGGTGATATTCCCAACCATAATTAGAATACTAACTTGAATCATATTGTGATGGCGGGCAATATCCCATGAAGTTTGTTTGACTAAAAGATGAGGTGAACTCCATTTGAATTTTGCAGAACACAACACCAAGGAAAATTGAAATTCATGTCTGAGATGAGAATTTCTTAGTGGGGAAAAAACACAAACACCTTGGTTTCAATTTGAATCAGAGAACAAAAATAAAAAAAATGCTTGATCTAGACCTCCACTTCACTTAATCATTGTCAATCTATTTCAATCCCCGGCAACGGCGCCAAAAACTTGATGTGCGGAAAACGATCCGACACAAAACTCACCGGCAAGTGTACCGGGTCGCATCAAGTAATAATAACTCACATGAGTGAGGTCGATCCCACAGGGATTGAAGGATTGAGCAATTTTAGTTTAGTGGTTGGATTAGTCAAGCGAATCAAGTGTTGGTTGAGTGATTTGTGTTTAACAGGAAGTAAATGACAGTAAATGTAAAGGGGGAAGGGCAAATTGCTGTAAATTAAAGAGCAGGAAAGTAAACTTGCAGAATCTTAAAGAACAAGAAAGTAAATGACTGAAACTTAAAGTGCAAGAAATGTAAATTGCAGTAACTTAAATTGCAAGGAATGTAAATTGCTTGAATATAAAAGGGTTTGAGGACTGGGATTGCAGAATCTAAACAAAGAGAAATTGAATTGCCACAATTAATAGAGCAGAAATTGAATTGGAAGCAATGATGATTCAAATAGAAATTGAAATTAAAATGCAGCAAGGTTCACAGAAGAACCAAAAAGAAATTGGGATCTCAGGGTTCAAGAGACTAGGTAGCAGAGCCTAGATCTCAATTACCTTCCCAGATCCAAGTACTCAAAGAAATTAACAAGAATTAGAAGAAGAAGCAGTAAAGGAAATTGAAATTGAATTTAATTATGCAGAAGGTGATTAAAGAGATTTTGAATGGAGGTTGAGACAGAATTTCCTCAACTCTTCACACCCAAAACTCAAAACAAGAAAATTAAAAGTGCTCAGGCAAAAATGAGGAAGAAGAGAGATCAATTCTCCTCCCCAATTCTCTGAACTCTCGGTCAAGTTTCTCAAAGAAAGTGCAAAAGCTCAAAGCTCAAAGAAAGTGCCAAATTCAAAAGCAAAGCTAAAAGTTCAAAGTAAAAGTCCTAATTACATCAAACTACTCCTATTTATACACTTTCTATTCTTGGATATTGGGATTTGGATGGGCTTTTGATTTGGTGAAGAAATGAATTAAATGGGAATTTTAATTGAATTTTCGGCCCAAAAATGATAGCTCTCAGGAGGCTGCCCTGCCCTTACGGAGGGCAGGGCAGGATTTGGTGTTTGGTGCATTGTTGGTGCAGCGTGGTGCAGGCTTGGTGCGCAGAATGCTGCCCTGCCCTCGCGGAGGGCAGGGCAAAAAAATATGGTGCTGCCAGGATCGAGTGTGGTGCGCGCTGGTGCTGCCAGGAAAGTGATTTGGTGCGCCAGAAACGTCCCTTGGTGCGCCAGATTCATGCACCAACAAAATGCTGCCCTGCCCTCGCGGAGGGCAGGGCAGTGTTTCCAAAATGAGGTCCCGTGTTCGAATCTGGGCGGAAACACACGCTCAATCATTTTCCTTGGTTTCTTGGCACGGTAATGGACCTTAGTTCCTTGCTTCCTCATGGTCCCGTGTTCAACTCTTGTGGAAAGCATTTGGAGACATTTTCCTTTGATTTTCTTCCTTGGTGAGCCCGATACTGCCCTTGTGGAGGGCAGGGCAACATTTTCTTCTTCTTGATTCCAAGGCACAAATTTGTGCTCTGCCCTTGTAGTGGGTAGTGCAGAGTTGCCTTCTTTGCTTAGTTCCCTTATGTTGCCCTCCTAAAGGGCAGTGTGCCCTTGTGGAGGGCAATGCTTGCCTCCCTCATTGCATGCGACACACTTTTCCTTCCTTTGACCACGCTTCCTTCTCCTTGGGTCACGCTTTCTTAGGCCACGCTTTTCTCTTTTTTTCTTTTCTTCACCTACAATAAACCAAAACAACCACTCAAAGTATCACTAAATTCAAGAGGCTTATAAATCAATTAAAATTCAATTAAAATTAGCTTAAACCTCATGATTTAACATTAATTTCATGGTGGTTGCTTGATTTAAAGAAGTTATGCATTTTCACTCCAAATCACTTACTTAGGATGCAAGAAAGTGCATAAATGCTAACAAAACAAGTGAAATTAGCTTGAAAAATGGGTATATGATGACTTGTCATCAGTAACCACACAATTAGACTCAAAACTCACATGCTTATGTGTTCTTAGCTCAAAAATATGTTCCAAAATTAATACTTTCAAGCAAGTTCAACACACACAAAAAATATTTTTATTCAAATCGGTACGGTGCCCTAAAACAGTTTTCTTGGAAAAGAAATCATCACTTCAACTAAGTAGTCCTAACATATAAATGGGTAGAGAATATGTATAAATTCTAACTATCATGCATTCTATTATGCAATGCAATGACTAACTAACAAAGAAGATTAAGAATTGGTGTTGAAAAAGAAATTGTTACCCACGGAAGTCGGTCTCGACCTCCCCACACTTAAAGATTGCACCGTCCTCGGTGCATGCAAAGATGAGCAAGGGGTATAGAAAGTTGGACTCCTCCACGGTGGGTTTTCATAACTGAGGAGCTTTTACAAAGATTGTGAGGAGGGACTTGTTTGTTGCCCATTTAGAAGCTTTTCCTTTTCCTTCTTGGTGGCCAGCCTGAAAGGAGAGAAAAAGAAAGAAAATTAAGCCCACAACAAAGATATCAAAGCAAATAGAACATAGGCGGGGGCTAATGCCAAATAAGAGCAGGGTTCTCGACTACATCGTAGCTACAACATGTAAGTGAGAGAGAAATATAAGCAAAGGGCTTATCAACTAACACTTGATGCAAGAGTAAAATCAAAGCACAAGTAAATGGCATAAAGAGAACACTCGGAGGCATCAAGTTTAAATAGGAATTGACACAAACAAGATTAGTGATAAGTATGAGAGAATTTGGTCCCATCCTAACTCAATGATAATGAGGCACAGAAACAAAGAATAATGAGTTAGGAAGGGCTAAAGCGCTCATCTTGTGTGTGGAACAAATATTACAATTAATGCTAAACAAGTCACTAGGGGTGTGCATGGTTTAGTTTTTCTATAAACTGAACTGAAACTACACTAAACTATTTTAAATGTTTTAGAAACTGAACCACACTGCTTTGTCACATAAGAAACTGGTTTTAAACCAGTTTACAATATAGTGCACCAGTTTAAACTAATTCATAAAAATAAAACCAGTTTTAATTAAAAAAACAAATTTAAACTGGTTCATAAGCAAAACTAGTTTTAATATATAAAAAATAGCTTTTACATTCTCTCCCCTCCCCCCTCTCTCTCTCCTTCTCTCCCTCTCCCCTATCTCCTCCTCCTATCTCTCTCTCCCTTTTCTCTCTCTCTCTCTCTCTCTCTCTCTCTCTTTGTCTCTCTCTATCTCTCTCTCCTTTTTTCCTCTCCGCTTCTCTCTCTCCTTCCCCTATTCCTCTCTATCTTCTCTCCCTCCCTTCTCTCTCTCTCTCTCTCTTTCTCTCTCTCCTTCCTTTTGATGGGAAATTGTTTTGGTTTGAGAAATGAATCTCTCCCGAAACAACACCAATCTTACCGGCAAGTGTACCGGGTCGCATCAAGTAATAAAACTCACGGGTGTGAGGTCGATCCCACAGGGATTGAAGGATTGAGCAATTTTAGTTTAGTGGTTGAATTAGTCAAGCGAATCAAGATTTGGTTGATTGAGTTGCAGAATTTAAATTGCATTGAAAGTAAAGAGAACAAGAGATTAAAGTGCTGAATCTTAAGGAACAAGAAATTAAATGGCAAAAACTTAGATTGCAAGAAATGTAAATTGCAAGAATCTTAAATGACAAGAAATGTAAATGACTTGAAATGTAAAGGGGATTGGGACTTGAATTTGCAAGAATTAAACAACGAGAATTTAAATTGCATTAAACAGAAGAGTAAATGGGGAATGGGTTGAAACAGATTCTAACAGAAAATTAAATGAACAATTAAAGCAAGAAACAGAGAATTGAAATGGGCAATTGGATCTCAGGACCCAGAGACTAGAAAACTAAGTCTAGATCTCAATGCCTTCCTAGATCCAACAAGAACAATATCACAGGAATTGTAAATTGCAAGGGAATTAAATGAGAAAGCAAGTAGCAGAAAAGGAAACTCAATTTGCAGTGAAATTAAACAAGATCCAAGGTGAGATTGAAACAGAATTCCTTCAATTCTCTAACCCAAGATCCAAGACAAGTGTAATTCAAATTGAAAGCAATTCAAACTAAGAGGAAGAGAATGGAATTCTCCTTCCCCAAACTAAGAAACTAAAGATCACTCTCTGTGAAAATAAAAGGAAAGCTCAATGAAAAAAATTCTAAAAAGGGAACCCCCCGAATAAATTGAATTCTAGCCTATTTATACACTTTCTCCAATTGATCTTCAAGCCTTGAGTTGGGCCTTTGCTCTTGATGGAATTGGGTTGAAAGAGGCCTTGGTTGATTGCTCTTGAAGTTTGGAGAGAGACCCAAGTGAATCAATTGAACCGGATTGAGTTTTGCAAAGTTGGGTTTTAAAGTTAGCCTCAAAGTTAGGGGGCTAACTTTGAGGCCAACTTTTTCTAGCAGCAACACCAATCTTCTGCACTTCACGTTGGCGCCAACGTTAGGGGGCTAACTTTGTCCCTAACGTTGGCCTTGCTTTATGTTGGAGTGGCGCCAACGTTAGCCTCCAAGTTAGGGGGCTAACGTTGGCGCTAACGTTGGCACACCCTGGGGAAGATTTCTTATGCCAACGTTAGCCTCCAAGTTAGGGGGCTAACGTTGGCGCAAACGTGGCTAACCCTGGGAGGAATTTTGAACTTCCAACGTTAGCCTCCAAGTTAGGGGGCTAACGTTGAGGCTAACTTCAACTCCAACTTCATTCTTCCTGATTCAATTTCACTTGATTCCTTGTCTTCTCTTATCTTCTAGCCATTCCTTCTCACTTCAATCCTTTTCCAAGCTTTCTTCCCCTGTCATAAATCAACCAAACACATCAAAGCTATGCTTGAAATCATGAGATGATCATTCTATCCTAATATGCACCAATTATGGCATCAAACCTCATGAAAAAGCCTTAATTCACATATGGTTGATTCAATCAAAGGAAGCATGAAAATCTGCCTAATTTGGCTTGCTTAAGCCTCAAGAAAGTGCATAATTCAAGTGAAAACAAAAGAAAAAGACTAGTAAAACTAGGCTAAGATGACTTGTCATCACAACACCAAACTTAAAGCTTGCTTGTCCCCAAGCAAGAAATGAATTATGCTCAAAGGTTCTTTCAATTAAGATGGGTTGAGGAACACTTGTAAAGTACAGTGAGAGAAGTGATTAAGTAACAGTGGGGTAAACTCTAAATTATATGCTCAAGTAAGGGTTTCAGTGCTCACTAGTCCTTACATCTTGGGAGTCGTAGGTCCTTAGGATTTTCATCCAAATGGTATCATGGAGATCTCTTTATATGTAATCACCTTGAAGCAGCTTATAGTTTCCGTGCTTTGACCTCGACTCTAAGTGTCATGTCTCAAGGCGGCTCTTTAGATAAGCTTTCGATCAATACTCCTAAACCAGTTGGTTTTAAGGTATTAGGTGTTAAAGCACCCCTCGGATTTACTTGCTCAAGCCTCTTTCCTTGACACACTTCAACCACAAGCATTTACTAGGATAGCAACTCTTTGAGTTTTTGTTTCTTTCTTTCTTTTTCTGCCTAGTAATTGATGCTCAGAGCCTTGGGCCATGTTCTTTTTGTTTTTGTATTTTCTTTTCTTTTCTTTTTTTTTTTGTTTTGGTTGCTGCTTCTCGGATCAATTGATTTTTGAGAATCTCCACAATACTTCTTTGAACTTCACATCCTGCCTATGAGCTCCCATGCAAGTTTTCACAAGCATGCAACCTCAAGACATAATCATACAACTAGAACCACCACTTCTCCTAATCTTTTGCTTTCCTCAAAATTATTTTTAAATCCCTCAATCCTTCTTTTCAAAGAACTTTCATGTGATGCATTCTTGAAAATTGAGTGCAAACAAGTTTTGAAGATAAGAATGTTATGAATGATCAGCCATCTTGCTTATTGAATTATAAAGGAAGATTATGCTATGCAGGCAGGCAGGAATATAAAAAGAAAACTATATGATGCAGACAAACAGGACAATTAAGGATACAATCTAACTTTCAATCACAGCAACAATTGATGTAAAACAATCACTTAACAATACAACCTGTTGGAGTTCACTTGCTTTCCTTCTCATCATCATTAATGCTAGCCTTTATGTTCATCTTTTGCTTCTTTGATTGATGATGATAAATCCCTCCAAAGGCTTGTATGACATTCTGCAATGATATTAAAAGTTGCTTGTTCCCCAAGCACTTAAAAACAATGGTTAGTCTGCATGATTTATTTGTGGGCTTTTTGAACTTACTTTGGTGTGGGAACACCAAACTTAGTACCTTGCCAAAGTATCAAATTAACCATGTGTGAAACTCTTTCTTCTTTTTCTAAGGTAATAGACTAAAAACTAGAAAACAGCAAGATAATTAACTAGTTCATCTAAATGCATGAAGCTAGCCTTATGGCAGAAAGTGAGAATGTGTTTTATGATGTGATTTTGGTGGAACACCAAACTTAAAATCCTTCATTCTCCCTTAGATTGTCTTTGGTGTGTAACACCAAACTTAGCTTCTTGCAATCTAGATGAAACTAATTAACAGTTTTATTGAATTAGATATGAAAAGATGGTTACCTCTGGTTGGGTTGCCTCCCAACAAGCGCTCTTATATTGTCACTAGCTTGACATTCTCTGTACTTGTTTAGCTCGGGTTCTGTGCTACCTTCTCCTTGCCCCCTTGTCCTCCTAAGTGAAACTTTGCCTTGTGATGTTCATCCTGGATGAGTGATTCTTTTCCTTTGACCATCTCCTCACTCACTTCTGTGATGTTCTTAGCTAATTGTTTTATTTGTCTTTCAATTCTTCCGAGTAAGTCCTCATGGTTCTTGCTTGTCATCTCTTGATGTTTCATCATTCTTTCTACTAAGATTTCCAGGTTAGTGATCCTCTGAGAATCTTGTGAAATTGGTTGGTTGTGGGGTGTCAGGGGTTGGAAGGGTGTGTAGTGTGGTTGCAGGGTTGAGAAATTTGGGTTGTTGTAGTTGAAGTCTCTTTGTTCATGATATTGAGATTCCCTCATTCTTAGATACGAATGTGGTTTCCATGGTGGAAATTGTTCCTTCACTGTAGTAGAATGGAGAAAGTCAATTTGTCTAGCTATTGACCCCAATTGTTGCTGAGTTTGCTGATGTAGTTGTTTGCTTTGATTCATGATTGCCTTCATTCCTTCAAGTTTCTTTATCTCCTCATCTGAAGTTGCATTCTGTGGATTCTCAGATGAGTGTTGGTTGTTTGCTTTCTTGTCCTTGAGCTCCGCAGTTCCTTGGCCAGCTGCTGTTGCTTTGAAGAGGCTATCTAAAACGTAATCCACTGCTTTCCTTGTTTCTGGAGTTAATCCTACATAGAATGTTCGGAAACCCTCTTTGTCATTCACTTTCTTGTCTTTTTCCCATGGTTTGGACAATGACTCTTCCTCTCCTTGCATGAGTGGCTGAATCCTCTCTTTCATCTTGATGTTCTGTTGGGATGAGGAGAATTTGGTCAGAAATTTGGTGACCAATTCGTCCCAACTAGCAATACTGCCCTGGGGCATAGTTTCCAGCCATTGTGCAGCTTCATCCCTTAATGATAAGGGGAATAACGAGAGCTTCCAGGTGTCATGATTTACACCTTCGAAATTGACAACACCACAAGTTCTCAGAAAAGTGGATATATGCTGTTTAGGATCCTCCAATGGACTTCCACCATAGGAGCAATTGTTCTTGATTAGTGAAACAAGTTGCGGCTTCATGTTGTGGTGTTTTTCTTTCGAGGTTTCTTCTTCAATGACAGCCTTCCCTCGTGCCTCTCTTTTCTTCTTCTGTGACATAAATCAACAAACGGAACACACAATGGTATTTTTGAAAATTGAGTGTAATCGGTTGAGACAAAACTCCAAATGGTTAGTGGGTTAGCAGAGGCAAAACTTCAAACAGTTAGTGGGTTAGTCAAAAATTAAGAAAAAGTGCTTGATCTAAATAACCACCTCACTTAATCATTGTCAATCTAATCAATCCCCGGCAACGGCGCCAAAAACTTGATGGGAAATTGTTTTGGTTTGAGAAATGAATCTCTCCCGAAACAACACCAATCTTACCGGCAAGTGTACCGGGTCGCATCAAGTAATAAAACTCACGGGTGTGAGGTCGATCCCACAGGGATTGAAGGATTGAGCAATTTTAGTTTAGTGGTTGAATTAGTCAAGCGAATCAAGATTTGGTTGATTGAGTTGCAGAATTTAAATTGCATTGAAAGTAAAGAGAACAAGAGATTAAAGTGCTGAATCTTAAGGAACAAGAAATTAAATGGCAGAAACTTAGATTGCAAGAAATGTAAATTGCAAGAATCTTAAATGACAAGAAATGTAAATGACTTGAAATGTAAAGGGGATTGGGACTTGAATTTGCAAGAATTAAACAACGAGAATTTAAATTGCATTAAACAGAAGAGTAAATGGGGAATGGGTTGAAACAGATTCTAACAGAAAATTAAATGAACAATTAAAGCAAGAAACAGAGACTAGAAAACTAAGTCTAGATCTCAATGCCTTCCTAGATCCAACAAGAACAATATCACAGGAATTGTAAATTGCAAGGGAATTAAATGAGAAAGCAAGTAGCAGAAAAGGAAACTCAATTTGCAGTGAAATTAAACAAGATCCAAGGTGAGATTGAAACAGAATTCCTTCAATTCTCTAACCCAAGATCCAAGACAAGTGTAATTCAAATTGAAAGCAATTCAAACTAAGAGGAAGAGAATGGAATTCTCCTTCCCCAAACTAAGAAACTAAAGATCACTCTCTGTGAAAATAAAAGGAAAGCTCTATGAAAAAAATTCTAAAAAGGGAACCCCCCGAATAAATTGAATTCTAGCCTATTTATACACTTTCTCCAATTGATCTTCAAGCCTTGAGTTGGGCCTTTGCTCTTGATGGAATTGGGTTGAAAGAGGCCTTGGTTGATTGCTCTTGAAGTTTGGAGAGAGACCCAAGTGAATCAATTGAACCGGATTGAGTTTTGCAAAGTTGGGTTTTAAAGTTAGCCTCAAAGTTAGGGGGCTAACTTTGAGGCCAACTTTTTCTAGCAGCAACACCAATCTTCTGCACTTCACGTTGGCGCCAACGTTAGGGGGCTAACTTTGTCCCTAACGTTGGCCTTGCTTTATGTTGGAGTGGCGCCAACGTTAGCCTCCAAGTTAGGGGGCTAACGTTGGCGCTAACGTTGGCACACCCTGGGGAAGATTTCTTATGCCAACGTTAGCCTCCAAGTTAGGGGGCTAACGTTGGCGCAAACGTGGCTAACCCTGGGAGGAATTTTGAACTTCCAACGTTAGCCTCCAAGTTAGGGGGCTAACGTTGAGGCTAACTTCAACTCCAACTTCATTCTTCCTGATTCAATTTCACTTGATTCCTTGTCTTCTCTTATCTTCTAGCCATCCCTTCTCACTTCAATCCTTTTCCAAGCTTTCTTCCCCTGTCATAAATCAACCAAACACATCAAAGCTATGCTTGAAATCATGAGATGATCATTCTATCCTAATATGCACCAATTATGGCATCAAACCTCATGAAAAGCCTTAATTCACATATGGTTGATTCAATCAAAGGAAGCATGAAAATCTGCCTAATTTGGCTTGCTTAAGCCTCAAGAAAGTGCATAATTCAAGTGAAAACAAAAGAAAAAGACTAGTAAAACTAGGCTAAGATGACTTGTCATCACCTTTCCCTCTTTCTCCCCCTGTCCTCTCTTTGTCTTCCTCTCTCTCTTTTTCTTTTCTCTCTCTTCCCTTACCTTCTTTCTCTCCCTCTCCTTTATTTCTCTCTCCCTTCTCTCTGCCTCTCCTTTCTCTCTTCCCCCTCTCTCTCTCCCCCTCCCCTCTTCTTCTCTCTCAATCTTCTCTCTCTCTCTCTCTCCTTCTTTTCCTTTTCCCTCTCCGCTTCTCTCTCTCCTTTTTCCCTTTTTCCTCTCCGCTTCTCTCTCTCCTTCCCCTATTCATCTATCAATTCTCTCCCTCTCTCTCCCTCCTTTCTCTCTCTCTCTCTCTCACTCTCCTTTTCTTCTTTCTTCCCCTCCTCTCTCTTTGTCTTCCTCTCTTTCTCTTACTCTCTCTCTTTATCCCCTCTCCCCCTTTTATTTCTCTCCCCTTCCTTTTTATTTCTCTCTCCCTTCTCTCTCTCTCTATTCTTCTCTCTCTCTTTCCTTCCCCTTTTCTTTTCTCTCTCCTTCCCTCTCCCCCTCTCTCTCTCTCTCTCTCTCTTTCTCTTATTCTCTCCCTCTCTCTTCCTCTCTCTCCTTACCCTCTTTTTCCTTCTCACTTCTCTTTCTTTCTCTCTCTCCTCATCTCTTTCTTTCTCTCTCTTCCTCTCTCTCTTCTTTCTCTCCTCATCTCTCTTACTTTCCTCTCTCTTCTCTTCTCCCAAAGTCTTTGCTTCTATTCTAAATCCCTTTATTCCCAGAACCTTTGTCATATACACCACCATTACGCTCTGTCACAAACACAACTACACTCTCCCTCCTCTCTCTCCTCCTCCCCTTCTCTCTTTCCTTTCCCTCTCTCCCCTCCTGTATCTCCTCCTTTCTCTCTCTCTTTCCTCTCTCTTTCTCTTGCTTTGGAGTTTGAATAAAACCAATTTTAATTTGGTTTAAAACTAAACTAAACCATAAAAACTGGTTTTTTTAATAAACTGGTTTTCATAATAACCATAGTTTCAGTTCAGTTTTTTTATTTGGAAAAACTGGTTTATTTAAAACAGTTTCAATTCAGTTTTGAAACCAGTTTTTTTGCACACCCTTACAAGTCACGAAGCACTAAAACAATGCAAGAAATTCTCAACAATTTAGTAGGATAATTCAACACCAATATTAACGTAAGAAACTTAGAAGAAAAATAGGAACAAGTGATGCACGAATCCCCACACTTTGTACAACTAAACCAGCAAGTGCACTAGGTCGTCCAAGTAATACCTGAGTGAGTCAGGGTCGATCCCACGAGGATTATGGTTTGAAGCAAGCTACGGTTATCTTGTAGATCTTAGTCAGGTGAGTAAGAGATGTGGGTATGATGTTTAATTGCAGAAAAGAAAATAAAGAGATCTTAACTTGGTTGATATGTTTGCAATGATAAGAAGATGGTTAAAGCTTGGAGATGCTTTGTCCTTCTGGATTAACTCTGGTCTTACTGTCTTCTTCAACTGTGAATGATTTCTTCTATTGCAGGCTGTATGTGATCAACGCCAGTTGAGAGGTCGCCAATGCTCCTCCAGATCTGAACCCCAAGGTTAGTGTGGATCCATTCCGATTGAGGGTGAAGCTCCTGCAGTCCATTCTCCTCAATGATCCTACTAAAAATATCACAGACAAGGTCAAATCTTCTGGATCAGAGGATGTTGCGCCTTTGGGTTCTAGCCTCTACCACAGAGATCCTAATCTCCCCATAACTGGGCTGAACTGATGTTTCAAGAAGTCCCCAACAAAGTCATGGATTAGCCGTATAAGAGATGTATAATCAAGCCGGTGGTTCAATGCTTTCCAGTTACGTAAATCACATGAACCCAAGTAGAATACGGGTGGTTGTCAAGCACACGGTTCTAAGATTGAAGAACAATGATGATTATCATGGGTCATCCCATTCATCAGGTTGAAGAACGAAGATACATTTAAAAATTGGATTGGTGCATGAATTCCCACACTTCGTACAACTAAACCAGCAAGTGCACTAGGTTGTCCAAGTAATACCTGAGCGAGTCAGGGTCGATCCCACGAGGATTGTGGTTTGAAGCAAGCTATAGTTATCTTGCAGGTTTTAGTCAGGCGGATAGAAGAGTTATTGGATTCAGAAGATGGAATTACAATGCTTGATTATAAGAATGAGAAGATGGTTAAGGCTTAGAGATGCTTTGTCCTTCTAGATTAACTCTGGTATTACTGTCTTCTTCAATTGTGAATTATTTCTTTTATGGCAAGCTGTATGTGATTGACGCTGGTTTGAGCAGCCGCTAATACTCCTCCATATCTGAACCACAGGGTTAGTGCGAATCCATTCTGATTGAGGGTGAAGCTCCTGCAGCCTATTCTCTTTTACGATCCTACTCAAAATGCCACAGACAAGGTCAGAACTTCTGAATCAGAGGATGCTGTGCCTTTGGGTTCTAGCCAAAAGCACAAAGCCTCTAATCTCCCCAAACTTCAGCTGAACTAGTGTTCTCAAAAAGTTCCCAACAAAGTCGTGGATTAGCCATCTAAGAGATGTATAATCATGCTGGTGGTTCATTATTCTCCAATAAAAGACTCACTCTAAACCCATGTAGAATGTGATAACCTTATGCTATTTCAACGCATTCATATTGATGAAGGACGAAGATACATCTTAAAAATATAGAATCAAACACAGATTAAAGAAAAACAATAATACTTTTATTAATCCATAAAACTTAGCAGGGCCTCCCCTCAACCCAGGAGGTTTACAAACTCATACTGATATAAAATACAATCTTAAACAAAAATATGACCGATCTGTATGATTATGTAAAATATCCCTTAAATACTAAACTAATGAATAAGAATTACATAAGAAAAGGTAAAATAGTCTTTTAGTGCTAAAATCCACTTCTGGGCCCACTTGGTGAGTGTTTGGGCTGAGTTTTGATGACATCTACGTGCTATGAGGCCTCTAGAGTGTTGAACGCTGGATAGGGGGTCTTCTCTAGGTGTTTGGATGCTGGTCTCCTCCTTTGGGCGCTGGACGCCTGGAATGGGATAGGAGGCTGGCGTTCGATGCCAGTTTTGGGCCTTCTAATCTGAAGAAAATTATGGTCTATTATACATTGTTAGAAAGCTCTGAAGGTCAGCTTTCCATAGTCGTTGAGAACGCTCCATTTGGACTTTTGTAGCTCCAAAAAATCTCTTTCGAGTGTAAGGAGGTCAAATCTGGACAGCATCTGTAGTGCTTTCTCTGTCTCTGAATCAGACTTAAGCTAACTTTTGCTCCAGCACCGCAATTTTAGCCAAAAAATACCTGAAATTGTACAAAAATACACAAACTCAAAGTAGAATCCAAAAATGTGAATTTAACACTAAAACATATGAAAACTTAAAAAAAATTAAACAAAACATGCTAAAAACTATATGAAAATGATGCCAAAAAGCATATAAAATATATGCTCATCACAAAACAAAACTTAAACTATTGCTTGTCCTCAAGCAAGTAAAAAAAAAGTAGGATAAAAAAAAAGAGTAAGATATAATAAATATCAGAGTTTCCAATGAAGCTCAGTTTCAATTAGATTAGCGAGACTTAGTAGCTTTTTGCTTCTGAATAGTTTTAGCATCTCACTATCCATTGAAACTTATAACTGTTGGTCTCTTTAGGAACTTAGAATCCAGATGATATTATTGACTCTTCTAGTTCAGTTCTTTTTTATTCTTGAACACAGCTTTTATAATCTTGGCCGTGACCCTAAGCACTTTGTTTTCCAGTATTACCATCGGATACATAAATGCCACAGACACTTTAACTGGGTGAGCCCTTTCGGATTGTGATTCAGCATTGCTAGAATCCCCAGATAGTGGTGTCCAGAGTTCTTACGGACACTCTTTTTCTTTTGGATGACAACTTTAACTACTCAGTGTCAAGCTTTTTACTTGACACCTTCACACCACAAGCACATGGTTAGGGACAGCTTGGTTGAGCCACTTAGGTCAGGATTTTGTTTCCTTTAGGCCCTCCTAACCATTGATGCTCAAAGCCTTGGATCCTTTTACCGTTGCCTTTTGGTTTAAAGGGTTATTGGCTTTTTCTGCATTTTTTTTCTATTTTTCGCATGCATATATTTTTTCTTTTGTTGCATATGCTTTTTCTTTTGCTTTTTACTGCTTTTTCTTGCTTCAAGAATCAATTTTTGGATTTTTCAGATTACCAATAATACTTTTCCTTTTTCATCATTCTTTCAAGAGCCAACATTCTAAACTTCCAATTTCAAATATGCAATGTTTATTCATACATTTAGAAAACAAAAGCAATGCCACCACATCAAGATAATTGAACTATTCTTGTTATAAACTTGAAATTCATGTATCTCTCAATTCTTTTCAATTAAAATTTTCTTTTAAGCAAGGTGAGAAAAATATGGAACATTTTATAGCCTTAAGACATAAATGCAAGTGATCATGCAATAAGGACAAGAGAACAGACAATACAACATAACAAAAAACAGAAAAATACAAAAGAAAAGGAGATGAAGAGAATGAATCCACCTTTAATAGTGGCGGGTAGTACTCCTTGAGGATCCAATGTAGTACTTGATCTCTTCAATGTCACTCCTTTGTCTTTGTTGTTCTTCCCTCATAGCCCTTTGATCTTCTCTAATTTCATTGAGGATGGTGGAATGCTCTTGATGCTCTATCCTCAACTAGTTCATGTCAGAGCTTAATTCTCCTATGGTAGTATGCCATTGATCCCAATAGCTTTGAGGAGGAAAATACATCCCTTGAGGCATCTCAGGGATATCTTGCTGAGGCGGCTGCACAGGCTCATGGGCATGCTCTCTAGTTTGCTTCATCCTCTTCTTAGTGATGGGCTTGTCCTCCCCAATGGAGATGTCTCCCTCTATGACAATTCCAGCTGAATTGCATAGATGACAAATGAGGTGTGAGAATGCCAACCTTGCATTGGTGGAAGGCTTCTCAGCTATCTTGTACAGTTCCTGAGGGACCACCTCATGTACTTCCACCTCACTTCCAATCATGATGCAACGGATCATGATGGCTCTTTCAATAGTCACCTCTGACCGATTGCTAGTAGGGATGATAGAGCGTTGGGTGAATTCCAACCGTCCTCTAGCTATGGGTTTGAGGTCAAGCCTTCTTAGTTGAATGGGCTTCCCTTGGGAATCTCTTTTCCACTATGCTCCTTCCACATAGATGTCTGAGAGCACTTGATCCAGTCTTTGATCAAAGTTGACTATTCTAGTATAAGGATGAGGGTCTCCTTGCATCAAAGGCATGTTAAACGCCAACCTCACACATTCCGGGCTGAAATCTAGGATTCTCCCTCGGTCCATGGTGCATCAATTCTTAGAATTTAGGTTCAAACTAGTGTCATTGTTTTTTGTGACCCATGCATTAGCATGGAACTCTTGCACGATTAAGATCCCAACCTTTTGGATAAGATTGGTTAGGACTTCCTAACCTCTTCTCCGGATCTCTCTTTGAATTTTCGGATACTCATTCTTCTTGAGCTTGAAAGGGACCTCAAGGATCACCTTCTTCTCTGCCACTACTTCATAGAAGTGGTCTTGGTGGGCTTTGGTGATGAATCTTTCTATCTTCTAAGATTCAAAGGTGACGGCTACTACCTTTCCTTTCTTCTTTCTAGAGGATTCTCCAACCTTGGGTTCCATAAGTGGTAATGGAAAGCCAAAAGCAACGCGTTTCCAACACCAAACTTAAAAGCTTTGCTCATCCTCATGCAAAAATAAAGAAAAGAGAAGAATAGAGTAGAAGAGGAAGAAAATAGGAGATAGAGGGGGAAAGGGAGCTCAGCCAAATGGGGCTTATGAGTGTGTGTATGAAGGGTTAGAAGGAGGGGTATTTATAGGAAGTGGGTAGGGTTGGGTTCGGTCATGGGTGGGTAATTGGGAGGTAATTTTGATTTTGAAGTGGGTGGGGGTTGGTGGGAGTTATGAAGGTTTTGAGGAAGTGATATAGATGTGATTGAGCTAGGGTTTATAGGGAAGAGTGTATGGGGAAGTGTGAAAGAAAGTGGGTTGGGTGAAGATGCTATGGGACCCACTGGTCCTGAGAGGTTAGGGAATTCAGATTCCCTACCCTCTGCACTAGCATTTGAACGCCCAAGATCTGCTCCCTGGCTGGCATTCAATGCCAGCGACACTCCATCCAAAGTGTTCTATTTTCACTGCTGAACAATTATGTCTCTGTTATGACTGTTGCTTGATGAGCGGATAATTTATACGCTTTTTGGCATTGTTTTTAGGTAGTTTTTAGTATGATCTAGTTAGTTTTGGGGATGTTTTCATTACCTTTTTATGCTAAATTCACATTTCTGGACTTTACTATGAGTTTGTGTATTTTTCTATGATTTCAGGTATTTTCTGGCTGAAATTGGGGGACCTGAGCAAAACTCTGATAGGAGGCTGACAAAGGACTGCTGATGCTATTGGAATCTGACCTCCCTGCACTCGAAATAAATTTTCTGGAGCTACAGAACTCCAAATGGCACGCTCTCAACGGCGTTGGAAAGTAGACATCCAGAGCTTTCCAGCAATATGTAATGGTTCATATTTTATTCGTGATTAAATGACGTAAACTGGCGCTCAACACGAGTTCCATGCTGCATTCTGGAGTCAAACACCAAAAACATGTCACGAACCAGAGTTGAACGCCCAAAACACGTTACAACTTGGCGTTCAACTCCAAGAGAAGCCTTAGCTCGTGGATGGATTAAGCTCAGCCCAAGCACACACCAAGTGGGCCCCGGAAGTGGATTTATGCATCAATTACTTACCTCTATAAACCCTAGTAGCTAGTTTAGTGTAAATAGAACTTTTTACTAGTTTATTAGGAGTCTTTTGATCATTCGGTCTTTTGACCACATCTTTGGACGTTTAGTTCTGAGATATTCGGGGCTGGCCATTCGGCCATGCCTGGACCTTCATCACTTATGTATTTTCAACGGTGGAGTTTTTACACACCATAGATTAAGGGTGTGGAGCTCTGCTGTACCTCAAGTTTCAATGCAATTACTACTATTTTCTATTCAATTCGATTTATTCCTGTTCTAAGATATTCGTTGCACTTCAACTTGATGAATGTGATGATCCGTGACACTCATCATCATTCTCACCTATGAACGCGCGTGACTGACAACCACTTCCGTTCTACCTTAGATCGGGCACATATCTCTTGGATTCCTTGATCAGAATCTTTGTGGTATAAGCTAGAATTGATGGCGGCATTCATGAGAATCCGGAAAATCTAACCTTGTCTGTGGTATTCCGAGTAGGATTCCGGGATTGAATGACTGTGACGAGGTTCAAACTCCTGAAGGCTGGGCGTTATTGACAAACGCAAAAGAATCACGGGATTCTATTCCAACCTGATTGAGAACCGACAGATGATTAGCCGTTCTGTGACAGAGCATTTGGACCATTTTCTCTGAGAGGATGGGATGTAGCCATTGACAACAGTGATGCCCTACATACAGCTTGCCATGGAAAGGAGTAAGAAGGATTGGATGAAAGCAGTAGGAAAGCAGAGATTCAACAGGGACAAGCATCTCCATACGCTTATTTGAAATTCCCACCATTAATTTACATAAGTATTTCTATCCTATTTTATTTATCTTTTAATTATCCAATCCAATCACATTTGAATCAGCCTGACTTAGATCTACAAGATGACTGATGTGCGGAAAACGATCCGATACAAAATTCACCGGCAAGTGTACCGGGTCGCATCAAGTAATAAAACTCATGGGAGTGAAGTCGATCCCACAGGGATTGAAGGATTGAGCAATTTTAGCTTAGTGGTTGATTTAGTCAAGCGAATCAAGTATTGGTTGATTGATTTGTAATTGGCAGTAACTAAATTGCAAGGAATGTAAAAAGGGAATGGGTAATTTGCAGGGAATTAAAGAGAACAGAAAATAAAAGTGCTAAATCTTAAAGAACAAGAAATTAAATGGCAGAAACTTAGAACGCAAGAAATGTAAATTGCAGAATCTTAGAGTGCAAGAAACGTAAATGGCTTGAATTGTAAATGGGTCAGGGAAGTGGGATTGCAAAAATTAAACAAAAGAACAGTAAATCTCAACACATAGAAGAGTAGAAGATGACTTGAATTGAACCGGATCTAAAATGGAAATGTAAATGAACTCAAAAAGCATTCAACAGAGAAAATAAAATGATAACTCCAGATCTCAGGACCCAAGAGACTAGATAACCAAGTCTAGATCTCACTGCCTTCCTAGATCCAAATTCAGAATTCAATTGCAAGAGAAGTAAAGATCAAATAGTAGAAAACTAAATTCAATTTCCAATTTCTCAAGAGTGCAGTAAAAATCAAAACAGAGAGAGATCTCAAGGTGAGATTGAGACAGAATTTCCTCAATTCTCAACACCCAAGACACAAGCAAGTATGCAGAAAATGAAAACAAGAAATCCAGAGGAAGAGAATTCAATTCCCCTCCCAGAAACTAACAACCCAAATGTAAAGTAAGCTCTCTACTATGAGTACTATGAAAATTCTAAAGAAAAACTCCCAAAAGAAAAAGCTCCCCGGAAACTTAAATTCTAAGCTATTTATACACTTTCTTCAAATGATCTTCAAGCCTTGAATTGGGCCCTTGCTCTTGATGGAATTGGGTTGACAAAAGCCTCTGTTGATTGTTCTTAGTGTTGGGGAGAAATCCGTTTGCAACTTGGGCCTTGGGGATTTACGTTTGAGTTGACGTTTGAGGCAAACGTTGACTCAAACGCCTTCGTGTTCCAATTATGCTGCTCGGCCATTCTGCTGTCGTCCACGTTTGAGCCAGCGTTTGAGGTCAAACGTGAGCTCAAACGTGGTTCCCTCCAAGCTTCTCTTTTGGCCAACGTTTGGCCTAACGTTTGAGGCAAACATTGGCACAAACGTGGCTTAACCAAGGCATCAAACAGGGTGCTCTTCCATGCTCTTCCATGCTAAAATGTAGCCAACGTTTGACCTCATGTTTGAGGCAAACGTTGGCGCAAACGTGGGCGACCTCCAGGGTGTTTTTCAGCTGCTACTCACGTTTGAGTTCACATTTGAGGCAAACGTGAGCTCAAACGTGAATCCCTTCTTTCCAAGCCCATTCTTGCAACCTTCTTACAAGCTTTATTCCACCTATCATCAATCAACAATTGTATCAAAGCTATGCCATAATCATGAGAGTTATTCTTCTTCTTGTCATATAAGCAATTATTGCACAAAACCTCATGAAAATGCATCAATTCATCCATAGTTGATTGAATCAAAGGAAACATGAAATTGTACCCAATTGGCTTACTTATGGTTCAAGAAAGTGCATAAAATCTATTAAAAACAAAAGAAAAAGACTAGTGAAACTAGGCTAAGATGACTTGTCATCACAACACCAAACTTAAGGCTTGCTTGTCCCCAAGCAAGAAAAGAATTTATGCTCAACAATTCTTTTAGTTTAGAATAGATTGAAGAATAACATGTAGTGTCCTGTGAGTGAAGTGATTAAGTGACAGTGGGGTGAACTCTAAATTATATGCTCATGCAAGGGTTTCAGTGCTTACTAGTCCCCACATCTTGGAAGTCTTAGGTCTTAGGACTTTCATCCAAATGGTATCATGGAGATCTCTCTATAGGTAATCACCTTGAAGCAGCTTATAGTTTATGTGCTTTGGCCTTGACTCTAAGTGTCATGTCTCAAAGCGGCTCTTTAGCTAAGCTTTCAATCAATACTCCTAAACCAGTTGGTTTTAAGGTATTAGGTGTTAAAGCACCCGTAAGGATTTATTTGCTCAAGCCTCTCTCTTTGACTCAATTCGACCACAAGCATTTACTAGGATAACAACTCTTTGAGTTTTTTGTTTCTTCTCTTTTTTTTTTGCCTAGTAATTGATGCTCAGAGCCTTGGGCCATGTTCTTTCATTTTTTATATTTTCTTTCTTTTGTTTGCTGCTTCTTGGATCAATAAATGTTTGAGAATCTCCACAATACTTCTTTAATCTCTACGCCCTGCCTATGAGCTCCCATGGATGTTTTCATAAGCATGCAACCTCAATACATGATTATACAACTAGAACCACCACTTCCCCTAATCTTTTGCTTGCCTCAAAATGAATTTTTGATTCTTCAATCCTTCTCTTCAAAGAAATGTTTTCTATTTATATTTTTCCAATCCTTGAGTGCAAGCAAATTTTCAAGTGTATGGTGCTATGATATACCAAACATCTTAGTTATTGAACTACAAGGAAATTATACTGAACAGGGGTACAATATCACTTTCAAAATCATAGCAGTTTTGAATATAAGACAATCACTTAACAATACAACCTTTTGGAGTTTACTTGCTTCACTCCTTCTCAGCACCATTGTTGATCTTTGCATCCCTCTTTGTCTCTTTGGTTGATGGTGCTTAATCCTTCCTTAGATTCAAGTGACTGCCTATAATAAACTTTGAAAGTTGCTTGTTCCCCAAGCACTTGAAAATTGGTTAGCATGCATGAATTATTTGTGGGCTTTTGAACTTACTTTGGTGTGAGAACACCAAATTTAGTACCTTGTCAATAGTTCTCATGCATCAAATTGACCATATGTGGAACTCTTTTTCTTTGCTAAAGGCAATAAGACTAAAAACTAGAAAATAGACATTAGTTAAGTAGTTTCTCTGATTGCTTGGAGCTAGCAACCCTTTATGCAGAAGGTGAGAATGTGTTTTTAAATGATATTTTTAGTGGAACACCAAACTTAGCATTCTTCATTCTCCCTTTGTTTTGGTGTGCAACACCAAACTTAGCTCCTTGCAATATAGATAAAACTACTTAGCTTCTTTATTGAAATAGCTACGGAAAGAAAACTACCTCAGGTTGGGTTGCCTCCCAACAAGTGCTTCTTTATTGTCACTAGCTTGACATCTTGTTCTTTGATCATGGAGGCTGAAAATCATAGTGCCTTAGCTTTTCTCCTCTTACTGTGAACTTCCTTCCAGTCTCCTCCATTTCTTGGTGCTCTTCTTCAGAAATTCCAGAGGTAGAGAACTCTCTCCTTGTTTATGCCATACAACCAAAACAGCAAGGATACACAGAACACTCTGTAGCTTGAGTGCAGTGAGAGTTAGTAGAGACAAATTCTCAAACAGTTAGTATGCAAGTTAGAAATAAAAGAAACAGAAAAGAAAAAGTGCTTGATCTAAATCACCACCTCACTTAATCATTGTCAACCTAATCAATCCCCGGCAACGGCGCCAAAAACTTGATGTGCGGAAAACGATCCGACACAAAACTCACCAGCAAGTGTACTGGGTCGCATCAAGTAATAAAACTCACGGGAGTGAGGTCGATCCCATAGGGATTGAAGGATTGAGCAATTTTAGCTTAGTGGTTGATTTAGTCATGCGAATCAAGTATTGGTTGATTGATTTGTAATTGGCAGTAACTAAATTACAAGGAATGTAAAAGGGGAATGGGTAATTTGCAGGGAATTAAAGAGAACAGAAAATAAAAGTGTTGAATCTTAAAGAACAAGAAATTAAATGGCAAAAACTTAGAACGCAAGAAATGTAAATTACAGAATCTTAGAGTGCAAGAAACGTAAATGGCTTGAATTGTAAATGGGTCAGGGATGTGGGATTGCAAAAATTAAACAAAAGAACAGTAAATCTCAACACATAGAAGAGTAGAAGATGATTTGAATTGAACCGGATCTAAAATGGAAATGTAAATGAACTCAAAAAGCATTCAACAGAGAAAATAAAATGATAACTCCAGATCTCAGGACCCAAGAGACTAGATAACCAAGTCTAGATCTCACTGCCTTCCTAGATCCAAATTCAGAATTCAATTACAAGAGAAGTAAATATCAAACAGTAGAAAACTAAATTCAATTTCCAATTTCTCAAGAGTGCAGTAAAAATTAAAACAGAGAGAGATCTCAAGGTGAGATTGAGACAGAATTTCCTCAATTCTCAACACCCAAGACATAAGCAAGTATGCAGGAAATGAAAACAAGAAACCCAGAGGAAGAGAATTCAATTCCCCTCCCAGAAACTAACAACCCAAATGTAAAGTAAGCTCTCTACTATGAGTACTATGAAAACTCTAAAGAAAAACTCCCAAAAGAAAAAGCTCCCCAAAAACTTAAATTCTAAGCTATTTATACACTTTCTTCAAATGATCTTCAAGCCTTGAATTGGGCCCTTGCTCTTGATGGAATTGGGTTGACAAAAGCCTCTGTTGATTGTTCTTGGTGTTGGGGAGAAATCCGTTTGCAACTTGGGCCTTGGGGATTTACGTTTGAGTTGACGTTTGAGGCAAACGTTGACTCAAATGCCTTCGTGTGCCAATTATGCAGCTCGACCATTCTGTTGTCATCCACGTTTGATCCAGCATTTGAGGTCAAACTTGAGCTCAAACGTGGTTCCCTCCAAGCTTCTCTTTTGGCCAACGTTTGGCCTAACGTTTGAGGCAAACGTTGGCACAAACATGGCTTAACCAAGGCATCAAACAGGGTGCTCTTCCATGCTCTTCCATGCTAAAATGTAGCCAATGTTTGACCTCACGTTTGAGGCAAACGTTGGTGCAAACGTGGGCGACCTCCAGGGTGTTTTTCAGCTGCTACTCACGTTTGAGGCAAACGTGAGCTCAAACGTGAATCCCTTCTTTCCAAGCCCATTCTTGCAACCTTCTTCCAAGCTTTATTCCACCTATCATCAATCAACAATTGTATCAAAGCTATGCCATAATCATGAGAGTTATTCTTCTTCTTGTCATATAAGCAATTATTGCACAAAAACTCATGAAAATGCATCAATTCATCCATAGTTGATTGAATCAAAGGAAACATGAAATTGTACCCAATTGGCTTACTTATGGTTCAAGAAAGTGCATAAAATCTATTGAAAACAAAAGAAAAAGACTAGTGAAACTAGGCTAAGATGACTTGTCATCAATGACCATAGATTGCTTCATACCAACAATCTCCGTGGGATCGACCCTTACTCACGTAAGGTATTACTTGGACGACCCAA
This sequence comes from Arachis stenosperma, assembly GCF_014773155.1. Lineage (NCBI taxonomy): Eukaryota > Viridiplantae > Streptophyta > Magnoliopsida > Fabales > Fabaceae > Arachis > Arachis stenosperma. Next base: position 99,981,768 of record NC_080381.1, read on the forward strand.
TGCACTTGCTGGTTAGTTGTGCGGAGTTGTGACTAAGTGTAATTCACGTGTGAGAGCTACCAAATTATTGGAGCCATTGTTAATGATCACAATTTCGTGCACCAAGCTTTTGGCGCCGTTGCCGGGGATTGTTCGAGTATGGACAACTAACAGTTCGTCTTGTTGCTCAGATTAGGTAATTTTCTTTTCAAAAAGTTTTCAAAAAATTTTCAAAAATTTTTTTCTTTATTTTCGTTTTTCTAAAGAATATTTTCGAAAAAAATAATAAAAATACAAAGAAAAATCATAAAATCATAAAAATAAAAAATATTTTGTGTTTCTTGTTTGAGTCTTGAGTCAACTTTTAAGTTTGGTGTCAATTGCATGCTTTAAAAATTTTTCTTGTATTTTTCGAAAATTCATGCATTCATGGTGTTCTTTATGATCTTCAAGTTGTTCTTGACAAGTCTTCTTGTTTGATCTTGATGTTTTCTTGTTTTGTGTTGTTTGTTGTTTTTCATATGCATTTTTCGTTTGTTAGAGTCCATGCATTAAAGATTTCTAAGTTTGGTGTCTTGCATGTTTTCTTTGCATCAAAAATTTTTTAAAATTATGTTCTTGATGTTCATCATGATCTTCAAAGTGTTCTTGGTGTTCATCTTGACATTCATAGTGTTCTTGCATGCATCATGAGTTTTGATTCATAATTTTCATGTTGTGAGTCATTTTTATGTTTTTCTCTCTCATCATCAAAAATTCAAAAATAAAAAAATATCTTTTCCTTATTTCTCTCCAAATTTTCGAAATTTTGGGTTGACTTGGTCAAAAAAAATTTTAAAAATTAGTTGTTTCTTACAAGTCAAGTCAAATTTTCAATTTTAAAAAAATCTTATCTTTTCAAAATTTTTTCAAATCAAATCTTTTTCATTTTTATCTTATTAATTTCGAAAATTTCAAAATATTTTTTCAAAAATCTTTTTCTTAATTTTATTTCAAAATTTCAAAATTACACTAACAATTAATGTGATTGATTCAAAAATTTGAAGTTTGTTACTTTCTTGTTAAGAAAGGTTCAATCTTTAAACTCTATAATCTTATCTTTTAGTTTCTTGTTAGTCAAGTAATCAATTTTAATTTTAAAAATTAAATCTTTTTCAAAATATCTTTTTCTTAAAAATCTTATCTTTTTATCATATCTTTTTCAAAATTTTATCTTTTTCAAAAAAAAAATTTGATTTCAAAATATCTTACCTAACTTCTTATCTTATCTTTTCAAATTTGACTTTAATATCTTTTTCAACTAACTATTTGACTTTTTGTTTGTTTCTTATCTTTTTCAAAACCACCTAACTACTTCTCTCTCTCTAATTTTTGAAAATATCTCATCCTTTTTCAAAAATTCTTTTTAATAAATTAATTATTTTAAATTTTAATTTTAATTATATCTTATCTTTAATTTTCAAAAATCACTAACTATTTTTTCAAAATTATTTTCGAAATTCTCTATCTCTCTTCTTCTTCTATTTATTTATTTATTTACTAACACTTCTCTTCACCTCTCTTCATCTCAATTCACTACCCCTATCCTTATCCTTCTGTTTATATTCTCCTTTCTTTATTCCCTTTCTTCTTCTACTAACAATAAGGAACCTCTTTACTGTGACATAGAGGATTCCTCTTTCTTTTCTTGTTCTCTTCTTCCCTATATGAGCAGGAACAAGGAAAAAGGCATTCTTGTTGAAGCTGACCCTGAACCTGAAAGGACTCTGAAGAGGAAATTAAGAGAAGCTAAATTACAACAATCCAGAGATAACCTTTCTGAAATTTTCGAACAAGAGAAGGAGATGGCAGCCGAACCCAACAACAATAATGCAAGGAGGATGCTTGGTGATTTCACTAAACCAACGTCCAAGTTTGATGGAAAAAACATCTCAATTTCTGCCATTGGAGCAAACAATTTTGAGCTGAAACCTCAATTAGTTGCTTTGATGCAACAGAACTGCAAGTTTCATGGACTTCTATCTGAAGATCCTTATCCATTTCTAACTGAGTTTTTGCAGATTTATGAGACTGTTAAGACAAATGGAGTAGATCCTAAAGTCTACAGACTCGTGCTTTTCCCTTTTGCTGTAAGAGACAGAGCTAGAACATGGTTGGACTCACAACCTAAAGATAGCCTGGACTCCTGGGATAAGCTGGTCACGGCCTTCTTGGATAAATTCTTTCCTCCTCAAAAGCTGAGCAAGCTTAGAATGGATGTTCAGGCCTTCAAACAAAAAGATGGTGAATCCCTCTATGAAGCTTGGGAAAGATACAAGCAGATGACCAAAAAGTGTCCTTCTGACATATTTTTAGAATGGACCATATTAGATATATTCTATTATGGTCTATTTGAGTTTTCCAAAATGTCATTGGACCATTCTGCAGGTGGATCCACTCACTTAAAGAAAACGCCTGCAGAAGATCAAGAACTTATTCACATGGTTGCAAATAACCAATTCATGTACACTTCTGAGAAGAATTTCGTGAATAATGGAACACCTCAGAGGAAGGGAGTTCTTGAAATTGATGCTCTGAATGCCATATTGGCTCAGAACAAAGTGTTGACTCAGCAAGTCAACATGATCTCTCAAAGTCTGAATGGATGGCAAAATGCATCCAACAGTACTAAAGAGGCAGCTTCTGAAGAAGCTTATGATCCTGAGAACCCTGTAATAGCAGAGGTAAATTACATGGGTGAACCTTATGGGAACACCTATAATTCATCATGGAGAAATCATCCAAATTTCTCATGGAAGGATCAACAAAAGCCTCAACAAAGCTTTAATAATGGTGGAAGAAACAGGCTAAGCAATAACAAGCCTTTTCCATCATCTTCTCAGCAAAAGAAAGAGAATTTTGAATAGAGCCCCTCTAATTTAGCAAATTTAGTCTCTGATCTGTCTAAGGCCACTTTAAGTTTCATGAGTGAAACAAGGTCCTCCATCAGAAATTTGGAGGCACAAGTGGGCCAGCTGAGTAAGAAAGTCATTGAAACTCCTCCCAGTATTCTCCCAAGCAATACAGAAGAGAATCCAAAAGGAGAGTGCAAGGCCATTGATGTAATCAATATGGCTGAATGCATAAGGGAGGAGAAGGACGAAAATCCTAGTGAGGAAGACCTCCTGGGACGTCTCTCAAACAAGAAGGAATTCCTTATTGAGGACCTAAAGGAATTTGAGGCTCATATAGAGACCATAGAGATTCCATTAAATCTCCTTCTGCCATTCATGAGCTCTAAAGATTATTCTTCCTCTAAAGAGGATGAAGATGTAACTGGAGAGCAAGTTGCTCAATATCTAGGAGCCATCATGAAGCTGAATGCCAAGTTATTTGGTAATGAGACTTGGGAAGGTGAACCTCCCTTGCTCATTAGTGAACTAGATACATGGGTTCAGAAAACTTTACCTCAAAAGAGACAAGATCCTGGTAAATTCTTAATACCATGTACCATAGGCACCATGACCTTTAACAAGGCTCTGTGTGACCTGGGGTCAGGCATAAATCTTATGCCACTCTCTGTAATAGAGAAATTAGGGATCATTGAGGTATATCCTGCCTTATTCTCATTACAATTGGCAGACAAGTCAGTAAGACAAGCTTATGGATCAGTAGAGGACGTGTTAGTAAAGGTTAAAGGCCTTTACATTCCTGCTGATTTTATAATCTTAGACACTAGGAAGGAGGAGGAAGAATGCATCATTCTTGGAAGACCTTTCCTAGCCACAGCAGAAGCTGTGATAGATGTTAACAGAGGAGAATTAGTCCTTCAATTGAATGGGGACTACCTTGTGTTTAAGGCACACGGCTATCCTTCTGTAACAAGGGAGAGTAAGCATGCAGAGCTTCTCTCAATATAGAGTCAAACAGAGACCCCACAATCAAACTTTAAATTTTGTTTTGGGAGGTCACAACCAAACTCTAAGTTTGGTATTGAACCCCCATATCCAAACTCTAAGTTTGGTGTTGGGAGTCCACAACATTGACCTAATCACCTGTGAGGCTCCATGAGAGCCCGCTGTCAAGCTATTGACATTAAAGAAGCGCTTGTTGGGAGGCAACCCAATTTTTATTTGATTGTTATTTTGTGTTTTAGTAGGTTCATAATCATGTGGAGTCATGAAAAAATATTAAAATTAAAAATAGAATCAAAAACAGCAGAAGAAAAATCACACCCTGGAGGAAGGACTTACTGGTGTTTAAACACCAGTAAGGAGCATCTGGCTGGCGTTCAATGCCAGAACAGATCATGAAACTGGTGCTGAACGCTAGAAACAAGCAACATCCTGGCGTTTGAACGCCAGGAATATCCCCTGAGGAAAGCTGGCGCTGAACGCCAGTAACAAGCATGGAACTAGCGTTCAACGCCAGAAACATGCTACACATGTGCGTTGAATGCCCAGAACGTGCACCACTTCGGCGTTTAAACGCCAGAATGGTATGCTAAGGCATTTTACATGCCTAATTGGTGCAGGGATGTAAATCCTTGACACCTCAGGATCTGTGGACCCCACAGGATCATCTCAGGATCTGTGGACCCACAGGATCCCCACCTAACATATTCCCACCTTACCTCCTAATTAATCTTATAACACACTTTCCCAAAAACCCTTCACCAATCACCTCAATCTCTCTTCCCAATTACCCCCTTTACCACTCACATCCATCCACTCTTCCCCATAAACCCTACCTACCTTCAAAATTCAAAAATTTTACCCACCCAAACCCACCCTAAATGGCCGAACCTACCCTCTCTCACTTCCCTATATAAACCCCTCCATTCTCCTTAATTTTCACACAACACAAACCTCTCTTCTCCTTCTTGGCCAAATACACCTCTCCCCATCTCCTCCATATTTTCTTCTTCTTCTTCTTCTTTTCTTTCTTCTCTTGCTCGAGGGCGAGCAATATTTTAAGTTTGGTATGGTAAAAGCATAAGCTTTTTGTTTTTCCGTTACCATTGATGGCACCTAAGGCCAGAGAATCCTCTAGAAAAGGGAAAGGGAAGACAAAAGCTTCCACCTCCGAGTCATGGAAGATGGAAAGATTCATATCCAAAGCCCATCAAGACCACTTATATGATGTTGTGGCCAAGAAGAAGGTAATCCCTGAGGTCCCTTTCAAGCTCAAGAAAAATGAGTATCCAGAGATCCGACATGAGATCCAAAGAAGAGGTTGGGAAGTTCTAACCAACCCCATTCAATAAGTCAGAATCTTAAAGGTTCAAGAGTTCTATGCCAATGCATGGATCACTAGGAACAATGATCAAAGTGTGAACCCGAATCCAAAAAATTATCTTACAATGATTCGGGGGAAATACTTAGATTTTAGTCCGGAAAATGTGAGGTTGGCATTCAACTTACCCATGATGCAAGGAGATGCACGCCCCTACACTAGAAGGGTCAACTTTAATCAAAGGTTGGACCAAGTCCTTATGGACATATGTGTGGAAGGAGCTCAATGGAAAAGAGACTCCAAAGGCAAGCCGGTTCAATTAAGAAGACTGGACCTCAAGCCTGTGGCTAGAGGATGGTTGGAGTTCATTCAACGCTCCATCATCCCCACTAGCAACCGATCTGAAGTTACTGTGGATCGGGACATCATGATTCATAGCATCATGATTGGAGAGGAAGTAGAAGTTCATGAAGTCATCTCCCATGAATTCTACAAAATAGCCGATAAGTCCTCTACTTTGGCAAGGCTAGCTTTTCCTCATCTTATTTGCCATCTATGTTACTCAGCTGGAGTTATCATAGAAGGAGACATCCTCATTAAGGAGTACAAGCCCATCACTAAGAAAAGGATGGAGCAAACAAGAGAGCCCACTCATGGAACCCAAGAGACGCATGAGGAAGCTCATCACAAAGAAATCCCAGAGATACTTCAAGGGATGCACTTTCCTCCCAACAACTATTGGGAATAACTCAACACTTCCCTAGAAGATTTGAGTTACAATGTGGAACAATTAAGGGTGGAACATCAAGGGCACTCCATCATTCTCCATGAAATAAGAGAAGATCAAAGAGCAATGAGGGAGGAGCAACAAAGGCAAGGAAGGGACATAGAAGAGCTTAAGGACATCATTGGTCCTTCAAGAAGAAGATGCCACTAAGGTGGACTCATTCCTTGTTCTTATATTTTTCTGCTTTTCGGTTTTTATATTATATGTTCATCTATGTTTTGTGTCTCTACTTCATGATCATTAGTATTTAGTAACTATGTCTTAAGGCTATGAATAATTCCATTAATCCTTCACCTCTCTTAAATGAAAAATGTTTTTAATTCAAAAGAACAAGAAGTACATGAATTTCGAATTTATCCTTGAATTTAGTTTAATTATATTGATGTGGTGACAATACTTTTTGTTTTCTGAATGAATGCTTGAACAGTGCATATTTTTGATCTTGTTGTTTATGAATGTTAAAATTGTTGGCTCTTGAAAGAATGATGAAAAAGAGAAATGTTATTGATTATCTGAAAAATCATAAAATTGATTCTTGAAGAAAGAAAAAGCAATGAAAAAGCAAAAAAGCTTGCGAAAAAAAAATATTGGGAAAAAAAAAGCAAGCAGAAAAAGCCAATAGCCCTTAAAACCAAAAGGCAAGGGTAAAAAGGATCCAAGGCTTTGAGCATCAATGGATAGGAGGGCCCAAGGAAATAAAATCCAGGCCTAAGCGGCTAAATCAAGCTATCCCTAACCATGTGCTTGTGGCATGCAGGTCCAAGTGAAAAGCTTGAGACTGGGTGGTTAAAGTCGTGATCCAAAGCAAAAAAAGTGTGCTTAAGAGCTCTGGACACCTCTAACTGGGGACTCTAGCAAAGCTGAGTCACAATCTGAAAAGGTTCACCCAGTCATGTGTCTGTGGCATTTATGTATCCGGTGGTAATACTAGAAAACAAAATGCTTAGGGCCACGGCCAAGACTCATAAAAGTAGCTGTGTTCAAGAATCAACAAACTTAACTAGGAGAATCAATAACACTATCTGAAATTCTAAGTTCCTATAGAAGCCAATCATTCTAAATTTCAAAGGAAAAAGTGAGATGCCAAAACTGTTCAAAAGCAAAAAGCTACAAGTCCCGCTCATCTAATTAGAATTAATATTCATTGATATTTTGGGATTTATAGTATATTCTCTTCTTTTTATCCTAATTGATTTTCAGTTGCTTGGGGACAAGCAACAATTTAAGTTTGGTGTTGTGATGAGCAGATAATTTATACAATTTTTAGCATTGTTTTTAGGTAGTTTTTAGTATGATCTAGTTACTTTTAGGGATGTTTTCATTAGTTTTTATGCTAAATTCACATTTCTGAACTTTACTATGAATTTATGTGTTTTTCTGTGATTTCAGGTATTTTCTAGCTGAAATTGAGGGACCTAAGCAAAACTATGATAGGAGGCTGACAAAGGACTGCTGATGCTGTTGGAATCTGACCTCCCTGCACTCGAAAAGGATTTTCTGCAGCTACATAACTCCAAATGGCGTGCTCTCAACGGCGTTGGAAAGTAGACATCCAGAGCTTTCCAGAAATATAAAATAGTCTATACTTTATTCGTGATTAGACGATGTAAACTGGCGCTCAACGCCAGTTCCATGCTGCATTCTGGAGTCAAACGCCAGAAACACGTCACGAACCAGAGTTGAATGCCCAAAATATGTTACAACTTGGCGTTCAACTCCAAGAGAAGCCTCAGCTTGTGGATAGATCAAGCTCAGCCCAAGCACACACCAAGTGGGCCCCGGAAGTGGATTTATGCATCAATTACTTACCTCTGTAAACCCTAGTAGCTAGTTTAGTATAAATAGAACTTTTTACTAGTTTATTAGGAGTCTTTTGATCATTCGGTCTTTTGACCACATCTTTGGACGTTTAGTTCTGAGATCTTGGGGGCTGGCCATTCGGCCTTGCCTGGACCTTCATCACTTATGTATTTTCAACGGTGGAGTTTCTACACACCATAGATTAAGGGTGTGGAGCTCTGCTGTACCTCAAGTTTCAATGCAATTACTACTATTTTCTATTCAATTCGATTTATTCCTGTTCTAAGATATTCGTTGCATTCAACTTGATGAATGTGATGATCCGTGACACTCATCATCATTCTCACCTATGAACGCGCTTGACTGACAACCACTTCCGTTCTACCTTAGACCGGGCGCATATCTCTTGGATTCCTTGATCAGAATCTTCGTGGTATAAGCTAGAATTGATGGCGGCATTCATGGGAATCCAGAAAAATCTAACCTTGTTTGTGGTATTCCGAGTAGGATTCCGGGATTGAATGACTGTGACGAGGTTCAAACTCCTGAAGGCTGGGCGTTATTGACAGACGCAAAAGAATCACGGGATTTTATTCCAACCTGATTGAGAACCGACAGATGATTAGCCGTGCTGTGACAGAGCATTTGGACCATTTTCACTGAGAGGATGGGATGTAGCCATTGACAACGGTGATGCCCTACATATAGCTTGCCATGGAAAGGAGTAAGAAGGATTGGATGAAAGCAGTAGGAAAGCAGAGATTCAATAGGGACAAGCATCTCCATACGCTTATCTGAAATTCCCACCATTAATTTACATAAGTATTTCTATCCTATTTTATTTATCTTTTAATTATCTAATCCAATAACATTTGAATCAGCCTGACTGAGATATACAAGATGACCATATATTGCTTCATACCAACAATCTCCATGGGATCGACCCTTACTCACGTAAGGTATTACTTGGACGACCCAGTGCACTTGCTGGTTAGTTGTGCAGAGTTGTGACTAAGTGCAATTCACGTGTGAGAGCTACCAAATTATTGGAGCCATTGTTGATGATCACAATTTCGTGCACCATTGCACATGATGATAAACCTAAAAATAAACTATAGAAAACAAAATTGAGAAGTTATAAGAAATAAAAATAATTAATTAGGGTTGGGTTTCCTCCCAACAAGCGCTTTTTTAACGTCATTAGCTTGACGGTTAGCTCCTTACGAAGGTGAGTATGGGCTCAAAATTTCACCCCTTACATTGAACTTTCTTCCTGTCTTCTCATGAATAAGCTCTACATGCTCTAGAGATAGGACACGACTCATTGTATGTGGTATGAGTAGTTTTTTCGTGAAGACAACTCTCATGCCAGGTGAGAGGCCTTCAGTTGGGTAGGTAAAGATGCTGTGTGACCCACTAGTCCTGAGAGGCTAGGGAATTTAGATTCCCTACTCTGCTTCATAGGCGTTGAACGCCCAACACTATGCCCATAGCTGGCGTTCAATGCCAGTAGTGGTGTGAAAATGAGAAATTTATCATCGATCTAGATTTTCACAAATTAGAATTCCCTCGTTGAAAGTATAATCTAGACCAACAATTAATTCCCACATCAAATGTTTTAAATTCAAATTATAATAACCGAGATCGAGAGTACTTCCACCTCGGGTCGTTCTCCCTAGGAGTTGCAATTAAATGTACATTTATTGGCTATGAGGGAAATGGGGATTGGATGATTACAAGAGAGGCAAATAATGTTAATAGGCAAGAAAGTAAATAAGCATACAAGAAATTAAAGGAAAGCAAGTAAAAAGCACTCTTGGTGAAAATTGGGGAATTTAGGAATTCCTATCCTAGTTATGGACCACAAACATGGCAATTGTGTGGAATCAATTCGAATTAGTCAATCCTCCTTGAGAATTAGTCAAAAGCATAATTGATCTCAATCCATAAGTCCTAGTTGATGTGCGGAAAACGATCCGACACAAAACTCACCGGCAAGTGTACCGGGTCGCATCAAGTAATAATAACTCACATGAGTGAGGTCGATCCCACAGGGATTGAAGGATTGAGCAATTTTAGTTTAGTGGTTGATTTAGTCAAGCGAATCAAGTTTTGGTTGAGTGGTTTGTATTTAACAGAAGCTAAATTTCTTGGAATGTAAAGGGGGAAGGGTAGAATTGCAGAAATTAAAAGAAACTGAAAGTAAAAGGACTAAATCTTAAAGAACAAGAAAGTAAATGACTGAAACTTAAAGTGCAAGAAATGTAAATTGCAGTAACTTAAAATGCAAGTAATATAAATTGCTTGAATGTAAAAGGGAATTGAGGACTGGGATTTCAGAATCCAAGCAAAGAGAAGTCGAATTGCAACAATTAATAGAGCAGAAATTGAATTAGAAGCAATTAGAACTCAAACAGTAAGGAAATTAAGTGCAGCAAAGGTTCACAGAAGAACCAAAAGGAAATTGGGATCTCAAGACTCCAGAGACTAGGTAGCAAAGCCTAGACCTCAATTGCCTTCCCAGATCCAAGTTCTCAAAGCAATTGACAAGAAATTGAAGAAGAAGCAGTAAAGGGAATGTAAATGAATTCAATTATGCAGAAGAGAAATTAAAGAGCTCTTGAGTGGAGATTGAGACAGAATTTCCTCAATTCTTAACACCCAAGACTCAAACAAGAAAAGTAGAAAATGCCCGAGCAAGAACGAGGAAGAAGAGAGATCGATTCTCCTCCCTAATTCTCTGAAATCTCGGTCAAGTCTCTCAAAGAAAAGTTGCAAAATTCAAAACTCCCAAGAAAGTGCAAAATTCAAAAGTCAAGTAAAAGGTCCTAATTACATCAAACTAGCTCCTATTTATACACTTTCTATTCTTGGATCTTGGGGTTTGGATGGGCTTTTGATTTGGTGAAGAAATGAATTAAATTGGATTTTTAATTCAATTTTTGGCCCATGAAAACTTGCTTCCAGGAGGCTGCCCTGCCCTTGTGGAGGGCAGGGCAGAAAATTGATGCGTACGGCCTTGGTGCGAGCATGGTGTGCGAGTTTGGTGCGCAGGATGCTGCCCTGCCCTCGCGGAGGGCAGGGCAGAAATTTCTGGTGCGCCAGTTTGGTGCCTGTGCGTGCTGCTGGTGCTGCCGAACCGTCCCTTGGTGCGCCAGTTTGGTGCGTCTGTGCGTGCCAAAACGAAATGCTGCCCTGCCCTCGCGGAGGGTAGGGCAATGTTTCCAACTTGAAGCCCCGTGTTCGAAACGTGGCCGATACACACGCTACTATTTTTCCTTGGCTTTCTTAGCACCATAATGAAGCCTAGTTCCTTGCTTCCTCATTGTGCCGTGTTCGATTCTTGTGGCAAGCATTGGTAGGCTTTTTCCTTTGATTTATTTTCCATGAAGGCCCGATACTGCCCTTGTGGAGGGCAGGGCAAGGTTTTTCTCTTCTTTGATCCAAGGCATAATTTTGTGCTCTGTCCTTGTCGTGGGCAGGGCAGAGTTGCCTCTTCAAGCTTTGTTCCCTTATGTTGCCCTCCTAGAGGGCAGTGTGCCCTTGTGGAGGGCAATGCTTGCTTCCTCCATTATGCGCCACGCGTTTTTCTCCTTGGGCCACGCTTTCTTAAGCCACGCTTTCTCTTTTCTTCTTTTCTTCACTTACAATAAACCAAAACAACCACTCCGAGTATCACTAAATTCACAAGGCTTATAAATCAATTAAAAATCAATTAAATTTAGCTTAAACCTCATGAGTTAACATTAATTTCATGGTGGTTGTTTGATTTAAAGAAGTTATGCATTTTCACTCCAAACCACTTACTTAGGATGCAAGAAAGTGCATAAAGACTAACAAAACAAGTGAAATTAGCTTGAAAAATGGGTATATGATGACCAGTCATCACAACACCAAACTTAAATCTTGCTTGTCCCCAAGCAAGCATCAAAACTAAGAGAAAATGAACTGAACAAGAAAAGAAACATATCCTTATTAAGCAAATAGCAGAACATGATTTATGGAGTCTTTATGCAGACAATGATAACTCAAGTTATTGTTTGCTGTTACATAGTATACATCTTTCCTCAAAGGCTTGCTAAACTTGCTGTTATAAGACTTACTTTTTAATTACTCCCTTGCTAACTTTTCTTACTCATAATGCTTAACAAGCTTATTCTTTTGGTGGTTTGGTGTCTAATGTTGCAGTAGTAGCCTTTGGCTTTATTTTTTTTTCTTTTACTCAACATCTTTCCACCACAGACACATGGCTCACTATTTCTTCCTAGGATCATTGATGCCCAGCATCTCTTTGGATAACTAAATGTTCTGTATCTAAGTTGCTCTTTATTATGGACTTTCAATTGGCCATCCCAAATCAGTTGATCTAAGTGACCGGGTTTTAAAATACCCCTTAGAATTTACTCATCCAAGCATATCTTAGTACAAGAACACCACAGGCATATGTCCTAGGGTCCAAGCTATTGGTGTCCAACCTTTATTCTTTGTTTTTCTTGCCACTTTGGCTTTTTCTTCTTCCTTTTCTTTCTGTTTTTGTTTCCAAGGGTTTTTTCCTTTATTGATAAGAATCTTTGTAACAGCAAGCTAACTCTCACTTAAATGAAAATGATATTATGCAACAATTATTTCATGAGTTATGCATTTAATCAAACATATATACCACCATTAACTTCCATTCTACTTATGCAACATTGGATTTTTACTTTTCAATTCAAACAAAATCTCTTTTATTCAAGCATATGGGAAACAAAACAAAATTCAGCTCAGTGATGGATGACAAGCAATATGCAGATTTAGCATACATAATCAAACAATTTCACTTGCAACTAAATAAACACTTTAGCAGGATATATAATGGTTCCCATGTTCAAAATAATACACAGCAGCAAGGATTAAGTTTAGATACAACCTTTGAAGTTGCAGCCCTTTGATTCTTCCTTCTGTTGTGTTTTCTTTGAGTTAGGATGCACAATATCTTCAATTGTTGACTTATGTCCTGCATATTTCTCAAAGTTGCTTGCTTCTCAAGCCCTTAAGTGTATGGTTAGTATGCATAAATTTAGTGTGGCTCTTGGATTTGTTTTGGTGTGTGAACACCAAACTTAATTGTTTGCCACTGTCTCAGATGCAACAAGTTAACCATATTTGAAACCCTGTGTCCTTGCTAAAGGTTATGGAATCAAAGCTAGAAAGCAGTTAAGTAGTTGAATAATTTGTTTGATTGCTTGGAGTTAGCATTATGCAAGAGGTGAGAATGTGCTTTTAAATGAATTTTTTTTTTGTGGAACACCAAACTTAGAATCCTTCATTCTCCCTTAATTTGTTTTGGTGTGCAACACCAAACTTAGCTCCTTGCAGTGCATACCAATTATTCAACATCTTTATTGAAAAAGCTATGAAAAGAAAATTACCTCAGGTTGGGTTGCCTCCCAACAAGCGCTTCTTTATTGTCATTAGCTTGACATCTTCTGTTCTGCTGATCATGGAGGTTGAAAATCACAGTGCCTTAGCTTGTCTTTCTTCACTGTAAACTTCCTTCCGGTTTCCTCTTTGATGACCTCTATAAATTCTTGTGGAAGGATCTTAGTCACAATGTAGTGATCAGACAACTGTGGGGACACCTTCATGGTTTGAATATTGATCATCACTCTATCCCCTAGTGAAAATTTTCCAGTGGGGATTTTCTTATTCTTCCACCCCTTGTAGGCCTTTTTCTTGTTTTTCTTCTTTTTCTTTTTGGTTGATCTTTCTTTCTTGACAGTGACTTGGGTTGTGATACCTTCCTTCTTGTTTATCATCCCAGCTTCTTTTTGAATTCCTTTTTCTTCTTGCAGCTGCTTGTTTTTCTGTTCTACTGCCTTGTCGGTTGCTTGCTTTGGAAGGAAGTCACCACTTGTCTTGCTTGTTTCTTCATTCCTTTGTAATTCTGGAAAGACTTTCAAGGTGATGCTCTCCTCATGCATCCTGAGGGTTAGCTCTCCCTGCTCTATATCAACAATGGCTCTAGCAGTGGCCAAAAATGGTCGACCAAGTATTATGGAGTCATTTCCATTTTCTGAAGAATCCAGGATCACAAAATCTGCCGGATAGATGAACTTGTCAACCTTAACTAAAAGGTTCTCAATCAGCCCTTTAGGGTATACTACTGATTGGTCCACCAACTCCAAGGATATCTATATTGGTTTCACCTCCTCTATGCCAAGCTTTTTCAATAAAGAAGATGGGATTAGATTTATGCTTGCTCCTAAGTCACACATCCCTTTGTTGATGAATAGGCTTCCAATAGTGCAGGGTAGGAAGAAACCTCCAGGATCTTCAAGCTTGGGAGGGAGTCCCTTTTTGATGAGTGCACTGCATTCTTCACTAAGCATTACGGTCTCCTTCTCATTCTAACTTCTCTTCTTGTTGATGAGCTCCTTTAAGAACTTGGCATATAGAGGCATTTGCTCCAATGCCTCAGCCAAGGGTATGTTGATTTCCAGCTTCTTGAAAGTCTCAAGAAATTTGTGGAAATGCTGATCCTTTGTCTCTTTGTGGAATCTCTGTGGATAAGGTATTGGGGGTGTCAAGCTTTTTTCCCCTTGAAGTTGTCTTGGAATCGGTTCTTCCATGATCTGCTTTCCCTTTTTCAGATTCTGTGGTTGGTTGTTTTCCTCTGTGAGTTTTTTCTGGGATATTCTTGCTTGTCATATCCTTGTTGATGGCTTCATCATTCTTTGTTGGCTCATTGTCATTATTCTTGGTTGCTCCTTGATTACTATCCACTAACATTTTTCCACTCCTTAGTTGCACAACTTTACATTCTTCCTTTGGGTTAGGAATGGTGTCACTTGGTAGTGAGCTTGATGGTTTTTCAACAGAGATCTGTTTGGAGATTTGCCCAATCTGCCTCTCTAGGTTTTTCATGGAAGCTTCTTGGTTCTTTGTTGTCAATTCTTGGTTCTTCATCATTTTCTCCATGAGCAGCTCTAGATTAGTGATCCTCTGAGATTCTTGTGAGATGGGTTGGTTTTGGGGTGTTGTTGGATGATGGTAAGTGCTTTGGTTAGTTGGGTGGTTATTGGGTAGGTGATGGTTAGAGTTGGGGTAATTATTTTGTGGTTTTCTGTATGTGTTTTGGTTAGTGTTTGGCTGGGGGTTGTGGTTTGTGCTTTTCCAATTGTTCTGACTTGAGTTTCTTTGCCATGGTTGTTGGTTTTGATTATGGTTGTCTCCCCATCTGAGGTTGGGATGGTTCTTCCAATATGGATTGTAAGTATCACCATAGACTTCATTTGTTCCAGGATTTTGGTTGTGCATGTACTGGACTTGCTCTTGCTGTTGCTCCTCTTGAGTTTCTTCACTTTGCACCCATGTGGTTGATGGTTGGCTTGTGGTACTCACTGCTGCTACTTGCAAGCCATCAATTCTTTTAGCCATTTGTTCAAACTGTTGTTGAATCTGCTGCTGCATCATCTTGTTCTGAGCTAGAATTGAATCCACTCCTTCTAACTCCATTACTCCTCTTCTCTGTGATGGTTGGCGTTGTCTTTGATGAGCAAAGAAATATTGGTTGTTGTCCACCATATCAATGAGGTTTTGAGCTTCCTCTGTAGTTTTCATGAGTTGTAATGAGCCTCCAGCTGAGTGATCAAGTGCTTCTTGGGCTTTCAGAGTAAGTCCTTCATAGAAGTTTTGCAACTTATCCCATTCAGTAAACATCTCTGGTGGACACTTCCTCAATAGTGCCTTATATCTTTCCCATGCTTCATATAAATTCTCAGCCTCCATTTGAGTGAATGTCTGCACCTCAGTCTTCAATCTTATGATTCTTTGAGGGGGATAAAATTTGGCAAGGAACTTGCTCACCAAGTCATCCCAAGTGTTGATGCTTTCCTTTGGGAACGTTTCTAGCCATTGAGTGGCTTTGTCCCTGAGAGAGAATAGAAAGAGCAACAACTTGTAACTGTCAGGAGGCACACCATTGGTTTTGACAGTGTCACAAATCCTCAAGAAGGTAGATAAATGTTGATTCGGATCCTCCAATGGCCCTTCTCCAAAAGAACAGTTGTTTTGGACCAGTGTGATGAGCTGTGGCTTTAGTTCAAAGTTGTTTGCATTGACATTGGGGGGAAGAATGCTACTCCCACAATGTCTAGCGTTTGCAAATGTGTAGGAAGCCAGTACTCTTCTTTGTTGTTGGTTATTATTGGCTCCTCCTTCTGGTTGATTGGGATTTGTTGGATCTCCTTCCATTTCTTGGAATTCCCCCTCAGATTCTTCCTCTCCAATGACGTTCGTCCCTCTTTCAGCTCTTCTTATTCTTCGAAGAGTTCTTTGGTCAATTTCAGAGAGAATAGGGGAGGCTCTTCCTGTACCTGACATACAAACACACAATAAGACACACACAGAACCAGAAAATCAATAAAACTTCAATCTATTGCTAGAATGAATTTTTAGTTAGTTTAAGCAAAAATTCAAACAGTTAGTGTGTTAGAGAAACAGAAAAGAAAAAAGTGCTTGATCTAGACCTCCACTTCACTTAATCATTGTCAATCTATTTCAATCCCCGGCAACGGCGCCAAAAACTTGATGTGCGGAAAACGATCCGACACAAAACTCACCGGCAAGTGTACCGGGTCGCATCAAGTAATAATAAACTCACCGGCAAGTGTACCGGGTCGCATCAAGTAATAATAACTCACATGAGTGAGGTCGATCCCACAGGGATTGAAGGATTGAGCAATTTTAGTTTAGTGGTTGATTTAGTCAAGCGAATCAAGTTTTGGTTGAGTGGTTTGTATTTAACAGAAGCTAAATTGCTTGGAATGTAAAGGGGGAAGGGTAGAATTGCAGAAATTAAAAGAAACTGAAAGTAAAAGGACTAAATCTTAAAGAACAAGAAAGTAAATGACTGAAACTTAAAGTGCAAGAAATGTAAATTGCAGTAACTTAAAATGCAAGTAATATAAATTGCTTGAATGTAAAAGGGAATTGAGGACTGGGATTTCAGAATCCAAGCAAAGAGAAGTCGAATTGCAACAATTAATAGAGCAGAAATTGAATTAGAAGCAATTAGAACTCAAACAGTAAGGAAATTAAGTGCAGCAAAGGTTCACAGAAGAACCAAAAGGAAATTGGGATCTCAGGACTCCAGAGACTAGGTAGCAAGGCCTAGATCTCAATTGCCTTCCCAGATCCAAGTTCTCAAAGCAATTGACAAGAAATTGAAGAAGAAGCAGTAAAGGGAATGTAAATGAATTCAATTATGCAGAAGAGAAATTAAAGAGCTCTTGAGTGGAGATTGAGACAGAATTTCCTCAATTCTTAACACCCAAGACTCAAACAAGAAAAGTAGAAAATGCCCGAGCAAGAACGAGGAAGAAGAGAGATCAATTCTCCTCCCTAATTCTCTGAAATCTCGGTCAAGTCTCTCAAAGAAAAGTTGCAAAATTCAAAACTCCCAAGAAAGTGCAAAATTCAAAAGTCAAGTAAAAGGTCCTAATTACATCAAACTAGCTCCTATTTATACACTTTCTATTCTTGGATCTTGGGGTTTAGATGGGCTTTTGATTTGGTGAAGAAATGAATTAAATTGGATTTTTAATTCAATTTTTGGCCCATGAAAACTTGCTTCCAGGAGGCTGCCCTGCCCTTGTGGAAGGCAGGGCAGAAAATTGATGCGTGCGGCCTTGGTGCGAGCGTGGTGTGTGAGTTTGGTGCGCAGGATGCTGCCCTGCCCTCGCGGAGGGCAGGGCAGAAATTTCTGGTGCGCCAGTTTGGTGCCTGTGCGTGCTGCTGGTGCTGCCGAACCGTCCCTTGGTGCGCCAGTTTGGTGCGTCTGTGCGTGCCACAACAAAATGCTGCCCTGCCCTCGCGGAGGGTAGGGCAATGTTTCCAACTTGAAGCCCCGTGTTCGAAACATGGCCGATACACACGCTACTATTTTTCCTTGGCTTTCTTGGCACCATAATGAGGCCTAGTTCCTTGCTTCCTCATTGTGCCGTGTTCGATTCTTGTGGCAAGCATTTGTAGGCTTTTTCCTTTGATTTATTTTCCATAAAGGCCCGATACTGCCCTTGTGGAGGGCAGGGCAAGGTTTTTCTCTTCTTTGATCCAAGGCACAATTTTGTGCTCTGCCCTTGTCATGGGCAGGGCAGAGTTGCCTCTTCAAGCTTTGTTCCCTTATGTTGCCCTCCTAGAGGGCAGTGTGCCCTTGTGGAGGGCAATGCTTGCTTCCTCCATTATGCGCCACGCCTTTTTCTCCTTGGGCCACGCTTTCTTAAGCCACGCTTTCTCTTTTCTTCTTTTTTTCACCTACAATAAACCAAAACAACCACTCCAAGTATCACTAAATTCACAAGGCTTATAAATCAATTAAAAATCAATTAAATTTAGCTTAAACCTCATGAGTTAACATTAATTTCATGGTGGTTGTTTGATTTAAAGAAGTTATGCATTTTCACTCCAAACCACTTACTTAGGATGCAAGAAAGTGCATAAAGACTAACAAAACAAGTGAAATTAGCTTGAAAAATGGGTATATGATGACCAGTCATCACTAGTCAACTCACTAATTACTTAGTGAAAAGACTAGCTTCAATGGAAACCAAACTAATTAACTATACTCACACAATGCGGAATGGACATCCACAACTCAATTCCACCCAAACATCCAATTTCTCAACCAAGAGTGTGAAAAATAAACATGCAAGAAATTAAACATGCAAAGTAATAAAAGTCAAAGCAAGTAAACTTAAAGTGCAAGAAAGCTCTTGGCAAGTAATTGAAGGCTAAGGCTACCTATCCTAGTCATTGACCACAAACATATGATGATTATGAAGAGTTAATCCTACTTAGTCAACCTTACATCGAAGATAAGTCAAATAGGCATAGTTAATTCCAATCCCTAAGTCCTATGTCAATGACGTTAGGATTTTTGCTAGTAAAGAATTTTATAAAAATATAGTCGCGTTGTAAGTATAGATTCTAAACCAACAGAAAATCCCTTCGTACAAACATTTGGTTGTCACAAGTAACAAACCCAATAAAAATAATTAACCGAAGTATTCAAACCTCGGGTCGTCTTCTCAAGGAATTGCAGGGAGGTGTGTTTTATTATTTGTTATGGAAAATAGTGTTTTGGGTTTTGAAAAGGGTTTTTGAGCAGAAGAATTAGATTGCAAGAATTAATAAATTAATAACTAATAAAACTCTTGGCAAGGTATGAAAATTAAAAGTCCTATCCCAGTTATCCTTATCAATGGTGATGAGAATTATGTTTTTACTCCCACTTAGTTAACCTTTACTAAATAAAGGAAGGTCAAGTGGACTAATTAGTTTGATCCTCAGGTCCTAGTCAATTCCTAAGGAAAGACTAGAGTTATTGGCATGCGATTCGATTAGCGAAAATAACAATTATCAATCACGATGAGTTTGATAACTCAAGAGTCTCTAATTAATTAACCAAAGACAAAAGGGGAAAATAAATCATAAATAGAGCAAAATAATCCTGGGTCTGAAATACTTCAAATTATATTGAATAGAAAATTAGATTGAACATAGAATTCCATAAACCAAATTGGCAACATCAAGTAATCAACTAAAGTAATGAATAAAAGTAGAAAATAAATTAAAGGAATATTGAACCTGTGGTTTGAAGAAATATTCCTAATTTCTAAAAATCCTAATCCTAATCCTAAGAGAGAGGAGAGAACCTCTCTCCCTAAAAACTACATCTAATCCTCAAGCTATGTATGAATGAATCATTCTTCTGATTGGATGGACTCCTCCATTTATAATCCTTCAATCTGTGTTCTCTGGGCTTGGATCTGGGTCAAAAGGGGCCCATAAATCACTGGAAACGAGATTTGCAAATTCTGTAGATCGCGCACGTCACGTGTCCGCGTGGGTCACGCGATCGCGTCATCTGGAGTGTTGCTCTTCCACGCGGTCGCGTCAGTCATGCGTCCGCATCAGTTGTATTTTGCAAGTAACGCGTTCGCCTCATCCATGCACTCGTGTCGATTCCCTTTTGTGCGAACCACGCGTTCGCGTCGCCCATGCGAACGCGTCACTGCCAGTTTCTCTAAAATTCCAATTTATGCTTTCCTTCTATTTTTGTATGTTTCCTTTCCATCCTTTAAGTCATTCCTGCCCTATAAAACCTGAAAGTACTCATCACACAAATCACGGCATCGAATGGTAATAAAGGATAATTAAAATAATTACTTTTGAAGCATAGAAAACATTTATTTCACATATATCACATAATAAGGAAGGGAAAGCAAAACTATGCAATTTCCATATGAACAAGTAGGTGAAGAGTTGATAAATCATTCAATTTAGGCACAAGATTTATCATAAAATAGTGGTTTATCAACCTCCCCACACTTAAACAATAGCATGTCTTCATGCTAAACCCAAGAGGAAAGAGTAAAGGTAAAAATGGTGGAATCTCATGCACTGCAATCTACCCTAAATTCAACTACCTAAATTAGTCATGCAAATCTAGTTATTATTCACCTATATATAAAGTATACATGTAGTTAAATTAATTCATATCTTCAAGGAATCATATATACATAGCCAACCTTAGATAATGATTGAGATGGGTAAAAAAAAATATTTTTTCAAATTTGCAAGACAATTAACAATAGAGGTAAAGATATATGGTGATGAGCTATTGAACCCTCACTGGATTTTGTATTTTACTCTCTAGTCACTCAGTGTTTATTGGGTTAATCACTCTATTCTTCTTTTTATCCTTACTTTCTATAACTTTGTTCTTCATCTAACCAATCAACAATTATAGAATATAGACATACAAAAATCATGAGGTCTTTTCAAGGTTGTAATGGGGCCAAGGTAGAGGTAAGGGTATATGTATAAGGCTTAGTGAGCTAATAAGTGAATCCTTGATTAGTCTAAGATCTCACCTAACATATACATACTTTATACAAATCAAAAGTTTCTTAACCTATTTGCCCAAATTTTTTCACTTTGTATTGCAAACTCATGCATTAAATTTAACTTCGTCCCATGTGCATTGATTCTTTTTATTTTGTGTTTGGGGAATTTTCTTTGTGTCCCTTATTGAAAATAAAATTAACTTTTTTTTGCACAAGGTAATTCAATTTTTTTTTCTAATTTCACATGAGCATGCTTCCCAAAATTTTATATAACTTATTCAATTTAATTTCCAACTTTTTTTTTATCATCCATGTTCCCATAAAATTCCCCACACTTAAGTTTTACACAATATCTATCTTAAGCTAGCCAAGGATTCAACTTGGGATTTTTATTTTCTTTTTCCGCTTAAGGCTAGTAATGTGTGATGTGCGAAAAACGATCCGACACAAAACTCACCGGCAAGTGCACCGGGTCGCATCAAGTAATAATAACTCACGGGAGTGAGGTCGATCCCACAGGGATTGAAGGATTGAGCAATTTTAGTTTAGTGGTTGATTTAGTCAAGCGAATCAAGATTTGGTTGAGTGATTTGTGATTTGCAGAATTTAAATTGCATAGAAAGTAAAGGGAATGGGTAATTGGCATGAAATTAAAGAGAGCAAGAGTTAAAGTGCTGAATCTTAAAGAACAAGAAATTAAATGGCGGAAACTTAGAACGCAAGAAATGTAAATTGCAAAATCTTAAAATGCAAGAAATGTAAATGGCGTGAATTGTAAAGGGAATTGGGAGTTGGATTTGCAGAAATTAAACAAGGAAAAGTAAATTGCAACAAATAGAGAAAGTAGAAGGTGACTTGGATTCAATCGGATCTAAAACAGAAAGGTAAATGAGCATGGAAACAATAAACAGAGAGTGGTAAATGGGAAATCCGGATCTCAGGACCCAAGAGACTAGAAAACCAAGTCTAGATCTCAATGCCTTCCTAGATCCAACAAGAACAATTGCAAGGAAATTGTAAATTGCAAAGAGATTAGATGAAACACAAGTAACAGAAATGGAAATTCAATTGCAGCGAAAATAAACAAGATCCAAGGTGAGATTGAAACAGAATTCCTTCAATTCCCCAACCCAAGATCCAAGACAATTGTAATTGAAATTGAAAGCAATAAAACTAAGAGGGAGAGAATGGAATTCTCCTTCCCCCAAACTAAGAAAGTAAAGACCACTCAATATCCAAAGCTCTCCGAAGACTCTGGTGAAAATTCAAAAGAAAAGCTCTATGAAAACTAAAAAGGGAAGCTCCTTTAAAACTTAAATTCTAATCTATTTATACACTTTCTTCAAATGGTCTTCAAGCCTTTAATTGGGCCTTTGCTCTTGGTGGAATTGGGTTGAAAGAGGCCTTGGTTAATTGCTCTTGGAGTTTGGAGAGGAACCAAAGTGAACCAATTGAACCGGGTTGGAGTTTTGCAAAAGTTGGAGTAAAAGTTTGAGCAAAAGTTAGGGGTCTAACTTTTGCTCCAACTTTTCATATCAGATAGCCTAATTTGCTGATACCAACGTTGGTGCAAAAGTTAGGGGTCTAACTTTTGCTCCAACGTTGGCCCTTCCTAATGCACCTATGGCGCCAACGTTAGCCCAAAAGTTAGGGGGCTAACGTTGGCGCAAACTTTGGTGGCCCAGGGAGGTTTTTCTTGCGCCAACGTTAGACCAAAAGTTAGGGGTCTAACGTTGGCGCAAACGTGAGTAGCCCAGGGAGTGATTTTCAACTTCCAACGTTAGCCCAAAAGTTAGGGGTCTAACTTTGAGGCTAACTTTTCACCCAAAAGTTTGTGCAAAGGTTTGAGGGCTAACTTCAGGTCCAACTTTTTGCTTCCTGGTTCAATTTCACTTATTTCATTGTCCTCTCTTTGCTTCTAGTTATTCCTTCTTGCTTCAACCTTTCTTCAAGCTTTCTTCACCTATCATTAATCAACCAAACACATCAAAGCTATGCTCAAAATCATGAGATATTCATTCTATCCTGATATGCATCAAATATAGCATGAAACCTCATGAAATTGCATTAATTCACATATGGTTGATTAAATCAAAGGAAGCATGAAAATCTACCCAATTGGCTTGCTTATGGCTCAAGAAAGTGCATAATTCAAGTGAAAACAAAATAAAAAGACTAGTGAAACTAGGCTAAGATGACTTGTCATCACAACACCAAACTTAAAGCTTGCTTGTCCCCAAGCAAGAAATGAATTATTAAGAAGAAAGAATGAAATGGAAGAGGATGTTCATGCTAGCAGAATATTATTGGTAGTTCATGGGATTTTGTGTGGATATGCACATACTCACTTCTTACTGACTCTTAGGCTTTAGAAAGTCTCCTTCAAGCTTCAAGTACCATACTGCTATGACCTCTCATTATTCCTTTATCCTTGGCTATTACTTTGTTCTAAGGCTTTATTTGAGTGTCATGTGTAGCAAGTTCATTTTCTTTTCTGTATACTTGACACATTATTCACCATGGACACTTGGCTCACATTCCTTCTTAAAATATTGATGCCCAGCACCTCTTTGGGTTACTAAATGCCTTGTAGTTAGGTTGCTCTTGATGGTGGATTTTCAGCTGATGATCCCGGATTAGTTAATCCAAGTCACCAAGTGTTGAAGCACTCCAAAGAGCTTACTAATCCAAGCAGATCCTAGTACAAAGACACCACAGGCATATATTTTAAAGTTCAAGCTATTGGTGTCCAGCCTTGTTTCTTTTTGTTTCTCTTTTTTTTTCTGCCACTTTTTGGCTATTTCTTTTCTTCCTTTCTTTTTGTTTTTCTTTCTAACCAAGGATTTTTATTTAATTGAAATTCATAGACAGTAGGTCACTCTATTCTTAGAAGGAGATATCCTAGCTCTTTATTCACTAAAAGTGAGCTATTATACAATCACGCACATACCACCACTTACTTTTATCATACTTCTATCTAACAGAGAACTATCTCACTTCCTTCAAACATTTCTTTTATTGAATTAAAGATGCAAGGGACAAAACATGCTTTTAGTCAAGTGGAAGTAAATACACAAGCACATAGTTAAGCTAGCTCACTTATTTTAAGAGGAAATTGAATCTGTTTGAACTAAATGAACACTTTAACAGAACATACTCAAAACATTTCTCAACAGCAAAGGTTAAGTATAGATACAACCTATTGGTTTGCAGTTCTTTTATTCTTCCTTCTGTTGTGCCCCTTTTCGAGTCTTAATGCATAATTCCTTGCTACTTCCTCTGATTCAACAGTTTAACTCTGGGCAGACTTTTATGTTCTTGCTAAAAGTTATAGAGTTAGGACTAAAAAGCAGTTATATGGTTGAATAATCTGTTTGATTGCTTGAGACTAGCAATGTGCAGGAAGTTAGAATGTGTTTCTGAATGAGATTTTGGTGGAACACCAAACTTAGAATCCTACATTCTCCCTTAAATTGTTTTTGGTGTGCAACACCAAACTTAGTTCCTTGCAATACATATCAATTATTCAACATTTCTATTGAAAAAGCTATGAAAAGAAAACTACCTCAGGTTGGGTTGCCTCCCAACAAACGCTCTTTTATTGTCATTAGCTTGACATCTTTCCATTCTTTTCAAGAGGGCTGTAGGTTCTGGACCTCTTTTTCCTTATCCCATTGTCCTCCCAAGTACAACTTTGCTCTGTGACCATTTACTGTGAATTGATTCTTTGTTGCCTCATCAAGTAGTTCAATACTCCCATAGGGAAAAACCTTTGTCACCAAGTATGGCCCAGTCCACTTAGACCTTAGTTTGCCAGGGAAAAGTTTAAGCCTTGAATTGTACAGGAGCACTTGCTGTCCTGGCTTGAATTCCTTCTTTGTGATCTTCTTGTCATGCCACCTCTTAGCTCTCTCCTTGTATATCTTGGCACTTTCATAAGCGTCTAGCCTGAATTCATCTAACTCATTTAGTTGTAACAGCCTTTTCTCTCTTGCAGCTTGGGAATCAAGGTTGAGGAGTTTAGTGGCCCAAAAATCTCTGTGTTCAAGCTCTACAGGGAGGTGGCAGGATTTGCCATACAAAAGCTGAAAGGGTGACTTGCCAATAGGAGTTTTAAAAGCTGTCCTATATGCCCATAATGCATCCTCTAGCTTTCTAGCCCAATCTTTTCTTGTGATTCCCACTGTTTTCTCTAGGATCTTCTTCAATTCCCTATTTGCCAATTCAGCTTGGCCGTTAGTCTGAGGGTGGTAGGGTGTGGCTACCTTATGGACTACTCCATATTTATGGAGGAGTTTTTCCATCTGTTTATTGCAAAAGTGACCACCACCATCACTAACAAGCCCCTTGGGTACTCCATATCTTGTAAAAATATGTTTTTTAAGGAATTGGAGGACAATTTGTGCGTCACAGGTAGTTGTGGCTATGGCCTCCACCCACTTTGAGACGTACTCCACTGCTAGTAAGATGTATCTGAAAGAATAGGAAGGGGAAAAGGGTCCCATGAAGTAAATTCCCCATAGGTCGAACAATTCTAATTCCAAGATGAAGTTTTGAGGCATCTCATTCCTTCTTGTTAATCCTCCTGCTCTCTGATATTCATTACATTGATGAACATATTCTCTGGCATCCTTGAAGATGGTTGGCCAATAGAAGCCACTCTGCAGTACTTTTGCGGCTGTTTTTTCTGGGCCAAAGTGTCCACCATAAGCTGAACCGTGACAATGCCACAAAATGTTCCTTATTTCACTCTCGGGAACACACCTTCTGATTACTCCATCAGAGCATCTCTTGAACAGGAAGGGTTCATCCCATGAAAATTTCCTTGCTTCATTGATTAACCTCTTCACTTGTTGCTTAGAGAACTCTTGAGGTATCTTCCCTCCAACTTTGTAGTTAGTTATGTCAGCAAACCAAGGTGTTTGCTGGATCTGCAAGATGTGCTCATCTGGGAAGCTTTCATTTATGGGCTGAGAAGCTTTTTGAGTTGTTTCATGTGGTACCTTGACAGATGATCAGCAACCCGGTTTTCAGTGCCCTTCCTATCTCTTATCTCAATGTCAAACTCTTGTAGGAGCAATATCCACCTGATGAGTCTCGGTTTAGCATCCTGCTTTGACATCAAATACTTAAGTGCAGCATGATCAGTATAAACCACAACTTTGGATCCTATCAAGTATGATCTAAACTTATCAAATGCATAAACTACAGCTAGCAACTCCTTCTCTGTTGTGGTGTAATTTCTTTGGGCATCATTTAACACTTTACTTGCATAATATATAACATGATGCAGATTTCCTTTCTTTTGCCCAAGTACAGCACCAATTGCAAGGTCACTTGCATCACACATGAGTTCAAAAGGTAATTCCCAATCTGGAGGTGTGATGATTGGTGCTGTTGTGAGTTTATGTTTTAAGGTTTCAAAGGCATGCCGGCAGTCTTCATCAAACAGAAAAGGATTATCAAGCATTAACAGATTACTTAAAGGTTTGGCTATTTTTGAAAAGTCCTTGATAAACCTTCTATAAAATCCGGCATGTCCCAAGAAACTTCTAACAGATTTCACATTAATTGGTGCAGGGAGTTTTTCTATTATCTCAACCTTTGCCTTATCAACCTCTATCCCTTTTCTTGAAACTTTATGGCCAAGGACAATCCCTTCGGGTACCATGAAATGGCATTTTTCCCAGTTTAAAACCAAATTAGTTTCTTGGCATCGTTTCAAGACAAGGGTTAAATGGTTCAGGCAAGCATTGAAATTATCACCAAAAACAGAGAAGTCATCCATGAAGACCTCTAGAAATTTTTCGACCATATCAGAAAAAATGGATAGCATACACCTTTGAAATGTGGCAGGGGCGTTGCAAAGCCCAAAGGGCATCCTTCGGTATGCAAAGACTCCAAATGGGCATGTAAAGGCAGTCTTCTCTTGGTCCTTGGGGTCCACCACGATTTGATTATACCCAGAATATCCATCCAAAAAGCAATAATAGGCATGACCGGCCAACCGTTCCAGCATCTGATCAATGAATGGAAGAGGGAAATGGTCCTTTCTGGTGGCATCATTCAATCTTCTATAGTCTATGCACATCCTCCATCCAGTCACTGTTCTAGTAGGAATCAACTCATTCTTCTCATTGGTGATGACTGTCATTCCACCTTTCTTTGGTACAACCTGAACCGGGCTCACCCACGGGCTGTCAGATATTGGGAAAATTATCCCTGCATTCCACAACTTCATTACTTCTTTCTGGATAACTTCCTTCATTGTGGGATTTAGCCTTCTTTGAGGTTGAACTACTGGTTTGGAATTGTCTTCCAAGAGGATTTTATGCATACATACTGCAGGGCTGATTCCTTTCAGGTCATCAATTGTCCATCCTAAAGCATCTTTGTGAGCTTTGAGTACATTAAGAAGCTCTCCCTCTTCCTTCTTTGTCAGGGATGAATTAATGATCACTGGGAAACTCTCTGATGTGCCTAAAAATGCATATTTGAGATGGGGAGGTAGTGGTTTCAGTTCTTGTTTCCGTACTTCTTCCTTCTTGTCCTGTTTCTCATCTTGCTCAACGAAGGTCTCAGCTACTTGTTCTTCTGTTGCCCCTTGATTTCCTTCTTGCTCCTGAGAATTTTCTTCCAGCATTTCTTCCACCAAACTCTCTATCATATCCACTTTTACGTAGTCCTCTTGCTTAGGAATGTTTTGCATTGACTTGAAAACATTTATGATCATTTGTTCATTATGGACCCTGAAGATCATTTCCCCTTTTTCTACATCAATGATGGCTCTTGCTGTGTGTAGAAATGGCCTTCCCAAAATGATTGAGTCACTTCCTTCCTCTTCAGTATCCAAAATCACAAAATTTGCTGGGAAGATAAATTCCCCAACCTTCACCAACAGATTCTCCACAATTCCATTGGGTGTCTTGATGGATCTGTCAGCCATAACTAATGACATCCTGGTGGGTTTAAGCTCTTCTATATCAAGCTTTCTCATAATTGAAAGAGGCATTAAATTGATGCTGGCACCAAGGTCACAGAGAGCTTTGTTGAGAATTGTTTTGCCAATGGTGCACGACACTACAAAGCCCCCCGGATCCTTGAGTTTTGGTGGAATGCCCCGTTAAATCACAGCACTGCATTCTTCGGTGAGTAATACGGTTTCCCTCTCAAGCCAACTTCTTTTCTTGTTGATAAGTTGATACGTAAAAATTAAGATTTCACGTACAACCGGCAAGTATACCGGGTCGCATCAAGTAGTAAAACTCACTAAGAGTGAGGTCGATCCCACGAGGATTGGTAGATAAAGCAACTTTAGTTAAATGGTAAATTTAGTTAAGCGAATAAGATTTTGATTTTGTGATTAATGTAACTTTTGAACATAAGTGCAGGAATGTAAATTGCAGGGAATTTAAAAACAGGACAATAGAAATAAAATGGAAGTAAATGACGGAAACTTAAAGTGCAAGATACTTAAATGACATCAAAGATAAATTGCTAGGAATTAAAGGTTGCAGAAATTTAAAGAGCATAAGAGCAAGAGCAAGAAATAAAGAGACAGAATGTAGATGACAAGAAAAATAAATTGCAAGAATGTAAAGGGAGATGGGGTGATGGGTATTCAAACAACTAATAAGCAAAAGAAATAAGAATTGATGGTAGAGAAGATCATTAGGGATCAGAGATGTTAGTTTTCATGAATTGATGTTAGTCAAATTCCTCTCAATCATGGGTATAGATCTATGGCAAGTGGGTGATTGAACCCCAATCTCTTGGTGATTCAATCTCTCTCAACATAGCCAATTGCCACTCTCGTGATCTAATTGTTCATGAGAAGAGATGAAGCTCATATATTATCCAGCCACACAATTTTTATAATCTCAACCAAGGAGAGTTACATCTCACATACTAACCAAGGTATATTGATTAAAGAAATCATGAAAGGATGAACTCTAAACTGAATTATGTGGCTCATTCCTCAAATTCACCACATAATTCATGTAGATTAACCCCTCTCTCGATGGTGGTTGAATCTATGAAGAGCAAGAGTTCCCTCTTTAGATCAACCACTAGAATTGAGGAGGAATGATGGGTTCATCAATCCATTCCAACAAACAGAGCTCCTCCCCCTAATGAAAGTGGGGTTTAGTGAGTCATTGCTCCAAATTCAACAACAATTGCCATAAACAAGAATTAAACTAAGTGTAAAGGAAGAAGAAGAAGAAGAATGAAGTGCTTAAAACTTGAAAATGAAGAAGAAAAATTCCAATAGAAAACCAAAGAGAACTCTCTCGGAAGTACCCAAAAGAGTCTTCAAAATTCCAGTGCTAAAAAGTGAATAAAAATGCTAAGTCTTAAACAGTATTCAAAAGTGTCAAAAAAAAGTCCCCCACAAGTACATCAATCTCTTCTATTTATACTACTCTAAAACTCTTCCAAAGATCTTCAATTGGTTTAGCAATATGGGCTTCTCTTTGTTGAATTCTTGGCTCAATTGAAGAAGTTGTTGGCCTTTGTGATGAATAGGGGAAGCAAAGCAAGGTTGGCACCAATTCTGGCCCATTGAGGGGCGTTGTTGGCAATAACTCAGGCCTTAGTGCACGTTGGCAACGTGCATGCCAATTTCCTGGAAGTGAGTTTGAGACTTGGGCGTTGCTAGCCCAAGTTGTTGCAAACAACTTGCTCTTTCTCTTTTTGGCCTTACTTTCATGCTAAATGTAGCCCAGAATTTGAGTGTCAACCTTCAGCTTCAATATGGACTATTATACATCATTGGAAAGCTCTTGATGTCTATTTTCTAATGCCATTGGAATCACCTCAATTGGACTTTCCTAGCTCAAGTTATGGCTCCTCAAAGAAGGTAAGGTCAAGCTGCCAAGTTGTTGCCAAGTTGTTGTGAATAACGCACCCTCAACCCCAAGTTAGCAACGTGCTCGAGCATCACTCTCCCAAGGCAAGGACTTGAGGCTGGCGTTGTTGGAAAACACGCACCCTTTGTGCACGTTGGCAACGTGCTCGATCCCACATCCAAGGATCATCTCTAGCTCCCTTGAATTTCATTTCATGTTCTTGTTTTTAGGGCCTAAAGATGACTCTGGTTTGGCTTCAATCTTGTGCTCCATCATGGACTATTATATATGGTTGGAAAGCTCTGAATGTTAGCTTTCCAACGCAACTGGAAGTACTCAATTTGGATCTCTGTAGCTCAAGATATCTTCCATTGAAGTGGACATGTTCAGGCTGCCTTGTTTTGGTAAGTTGGCGTTGGCAACGCCCATCTAGCGTTGGCAACGTGAGTGGTGCGGCATTTGGGCGTTTGGAACGCGGTTGGTGCGCCATTGGGCGTTTGGCAGCCTGGTTGGTGCGCCATTGGGCGTTTGGCAGCCTGGTTGGTGCGCCATTGGGCGTTTGGCAGCCTGGTTGGTGCGCCATTGGGCGTTTGGCAACTTGGCTGGCACCAAAACTTGGTGCCTAGCCAAGCTTTCTTGTGTGGCGTTGGCAACGCCATTCTTGAGTTGGCAACGCCAGCTCCTTTTCTTCCAGGGCTCCATTTGTTGCTTGGTTGTGTGGCGTTGGCAACGCCCATCTTGAGTTGGCAACGCCAGCTCCTTTTCTTCCAGGGCCAAGCTTGATTGTTTGGCGTTGTTAGCCTGCGTTGTCCTCAAAAACGCCCCTCATTTCTAGGCTGGCAACGTGCTCGAGGCTCCAAATCCAGGGCCAAGTTCCTTGTGTGGGCGTTGGCAACGCCAGCTTCAAGTTGGCAACGCCAACTTTGCTTCCTCCAGGGCCAAGTTCCTTGCTTGTGTCTTGTGTGTGGCGTTGGCAACTTGGTTCTAGAGTTGGCAACGCCAACCTTGCTTCCAGGGCCAAGTTCCTTGTGTGTGAGCGTTGGCAACTTGGTTCTAGAGTTGGCAACGCCAACTTTGCTTCCAGGGTTGCCAAGCTTGCTTGGTGTGGTTGTGTGTGGCGTTGGCAACGCCAATCTCAAGTTGGCAACGCCAACTTCTTGCCTTGGTTGCCTCCAGGACCAAGCTTGCCTTGTGTTGTGGAGTTGGCAACGCCAATCCCAAGTTGGCAACGCCAACTTCTTGCCTTGGTTGCCTCCAGGACCAAGCTTGCCTTGTGTTGTGGAGTTGGCAACGCCAATCCCAAGTTGGCAACGCCAACTTCTTGCCTTGGTTGCCTCCTTCTTGCTTCCATGCTTCCTTGTTTCATCACCTATCATCAACAAGGGAGATAGCTTCAAAGTCTTACCAATTCAAGCAATAAATTTCATGAGATTCATTCATACTCATTCATATATGCATTCCTTAAATCATTTGAATTTGGCTAGAATTAACATGTTCCTTGATATCATCATGCATGGAAACAAAACTCATAAAAGGACTTGTTTATTTAGAGAAAATGAGTGAATTTAAACTAAAACTAACTAAACTAACTAACTAATAATGCAAATATGCATTTGCATCACAACACCAAACTTAAAGTATTGCTTGTCCTCAAGCAAAATATAAAGGACTTTGTCACAAGAATTTAAGATGTAAGACTTGAATGTTCTCCCAGAGAGTAATTTCTCATTGAGCATGTTATCCTCACTTGTGTGGTCATAAATTTATTGTAATTGAACACAACTATTCAACTTTTTCAATTAAAATGCTTGCTTCACTACTAAATTGGTTAACTTCACTAGACTTCTTTCACACCTTAGCACATGATCCTTGAACCAATTTTTTCTGCTTATTTCTTTTTCCTTCTTTTTTTTTCTTTCCCTTTTTCTTTCAATTAAGCTCGAAATCTTGTCTTAAGGCGGCTCTTTAGCATAAGCTTTCAATCAACAATCCCAAACCAGTTGGTTCAAGTTGTTAAGTGTTGAGACACTCTTAAAGATTTACTCACTCAAGCCTCTTTCCTTAACACATTCAGTCATAGGCATATAACATTGAAATTTTGTTTGGATAGTGGTGTCCAGCACCTCTTTGGGTTGCTAAATGTTCTGTTATAGAGCTACTCTTGATTGTGGGTTTTCAATCGATAATCCCGAGTTAGTTAACTCAAGTTACCGGGTGATGAAGCACCCCTCGGATTTACTAGCCCGAGTATGTCTCTTAACATCAATCACCACAGACACATATCCAACTTTTGTCATTGATGCCTAGCCTTTCATTCTTTGTATTCTATTTTCTTTATTGTCAAGGTTATTTGTGCTTTTACTGATAAAGCCCTTGTGATCCTTAACCAAACTAGTCTTGTATTAGCAAGCATTCTTTTGAATTTCTTGAACATTGCTTCTTTCACAATAAATATACTAGCACTTTTCTTATGGGACAACATGATCCT
Organism: Arachis stenosperma; assembly: GCF_014773155.1. NCBI lineage: Eukaryota > Viridiplantae > Streptophyta > Magnoliopsida > Fabales > Fabaceae > Arachis > Arachis stenosperma. The sequence goes on from NC_080381.1 coordinate 100,013,775, forward strand.
TTTTAAGCTAGATTTCTCTCTGTTCTTGCTCAAACTACATCTTTTATTCCAATGACAAGTAAAAATATTAAAGACAAGCAACTATTCCAAATCTGTGAGTGGTGATGCATGGAATGGGCAACATAAAAGATAATGCTTCAAAAAGAAAAAAAAAATGCATCCTAGAAGGTATACCATATTTCAGACATACATCTTCTTTATTTAAAACATAAAGAAACATAAAGAAAAAATAAAGGAACTTCACCACCTTTAGTCTTCATGTCCCTTTTCCTTTGCTTGATTCTCCTTGCTTTCCTTTGCCCTTTGGATCTTGTTTCTTTTTGCTTCTTAGCTCTCCTTGTTGCTTTGTTGTTGAATCTCCCTTTGGATCTTCTTTCTTTTTGCTCCTCCTTTCCCCTTGTTGTTGTGTCGTTGCATCCCTCTCTTCTCTTTGCCAAATTCCTGAGCTTATCATTGTCTCCTGTAGCCTCTGTTGATTGAATCTCACCCTTGCTAGTTCTTGCTGTTCAAATATCTTCCGAGCCTCATTAAAACATTTGATTTGTGGGTTGATCAATGGGGGTGTGGAACAGAGGTAACTAAGCTTTTCTTGGGTGCATATGTCATAGTCAAGTCTGTCCTTGTGCCTGGCTTCCTTGAACATTCTGTTTTCATTGAAATCTCTGTAGAGTGTTTCATGTCTAGCATCCAACCTATGGAGAAGTTCTCTTTGCTGAGCTTGCTCTATCCTTAGTTGAGCTTGTTCTTGTATCACTTTCTCCATGGCTTTTTCATGTTCCATAGCTGAATTGTTGATGGCTTCTTGCATCTTGGCATATTGTTCTTGTTGCAACTCCATCATGTGTGTTTGGTACTCATTTTGTTGGTTCATCCATTGAACTTGAACCCCTCTTTGTTGATCCATCAATTGCCAAAGGTCCCTTTGTTGTTGTGCTTGTTCCTCTTGGCTTCTTTGAATTTGTGAATATTGCCCAGAAATCCCTTCCAAGGCGGCTTGGAGTTGGTTCATGTTCAAGGTGTGGGATTCATCCATTTCTTGAGGCTCCTCCTCTTGTCTTACTTCTTTTCTTTTCTTCCTTCTTGCTAAAGGTTGCCTTTCCAATTGGGTTGTGGTGATGAACTCCAACCTTTCTTTGGTAAGAGGTTTTCCAATAGAGACCAAATCAGTTTCTTCAAATTCTCCCAGAGGCACTCCAGCTTCTTCACATAGGCGCAGAATAGTACTAGGGTATCCTAGCCAGCTGTCCTGTTTGACCTTTTGAGCTATTTCAATGATGTTCTTGGCTATAATGTCTCCAACATTGATTTCCCCTCCTTTCATTATGCAATGGATCATTATAGCTCTATTCACCGTTACCTCAGAGTTATTTGAAGTAGAGATCAGTGACCTCCTCACTATGTCATGCCATCCTTTTGCTTGAGGTATGAGATCACCTCTCTGAAGTTTGAGTGGTCGGCCATGTGAATCCAATACCCAATCAGTGCCTATTCTGCACAAGTCACTCACCACATCCACATATCTTGGGTCATTTTCAACCCTTTCTTCATAGCTAGGTCGTTTGAACTGTTTGTGCTTGACCCTTAGCACCCTATTGATGGTGTCCGGGCTAAAATCAACATCCACACCTCTTACATAGCTCATGTATGGTTCTTCATCATCATATTCTCTTATCACATTAGTGAAGAACTCATGGATGAGAAGCATGCTTATTTCTTGAGGTTGGTCACAGAGAAGCTCCCATCCCCTTTTTCTGATTATTTTTTGTATCTCAGGGTATTCATCTTTTTTAAGCTTGAATGGTAGCTCTGGAACAACATCTTTGCTTGACATCCAACTAAAAATTCGCTCATTGTGTTTGGATTTGAATCTTCTTTGATCAAATTCATCTTCTCTCCTATCCCTTGATGATGAGGCCATTGAGATTCACTTGCAAGATTGAATCTCCCCAACACCAAACTTAGATGAATGCTTGTCCTCAAGCATAAGGAAAATGATTGTGAATGAGAGAGATATGGGATAAGCACGGTGACTTAGAGAAGGTAGAAAATGATGGTGAAGGAGATTGAGTGTTTCGGTTATGTGAGAGATGTGATGCTTCAAGAGTTTTTGTTGGGTAAAGATGAGGTTCAAGGTTAGAATTTGTGAAACATGGAGTAGGTTGGAGGTTGAGTATGAGTTCGGCTAGTGAAGTGGAAGTTGGTGGGTAGAAGAATGAATGATGAATGAATATGGTTGAAGTATTTAAAGTGAAAGTTGGTGGGAAGGCATTTAAGGCTCGGTCATGGCATGCTTCCTTGTGCACAATGCATGTTGATTTCTTTTTCCCCATGCACAAAGTTTAAAATTCATGTGACTACCCTTCCTTATGTATCCGTGATCTTTCTTCAAGATTCCCCATCATTTCTTTCCTTCTTTCATTATATGCTTCCAAGATTCCCCATCACTTCTTTCTTTCTTTCCTGCAACAAAATGCCAAAGGCTTGAGATTCTTAAAGTGACATTAATGGCTAAAAACTTATGATTATGTTCCTATACAAAATTGACTAAATTAGATTCCCTAATCTATTTTTTTAGCATTAATAATGCAAGTAAAGACACCAAACTTAGTTTGTGACTAAGTGTTCTATGGAATTAATTCCAAAGATAGCCACATCAAACTTAGTAATTTACCTACATTCAATGCTTTTTTTTTTTCACGTTTTTTTTTTTTTTTTTTTTATAACTAAAGTAGATGACAAAACTTTCATAGCTTAGCATTTTCGTGTATGTATGGACACCAAACTTAGTTTGTGGCTAAGTGTTATAGAACACACATTTGCCATTACTTCAAGATTGGCCACACCAAACTTAGTGCCTTGCATACACCATGTACTAGTCTACTTGATCATTATTGGTTACTAAAACATGAAATTAAAAGACTCCCTGTGCATGGGTTGCCTCCCATGAAGCGCTTTGTTTATTGTCCTTAGCTCGACATTGCAACTTCTTTGCTCATGTTAAGAGTTGCACACTCTCTTCCTTGCTCCAAGGGCCACCAAAATAGTGCTTCACCCTATGTCCATTGACTGTGAAGGTTTGTTTTGAGGCTTCATCAAGCAATTCAACATAGCCATGAGGTGATACTTTGGTGATGGTGTATGGACCAGTCCATCTAGACCTCAGCTTCCCAGGGAAGATCTTCAATCTTGAATTGAATAATAACACCTTTTGGCCTGGTTCAAATGTTCTTTGAGAGATCCTCTTATCATGCCATCTCTTTGCTCTCTCCTTGTATATTTTGGCATTGTCATATGCCTCCAATCTGAACTCCTCAAGCTCATTGAGTTGTAGCAACCTCTTCTCTCCTGCTGCTTGAGCATCTAGATTTAGAAGTTTGGTGGCCCAGAAAGCCTTATGTTCAAGCTCTACAGGGAGGTGGCATGCCTTTCCATACACCAATTGAAAGGGAGATTTTCCTATGGGTGTCTTGAAGGCTGTCCTATATGCCCAAAGTGCATCATCTAGCTTCCTAACCCAATCCTTTCTTGTTGTTCCCACAGTTTTCTCCAAGATCCTTTTTAGCTCTCTGTTAGCAAGTTCAGCTTGTCCATTGGTTTGTGGGTGATATGGGGTAGCTACTTTGTGTGTAACACCATACTTGTGGAGTAAGGAATTGAGTTGCTTGTTGCAAAAGTGGCTTCCCCCATCACTTATAAGCCCTTTGGGTACTCCAAATCTTGTGAAGATGTTCTTCTTGAGGAATTGCAAGACCACGTTGGTATCACATGTGGTGGTGGCTATTGCTTCTACCCATTTGGAGACATACTCTACTGCTACCAGGATGTATTTGAACGTGTAGGATGGAGGAAAAGGTCCCATGAAATCTATTCCCCACAAATCAAAGAGTTCCACTTCCAAAATGAACTTTTGGGGCATCTCATTTTTCTTTGACAAACCCCCTGCTCTTTGACATTCATTGCATTGGCTCACAAACTCCCTAGCATCCTTGAAGATTGAAGACCAATAGAAACCACTTTGAAGGACCTTAGCAGCAGTTCTTTCAGCTCCAAAATGACCACCATAACTAGAGTTGTGACAATGCCATAGTATGTTCTTCATCTCATTTTCTGGCACACATCTTCTTATCATTCCGTCTGGGCATCTTTTGAACAAGAATGGTTCGTCCCAAAAGAAGAACCTAGCCTCATGCAACAGCTTCTTCACTTGTTGTCTTGTGTACTCTTGTGGAATGATTCTTCCTGCCTTGTAGTTGGCCATGTCTGCAAACCATGGGACATGTTGAATGTGCAAGAGATGTTCATCTGGAAACTCTTCATTTATTGATGGAAGGTTGTCTTGGCATTCATCTTGTGGCACCCTTGATAAGTGATCAGCAACTTGATTTTCACTGCCCTTTCTATCTTTGATCTCAATGTCAAACTCTTGTAGGAGTAGCACCCATCTAATTAGCCTTGGTTTGGCATCCTGTTTTGACATAAGATACTTAATGGCAGCATGGTCAGTATACACTAAGACTTTAGATCCAATCAAATATTGTCTAAACTTATCAAAGGCATACACCACGGCTAGTAACTCTTTCTCTGTTGTGGTGTAGTTTCTTTGAGTTTCATTCAATACCTTACTTGCATAGTAGATAACATGAAGCCTCTTTTCCTTCCTCTGCCCCAACACAGCACCGATTGCAAGGTTGCTTGCATCACACATGAGTTCAAAAGGTAGTCCCCAAGTTGGGGGTGTGATGATTGGTGCTGTGGTGAGCTTAGCCTTTAGAGTTTCAAAAGCATGCTTGCATTCATCATCAAAGATAAAAGAATTTTCTACCACCAGCAAATTGCTTAGTGGCTTTGCTATTTTGGAAAAATCTTTGATAAATCTCCTATAAAATCCAGCATGCCCCAAGAAACTCCTAACGGCTTTCACACTAGTTGGCAAAGGAAGTTTTTCTATAATTTCTACTTTTGCCTTGTCAACCTCTATACCTTTTCTTGAAATTTTATGACCAAGAACAATGCCTTCGGGTACCATGAAATGGCAATTTTCCCAATTCAAAACTAAGTTTGTTTCTTGGCATCTTTTCAAGACTAAGGTAAGATGGTGCAAGCAAGTATTGAATGAATCACCAAAAACAGAGAAATCATCCATAAAGAATTCAATGAATTTTTCTACCATGTCTGAGAAGATTGAAAGCATGCATCTTTGAAAGGTAGCTGGGGCATTGCAAAGTCCAAATGGCATCCTCCGGTATGCAAAGACTCCAAAGGGACAAGTGAAGGAAGTCTTCTCTTGATCCATGGGGTCAACCACTATCTGATTATACCCAGAATATCCATCAAGAAAACAATAATAAGCATGGCCAACCAACCTTTCAAGCATCTGATCAATGAAAGGTAGAGGAAAGTGGTCTTTTCTTGTTGCATCATTCAACCTCCTATAGTCTATGCACATCCTCCACCCTGTCACTGTTCGTGTTGGGATAAGCTCATTCTTCTCATTAACAATGACAGTCATGCCTCCTTTCTTAGGTACTACTTGCACTGGACTGACCCATGGGCTGTCAGATATAAGGTAGATGATCCCAGCCTTGCACAACTTCAGGACTTCCTTTTGAACAACCTCCTTCATTGTAGGATTCAATCTTCTTTGGGGTTGTACCACCGGTTTGGAACCCTCCTCTAAGAGTATCTTGTGCATGCATACAGCAGGGCTTATGCCTTTCAAGTCATCAATGGTCCATCCCAATGCCTCTTTGTGAGCCCTCAAAACCACAAGGAGCTTTTCTTCTTCTTCTGCATTCAATGTGGAATTGATGATCACTGGGAAGCTATCCTTCTCACCAAGAAATGCATATTTAAGATGAGGGGGTAGTGGTTTCAACTCTTGTTGTGGTGCCTTTTCTTTGGTAGCTTCACTTGGTTCCTTTGATGCTTCCAACGTGTTTTCTTCTTGTCCTTTGATGTTATGGACTTCCTCTTGTTTCATTTGATGGTTTGTGTCAAGCACTTCTTCAACCAAAGAGTCTACTACATCAATCCTCATGCAATTTTCTTTCTCAACAGGGTGTTGCATCGCTTTGAAGACATTTATGGTCATTTGCTCATCATGCACCCTGAAGATCATCTCTCCCTTTTCCACATCAATGATTGTTCTAGCTGTAGCCAAAAAGGGTCTACCAAGAATGACTGAATTGTTTCCCTCTTCATCCATGTCTAGGACCACAAAATCAGCTGGGAATATGAAGTTTCCCACCTTCACCAAGAGGTTCTCAACTACTCCATTTGGCACTTTGATGGATCTGTCAGCAAGTTGGAGTGACATCCTTGTGGGTTTGAGCTCTTCAATCATCATTTTCTTCATCATGGTAAGGGGCATTAAGTTAATGCTTGCTCCCAGGTCACAAAGTGATTTATCAACAGCCATGCTCCCAATCGTGCAAGGTATGAGAAAGCTGCCAGGGTCTTTGAGTTTTGGAGGTAACCCTTGTTGAATGATGGCACTACACTCTTGATTGAGAAACACGGTTTCTTTTTCTTGCCAACTCCTCTTCTTGGTGATCAACTCCTTAAGAAACTTTGCATACAATGGCATCTGTTCTAGAGCTTCTGCCAATGGGATGTTGATTTCAAGTTTCTTGAAGATCTCTAAAAACCTTGGGAATTGTTGGTCCTTTGCTCCTCTGTGTATCCTAGTTGGGTATGGAAGCTTGGGTACATAAGCTTTCACTCCTTTATTTTTGTTTTCTTTTTGTGGATTCATACTTTCCTTGCCATCACGGTTGCCTTCTTGACTTGGTGGATTGCCTTGTGGCTTGACAACCTCCTTGCCTTTGTTAGATGTTGAAGCCTTTTCTTCATCTTGCCTCTCCACTGTGTCTTGCTCTTTGGGTTTTGTTGCTTCTTTATTTGAACTTTCACCAACTACCTTGCCACTCCTTAATTGCAAAGCCTTACATTCTTCTCTTGGGTTGGGTATTGTGTCACTTGGGAGGACATGGGTTGGTTTCTCGGCTTGTTTGGCTAGTTGTCCCACTTGTCTCTCAATGTTCTTCATAGTGACCGCTTGTTCTTGTTGTCCCTTAGCTAAAGCTTGAGTGGTTTGAGCAAGTGCTTGCAAGGTTGCTTCCAGACTTGAGATTCTGGCCTCATGATGGTCAATTGGAGGTATGATGGGGGTTGATTGTTGTTGGAAGTTGTTGGGTGGATTAGTGTGGTAATTTTGTGAGTTGGATGTTGGTGCAGAGAAGTTATTTTGGTGGGTTTGTGAGTTATGATGGGGGTGTTGATATGTGTTTTGTGTTTTTCTATATTGGTTAGTGTTGTTGGTATGGTGATTTTGGTTGTTTGTGTTACGGGTGTGATTGTGGTTGTTGTTCTTTTGCCAATGGTTTTCTCCCCACTTTAAATTGGGATGATTCTTCCAAGATGAGTTGTATGTATCACCATGGAATTCCTCCTGAGAATTTGAAGTATTCTGCATGTATTGAACTTGTTCTTGTGGTTGTTCAACCGTGGTTCCTTCACCTTGGTTCCATTCAAGTGATGGTTGATTTGTTGTGTTCACTGATGCAAGTTGCATACCATCCATTCTCTTTGTTATCATCTCCATTTGTTGTTGGATTTGTTGGTGCATTAACTTGTTTTGTGCCAAGATAGCATCAACACCTTCAAGCTCCATTACACCTTTCTTTGGGGGTGGATTGTGTTGCCTCTCTGATGAGTAATAATATTGATTGTTTGCCACAATCTCAATGAGGTTTTGAGCCTCCTTAGCAGTTTTCATCATGTTGAGTGATCCTCCTGATGAGTAGTCTAGTCCCTTCCTTGCTTCTAAGCTTAAGCCTTCATAGAAGTTTTGGAGCTTAACCCAATCACTAAACATGTCTGGGGGACATCTTCTCATTAGTGCCTTATATCTTTCCCAGGCTTCGTACAATGACTCCCCTTCCATTTGCCTAAAAGTCTGAACCTCTGTCTTCAACTTGATGACCTTTTGAGGTGGGTAGAACTTTGCTAGAAATTTGCCCATCACTTCATTCCAATCATTGAGGCTTTCCTTGGGGAATGATTCTAGCCATTGAGTGGCTTTATCCCTCAAAGAGAATGGAAATAGCAACAACTTGTAGACATCTGGATGCACTCCATTTGTCTTCACTGTATTGCATATCCTCAGAAAAACAGAGAGATGTTGATTTGGGTCTTCAAGAGGTCCCCCTCCATAAGAGCAATTGTTCTGTACCAAAGTGATGAGCTGAGGTTTTAGCTCAAAGTTATTGGCCTGAACATTTGGTGTAGCAATGCTGCTCCCACAATGTCTTGGATCAGGGATAGTATACGAGGATAACACCCTTCTAGCTCGTCCACCATTGTTGTTGACCCCTCCAGGAGGATTGTGCATCTCATCCTCCATGGCTTGATCTTCTCCTTCTGATTCCTCTGACCCTTCTTCACCAACTATGAACTTTCCCCTTTCTGCTCTCCTTAACCTTCGGCGGGTTCTCTCGTCCTCAATATCACGTCTACTTGTTCCTGACATACACAAACAGAACCAAAATCACAAGTGAAACACTCTAGAATGAGGGTGAAATTGGAGTTAGTGAAACAAAGTATCAAACAGTTAGTGGGCTTAGCAAAAACACAATAAAAATGCTTAATCTAAACCACCTTTCACTTAATCATTGTCAATCTAACCAATCCCCGGCAACGGCGCCAAAAACTTGATACGTAAAAATTAAGATTTCACGTACAACCGGCAAGTATACCGGGTCGCATCAAGTAGTAAAACTCACTAAGAGTGAGGTCGATCCCACGAGGATTGGTAGATAAAGCAACTTTAGTTAAATGGTAAATTTAGTTAAGCAAATGAGATTTTGATTTTGTGATTAATGTAACTTTTGAACATAAGTGCAGGAATGTAAATTGCAGGGAATTTAAAAACAGGACAATAGAAATAAAATGGAAGTAAATGACGGAAACTTAAAGTGCAAGATACTTAAATGACATCAAAGATAAATTGCTAGGAATTAAAGGTTGCAGAAATTTAAAGAGCATAAGAGCAAGAGCAAGAAATAAAGAGACAGAATGTAGATGACAAGAAAAATAAATTGCAAGAATGTAAAGGGAGATGGGGTGATGGGTATTCAAACAACTAATAAGCAAAAGAAATAAGAATTGATGGTAGAGAAGATCATTAGGGATCAGAGATGTTAGTTTTCATGAATTGATGTTAGTCAAATTCCTCTCAATCATGGGTATAGATCTATGGCAAGTGGGTGATTGAACCCCAATCTCTTGGTGATTCAATCTCTCTCAACATAGCCAATTGCCACTCTCGTGATCTAATTGTTCATGAGAAGAGATGAAGCTCATATATTATCCAGCCACACAATTTCTATAATCTCAACCAAGGAGAGTTACATCTCACATACTAACCAAGGTATATTGATTAAAGAAATCATGAAAGGATGAACTCTAAACTGAATTATGTGGCTCATTCCTCAAATTCACCACATAATTCATGTAGATTAACCCCTCTCTCGATGGTGGTTGAATCTATGAAGAGCAAGAGTTCCCTCTTTAGATCAACCACTAGAATTGAGGAGGAATGATGGGTTCATCAATCCATTCCAACAAACAGAGCTCCTCCCCCTAATGAAAGTGGGGTTTAGTGAGTCATTGCTCCAAATTCAACAACAATTGCCATAAACAAGAATTAAACTAAGTGTAAAGGAAGAAGAAGAAGAAGAATGAAGTGCTTAAAACTTGAAAATGAAGAAGAAAAATTCCAATAGAAAACCAAAGAGAACTCTCTCGGAAGTACCCAAAAGAGTCTTCAAAATTCCAGTGCTAAAAAGTGAATAAAAATGCTAAGTCTTAAACAGTATTCAAAAGTGTCAAAAAAAGTCCCCCACAAGTACATCAATCTCTTCTATTTATACTACTCTAAAACTCTTCCAAAGATCTTCAATTGGTTTAGCAATATGGGCTTCTCTTTGTTGAATTCTTGGCTCAATTGAAGAAGTTGTTGGCCTTTGTGATGAATAGGGGAAGCAAAGCAAGGTTGGCACCAATTCTGGCCCATTGAGGGGCGTTGTTGGCAATAACTCAGGCCTTAGTGCACGTTGGCAACGTGCATGCCAATTTCCTGGAAGTGAGTTTGAGACTTGGGCGTTGCTAGCCCAAGTTGTTGCAAACAACTTGCTCTTTCTCTTTTTGGCCTTACTTTCATGCTAAATGTAGCCCAGAATTTGAGTGTCAACCTTCAGCTTCAATATGGACTATTATACATCATTGGAAAGCTCTTGATGTCTATTTTCTAATGCCATTGGAATCACCTCAATTGGACTTTCCTAGCTCAAGTTATGGCTCCTCAAAGAAGGTAAGGTCAAGCTGCCAAGTTGTTGCCAAGTTGTTGTGAATAACGCACCCTCAACCCCAAGTTAGCAACGTGCTCGAGCATCACTCTCCCAAGGCAAGGACTTGAGGCTGGCGTTGTTGGAAAACACGCACCCTTTGTGCACGTTGGCAACGTGCTCGATCCCACATCCAAGGATCATCTCTAGCTCCCTTGAATTTCATTTCATGTTCTTGTTTTTAGGGCCTAAAGATGACTCTGGTTTGGCTTCAATCTTGTGCTCCACCATGGACTATTATATATGGTTGGAAAGCTCTGAATGTTAGCTTTCCAACGCAACTGGAAGTACTCAATTTGGATCTCTGTAGCTCAAGATATCTTCCATTGAAGTGGACATGTTCAGGCTGCCTTGTTTTGGTAAGTTGGCGTTGGCAACGCCCATCTAGCGTTGGCAACGTGAGTGGTGCGGCATTTGGGCGTTTGGAACGCGGTTGGTGCGCCATTGGGCGTTTAGCAGCCTGGTTGGTGCGCCATTGGGCGTTTGGCAGCCTGGTTGGTGCGCCATTGGGCGTTTGGCAGCCTGGTTGGTGCGCCATTGGGCGTTTGGCAACTTGGCTGGCACCAAAACTTGGTGCCTAGCCAAGCTTTCTTGTGTGGCGTTGGCAACGCCATTCTTGAGTTGGCAACGCCAGCTCCTTTTCTTCCAGGGCTCCATTTGTTGCTTGGTTGTGTGGCATTGGCAACGCCCATCTTGAGTTGGCAACGCCAGCTCCTTTTCTTCCAGGGCCAAGCTTGATTGTTTGGCGTTGTTAGCCTGCGTTGTCCTCAAAAACGCCCCTCATTTCTAGGCTGGCAACGTGCTCGAGGCTCCAAATCCAGGGCCAAGTTCCTTGTGTGTGGCGTTGGCAACTTGGTTCTAGAGTTGGCAACGCCAACCTTGCTTCCAGGGCCAAGTTCCTTGTGTGTGAGCGTTGGCAACTTGGTTCTAGAGTTGGCAACGCCAACTTTGCTTCCAGGGTTGCCAAGCTTGCTTGGTGTGGTTGTGTGTGGCGTTGGCAACGCCAATCTCAAGTTGGCAACGCCAACTTCTTGCCTTGGTTGCCTCCAGGACCAAGCTTGCCTTGTGTTGTGGAGTTGGCAACGCCAATCCCAAGTTGGCAACGCCAACTTCTTGCCTTGGTTGCCTCCAGGACCAAGCTTGCCTTGTGTTGTGGAGTTGGCAACGCCAATCCCAAGTTGGCAACGCCAACTTCTTGCCTTGGTTGCCTCCTTCTTGCTTCCATGCTTCCTTGTTTCATCACCTATCATCAACAAGGGAGATAGCTTCAAAGTCTTACCAATTCAAGCAATAAATTTCATGAGATTCATTCATACTCATTCATATATGCATTCCTTAAATCATTTGCATGAATTTGGCTAGAATTAACATGTTCCTTGATATCATCATGCATGGAAACAAAACTCATAAAAGGACTTGTTTATTTAGAGAAAATGAGTGAATTTAAACTAAAACTAACTAAACTAACTAACTAATAATGCAAATATGCATTTGCATCATAAGCTCCTTTAAAAATTTGGCATACAAAGGCATTTGCTCAAGTGCTTCAGCTAAGGGGATATTGATTTCCAGCTTCTTGAGGGTCTCAAGGAACTTGTGGAAATGCTGGTCCTTAACTTCCTTGTTGAACCTCTGGGGATAAGGCATTGGGGTTGTGATGCTTTTCCCTACTTGCTGTTGACTTTGTTGGTTGCCCTTCTCTTTAAGTTTTTCAGTGCTTTTGTTTGGCATCACCTCTTGATCCTTGGCTTCATCTGCCTTTGTTTGCTTTTTGTCCTCTGTTGGTTCTTTGATGCTCTCTGCTTGCTTCTTTGTAGTGTCATTGTTGCTCATCAATGTTCTCCCACTCCTTAATTGTATTGCCTTGCATTCCTCCTTGGGATTTGGGATTGTGTCACTGGGCAGTGAGCTTGAAGGTCTCTCAACAGAAATTTGCTTGGAGATTTGCCCGATTTGCCTCTCTAGGCTCTTCATGGAAGCCTCATGGTTTTTGGTTGTCATTTCCTGGTATTTCATCATTTTGTCCATCAAGGTCTCCAGGTTTGTGAGTCTTTGGGATTCAGGTGGTGCTTGTGGTGGGTTGTGAGCTGTGGGTGGTGGATGGTGGGCATTTTGGTTAATAGGTTGGTTATTGGATTGGTACTGGTTGAGGTTGGGGTAGTTGTTTTGAGGTTTTCTGTAAGTGTTTTGGTTGGTTTGATGCTGGTTGTAATTTTGGTTGTTTCTTGGGTTATTTTGGTTTGAGTTCCTCTGCCATGGTTGTTGGTTTTGGTTGTGAGTGTCTCCCCATCTGAGGTTGGGGTGATTCTTCCATGAGGGGTTGTAAGTATCACCATAGACTTCATTTGGACTAGAATGCATGTACTGGACTTGTTCTTGCTGTTGCTCTTCTTGAATTTCTTCGTTTTGCCCCCATGTGGTTGATGGTTGGCTAGTGTTAACTGCCGCAACTTGGAGGCTATCAATCCTCTTGGTCATTTGCTCAAATTGTTGTTGAATTTGCTGCTACATTAATTTGTTTTGAGCCAAGATTGAATCCACTCCTTCTAGCTCCATTACTCCTCTTCTTTGTGATGGTTGGCGGTTTCTTTGATGAGCAAAGAAATATTGGTTGTTAGCCACCATATAAATGAGTTCTTGAGCCTCCTCTGCAGTTTTCATAAGTTGCAAGGAACCTCCAGCTGAGTGATCCAAAGCTTCCTGGGATTTCAATGTTAAGCCTTCATAGAAGTTTTGCAGCTTCTCCCATTCATTAAACATGGCAGGGGGGCATTTTCTGACTAGAGCCTTGTACCTCTCCCATGCCTCATAAATGGGTTCAGCCTCCATTTGTGTAAATGTTTGTACCTCAGCCTTCAGCCTTATAATCCTCTGAGGTGGATAAAACTTGGCAAGGAACCTAGTTACCAAATCATCCCAGTTGTTGATGCTGTCCCTTGGAAACGATTCCAACCATTGAGTGGCCTTGTCCCTGAGAGAGAATGGGAATAGCATTAGTTTGTAACTGTCAGGAGGCACACCATTAGTTTTGACAGTGTTACATATCCTCAAGAAGGTGGATAAGTGTTGGTGCGGGTCTTCGAGTGATCCTCCACCAAAAGAACAATTGTTCTGAACCAAAGTGATGAGTTGTGGCTTAAGTTCAAAATTGTTTGCATTGACATTTGGAGCCAAAATGCTGCTTCCATAATGTCTAGGATTTGCAAAGGTATAGGAGGCCAAAACTCTCCTCTGGGGTGGATTGTTATTGTTGTTGTCTGCTCCACCAAGTGGATTGGTTGAATGTTCCTCCATATCTTGGAATTCTTCTTCGGATTCCTCTTCTCCAACAATATTTTTCCCTCTTTCAGCTCTTCTTAGCCTCCTAAGAGTTCTTTCGTCTTGTTCCTGAAAAGTGGGTGTGGTTCTTCTTGTACCTGACATACAAGCAGAGCATAAGAAACACACTCAGCTAGTGACACTTCAATCTAATGCTGGATTGAAGTTTTAGTTAGTTTAAGCAAAAAATCAAACAGTTAGTGGGTTAATAAAGAAAAAGTGCTTGATCTAAACTACCACCTTACTTAATCATTGTCAATCTAATCAATCCCCGGCAACGGCGCCAAAAACTTGATGTGCGGAAAACGATCCGACACAAAACTCACCGGCAAGTGCACCGAGTCGCATCAAGTAATAATAACTCACGGGAGTGAGGTCGATCCCACAGGGATTGAAGGATTGAGCAATTTTAGTTTAGTGGTTGATTTAGTCAAGCGAATCAAGATTTGGTTGAGTGATTTGTGATTTGCAGAATTTAAATTGCATAGAAAGTAAAGGGAATGGGTAATTGGCATGAAATTAAAGAGAGCAAGAGTTAAAGTGCTGAATCTTAAAGAACAAGAAATTAAATGGCGGAAACTTAGAACGCAAGAAATGTAAATTGCAAAATCTTAAAATGCAAGAAATGTAAATGGCGTGAATTGTAAAGGGAATTGGGAGTTGGATTTGCAGAAATTAAACAAGGAAAAGTAAATTGCAACAAATAGAGAAAGTAGAAGGTGACTTGGATTCGATCGGATCTAAAACAGAAAGGTAAATGAGCATGGAAACAATAAACAGAGAGTGGTAAATGGGAAATCCGGATCTCAGGACCCAAGAGACTAGAAAACCAAGTCTAGATCTCAATGCCTTCCTAGATCCAACAAGAACAATTGCAAGGAAATTGTAAATTGCAAAGAGATTAGATGAAACACAAGTAACAGAAATGGAAATTCAATTGCAGCGAAAATAAACAAGAGCCAAGGTGAGATTGAAACAGAATTCCTTCAATTCTCCAACCCAAGATCCAAGACAATTGTAATTGAAATTGAAAGCAATAAAACTAAGAGGGAGAGAATGGAATTCTCCTTCCCCCAAACTAAGAAAGTAAAGACCACTCAATATCCAAAGCTCTCCGAAGACTCTGATGAAAATTCAAAAGAAAAGCTCTATGAAAACTAAAAAGGGAAGCTCCTTTAAAACTTAAATTCTAATCTATTTATACACTTTCTTCAAATGGTCTTCAAGCCTTTAATTGGGCCTTTGCTCTTGGTGGAATTGGGTTGAAAGAGGCCTTGGTTAATTGCTCTTGGAGTTTGGAGAGGAACCAAAGTGAACCAATTGAACCGGGTTGGAGTTTTGCAAAAGTTGGAGTAAAAGTTTGAGCAAAAGTTAGGGGTCTAACTTTTGCTCCAACTTTTCATATCAGATAGCCTAATTTGCTGATACCAACGTTGGTGCAAAAGTTAGGGGTCTAACTTTTGCTCCAACGTTGGCCCTTCCTAATGCACCTATGGCGCCAACGTTAGCCCAAAAGTTAGGGGGCTAACGTTGGCGCAAACTTTTGCCCCTCCCCTTGTATCTTCATGTGCCAACGTTAGCCCAAAAGTTAGGGGGCTAACGTTGGCGCAAACTTTGGTGGCCCAGGGAGGTTTTTCTTGCGCCAACGTTAGACCAAAAGTTAGGGGTCTAACGTTGGCGCAAACGTGAGTAGCCCAGGGAGTGATTTTCAACTTCCAACGTTAGCCCAAAAGTTAGGGGTCTAACTTTGAGGCTAACTTTTCACCCAAAAGTTTGTGCAAAAGTTTGAGGGCTAACTTCAGGTCCAACTTTTTGCTTCCTGGTTCAATTTTACTTATTTCATTGTCCTCTCTTTGCTTCTAGTTATTCCTTCTTGCTTCAACCTTTCTTCAAGCTTTCTTCACCTATCATTAATCAACCAAACACATCAAAACTATGCTCAAAATCATGAGATATTCATTCTATCCTGATATGCATCAAATATAGCATGAAACCTCATGAAATTGCATTAATTCACATATGGTTGATTAAATCAAAGGAAGCATGAAAATCTACCCAATTGGCTTGCTTATGGCTCAAGAAAGTGCATAATTCAAGTGAAAACAAAATAAAAAGACTAGTGAAACTAGGCTAAGATGACTTGTCATCAATGTGGTTATAAAACAGAAGGGGATTAAAAGCTCAAGGGGGCTAATAAGGATGGCATAAAAGGTAGGCTTTATTTGGGATAAGTGAGTTAATAATCAAATATGGCCTCAATCACTTTCTTAGTATGTATCTATATTCTATAATCGGACATATAAATTAAAACAAAGCAAAGAACATCAGAATAAAAAGAAGGGCGAAGCACACAGGAATGAAATTTATGGTTTGAATGTAACCATACAATTAAGCTCAAAACTCACAGGCTGTGTGTTCTCAAACGCATAAACCATATATCAGGTATGTATGTCATGCAAGTAGAAATTCAAGAGTTTCCATTCAACTCAATGTAAAATTTATTGGATGGCTTTAAAGTTTTAGTGTTTCTCTTTGAAGAAATGTTGTTAACTAACTAACATGTAATGCTATATATACAAGGTGGGTGGATTGTTTTACTATACTATGGTTTCTAGCTTACTCTTTTTATTTTTTCAATCAAATCAACTATCATATGCTAAAAAGGGTAAACTATACTTATTAATCCACTTAATATATAACTAGTAAACTAAGGTGCAAATCAAGCTAAAATATCCAAGATATTATACAGCCCAAAGTGCATAATGCAAAAGTACAACAAAAACAAAAGAGAGAAATGTGCAAAAATACAGAAAATGGACAAAATAAGAAGAGAGTCTGTAGTGGTTCACCAAAATAAATAGGCGCCAGAGATGGCGACCTCCCCACACTTAAATAATAGCATCGTCCTCGATGCTCACTCAAGCCTGGTGTGAAGGAGTGTCATCTCCGGAAGGATGGGCTACTGGTGTCTCGGTGGTTGTCTGAGGATCTGTAGATTGGATGAGGGTAGGAGGATCTGTCTGCTGTAGAGGAGGGTCTGACTGGATAGGAATCTCGGGATCTGTGGCCTGTATCTGGTGTGGCGCCTCAGGATGTGGCGCAGCCTGCTCCGAGCCTGCCTGCTCAGCCTGGGTGGGTATCTCATCCTCATGAGCAGACGCCTCCGCCTCAGATGTGTCAGAAGGGGTGTCAGGCTCGGAGGGGATGTCGCCACCGGATCGGATCATCAACTTGAGGTGTCATAGCGTCACTTGTGGCGACGCTCTATACGGTCCAAGCGGGCGAACAGTCGATGCACCAAATGGTAAATAGGCTCATGAGTAGCTGGAGGTACAGTGGGCGGGGAAGGTGCAGCAGTGGAAGAAGAGGGGGCAGCTGAAGGTATGGCTGTCTCATCGGAAGCAGTAAGGAATGCAGGTCTGTAGCACAAAGCCAGAAAGTTCCTGCTGTGAGGAATGATCTTCCTGCACTCCGCAGCAGGTGGCCTCTCATCAGCGTCCTCCCAAGGCACGTCAGCCCGACGGTCTAGCTGGGTAACCAGATAAGGAAAGGGGAGGCTGCCTCTGATATGGACCCTGGCCATATGGTGCCAGATGAATTGTGGCAGGTACAGGTTCTTACCCTCCATCACACACCAGAGGTGGGTGATCATGGCAGCAGGCAGCTTTGTCTCATGAGTGCTCGGCATAATAAAGTTACTCAAGATCTGGTGCAAGAGCCGAGTCTCATCATTCAAGTATATCCGCTTGATTCCTTTAGGCATGGTGGTGTTCGTACCCATGACCCATGGGACAGTAGGGTCAAGAGCTATCCTCTCCTTGACAGCATTCCAGTCAAATCTCAGAAAGCGCATGTCCTCTTCAGCCTTTTGGTAACCGTCAGGCTGATCGGACTTAGGCTGAAGGTGCAGAATATCCTCAATGACCTCTTCAGTGACCAGTATCTGTTTCCCTATGAGGTGCACTGCATCCAGGGAAGTCTTGAAATAATTGCAGTAAAACTCTCTTACCCAGGAAGCATTGACCTCAGTCAAGTTTCGCTCTAAGAAGAACCAGCCTCGTTGTTTGATCTGATCGGAGGTGTACTGCTGTAGTTCTTCTAGAATTTTCAAAGTCCTCTCCAGGTACAGATTTCTGGAGGTAGCAAACACTGAAAACTTCAGCTCACAGTACCGGTTTGCAAACTTAATTGGATCATTGGCAGGGAGGAGCTGGTCAGCCTTCTCCTGTGCGGTAAAGTGCTTGTCCCACCAGGATTCATCATGCAGAAGATCCAGGAGAGACATAGAGGATTCACCTCTTTTCCGTTTGCCAATTATTGCCTTTCCTTTTCCCTTTCGGTGAGGGTCAGACATTCTGAAAAAGAGAAACAGAAATCTGATATATAATAAAAGCAAGAAAACAAGTAGGCAAATAACAAGATAAGCATGAAGTGGCAAAGGAGCAGTAGAAAAATGAAATGAGTGAAATAAATGTATATTTTGGATTATTTTGGAGTTGAAAAGTTGAGATGAGAAATCACATTCCAAAATATGTTAGAAGTGGAAAGCTTGTTAAATAGGAAAAACAATAATCATGTCATGAGTGAAATTAATTTAAAGAAGTAGTGAAAATGTAAAGTGGGAAGTTAGAAAGTTAAAAGTGGGTAAAATTGAAAAAGAGGTTAGAAAGCGAAAATCAGTGAGTTAGTAAAAAGGAAGTCAGAGTAAGTGGCATGATGATTGGTTTCTAAGTAACAATAATTTCACAAATTTAAACAACAGTTAACTCATATTCAAGCAGGGATAACAGTTGATGATGATTCATATAGATATAGAAGGAGTAAAAATCTAAATCAAATCATCAATAATGCGATTTATTAACCAGAAAATCAAAAGCAATAAAAATGCTGGCCCGTGCATTCAAGAATGGGTTTGGTTGATTAATTGGAAAATTGAGAAATGCCAAAACCAAGTCTTGAATGTAAAAAGGAAACAATTTGCAGAAAATTGGGCAGCATTCTGGCTAAATTTGGATGTTCCTGGAAAACAAATAGCAAGAATCAGTTTATATGAATTGAAATAAGGCTGCAAAAATAGCAAGAATAAGAAAGAGCAGTGTAACAGCAGCATGAAATAGTTAAGAGCAGCATATGAACATGATCAACATCATAGCCAGAATAAATTGCAGAACAGATAAACAGATAACAGGAACGATGCAATTATCAGGCCTAAATCCACTAACCGCATCCTAGCTACCTAACCACCTAAGATCCACTACGAACATGCATCTCTAACTATCCTAAATTGAACAAATTCTAAAAAATGTGCAGCTAACTAGGAAGGAAAAGAAATCAGTGTACGGCGGAACCTGGTATGCGAAGAACAAGGGGTAGGGCAGAGGGAAGGCAGTAGGGAGGTGGCGGCACCGGGAGGGGGACACAGCGGCACGGCGGTGGGACAATGGCTGTCAGTGGTTGGCCGCTGATGAGAGAACTTTTGCGTGGTCTAGAAATTTGCGGATAAATCCTCGTTGCAAGTATAGTTTCTAAACCCTCAAAAGTCCTTGCATACAAACGTTTTGGGTGTCACAAGTAACAAACCCCTTTAGAAATTGTTAACCGAGTATTCAAACCTCGGGTCGTCTTCTCAAGGAACTGCGAGGAAGTATGTTCTTATTATTGGTTATAAAGGTTATAATCGGGGTTTAAAAGATGAGAAGCAAGTAATTTAAATGATGAGTGAATTAAATGGCAATTAAAAATAAATAATAACTGTAAAACAACTTTTGGCAAGATAAGGAAATTTAGAGGTCTAACTTAGTTATCTCTCTCAACTATAATAAAAGTTGCATCTAAACTCCACTTGGTCAACCTTTACCAGGGCAAGGGGAAGTCAAGGGACTAATTAAATTGACCTTTGAATCCTAATTTCCTAAGAAAAGGTTAGGATTATTTAGGTTCAGCTCAATTAGCAAGATAACGATTATTAATTACGTTGAGTTTAATAACTGTTGAGTTACTAAATTCTTAATCAGAACCAAAAGGGGAAAAAGTAAAATTGCGGAATAATAAAAATATCCTTAGATGGGAAGCAATGGCAACTTAATTCAAAGAGAACAATTATAAACTGAAAATACCTCAATTATCATTAATTCAAAGAACAATCCGAGACATGGGAGAAATTCATAAATCAAATTATAATAATCAATTCAAATGTTGGAATAAATAAATAAAAGTAAAACTTAAAATAAAAGAACATTAAACCTGGGATCCAAAGTTACTCTTAAAACAAGAAGAAATCCTAAATCCTAAAAGAGAGAGAAAACCTCTCTCTAGACTAAATCTAAATCATAGAAAAAACTAGAAAATTGGCGAACTGCCCCTGAATGGATGCATTCCCCCACTTCATAACCTCTGGTCTATGCCTTCTGGACTTGGATTTGGGCCAAAAAGGGCCTCAGAACTCGTTATGAGCGTTTTCTGCAATTTCTGGTGCGTGGCCTCTGTCACGCGTCCGCGTGGGTCACGCGGTCGCGTCATTCGGAGCTTTTCCTTGCCACGCAGTCGCGTCAGTCATGCGACCGCTTCATGTGCGTTCTGCTTAAGGCACGCGGTCGCGTCAATCATGCGGCCGCGTCGCTGCTGATTTGTGCTTGGCACGCGATCGCGTCGTCTATGCGATCGCGTGGATACCAGTTTCCTTAAAGCTCCATTTTATTTTCTCCTTTCCTTTTAGTATGTTTCCTTTTTCATTCTTTAAGTCATTCTACCTTAGAAAATCTGAAACTACTCAACACACTAATCACGGCATCGAATGGAAATAAAGGTAATTAAAATAATTAATTTTGAAAGCTTAGGAAACATGTTTTTCACAATATGACATAATAAGGAAGGGAAAGTAAAACCATGCAATTAATGTGAATAAGTAGGTGAAGGATTATATAAATCACTTAAATTAAGCACAAAAGAACTCATGAAATATGGGTTTATCAACCTCCCCACACTTAAACACTAGCATGTCCTCATGCTAAATCCAAGGTAAATAATTAAGGTTAAAGTGATGGAATGCAATGCAATGCAACCTATTCTAAATGCATCTACCTAATGAGTCATGCAATTCTAATTTATCCACTCATATATAAAGCCTACATGTAGTTAAATTATTTCGCATTCTCAAGGAGTTATATATACATATATAGCTAACCCTCAAATAATAACGCAAGTGAGATGAGAAAGAAAACATTAAAACTTGCAAGACAATTATTAATTTGAATAGAGATAAATGTTAATGAGCTATTGAACCCTTACTGGATTTTGTGTTTACTCTCTAATCACTCAGTGTTTAGTGGGTTAATCACTCTATTCTTCTTTTTATTCTTCCCTTCTATAACTTTGTTTTTCGTCTAACCAATCAATTATAGAACATAGTCATACCAAAACTCATGAGGTCTTTAATCAAGGTTGTAATGGGGTCAAGGTAAAGGTAAGGATATATGTATAAGGCTAAGTGAGCTAATAAGTGAATCCTTAATTAGACTAAGATCTCACCTAACATACATATTTAGTAAAATAATGCTTCTTTACCTATTCTCCCTATTTTCTCACTTTTGATGTGGCATGCTCATGTTTCAGTTCTTGTTTTTATCCCATGTGCATTTATTTTTATTTTGCATTGGGGAGTTCTTTTTGTATCCCCTTTTATTTAGATGTTGAAATTTTTTTTTATGCACATGGTAATTGAATCACTTTGATTTTCTCATGAGCATGCTTCCCAAATTTATTTTTATTTCTTTTTAACTTTTCTAACCCTTTGTTTCTATCACTCATGTTCCCAAAAGGTTTCCCACATTTTATTCTATTAATAATTTTCTATCTTAAGCTAACCAAGGATTCACTTGGGATTTTCTTTTGTTTTTCTGCTTAAGGCTAGTAAATTGGCTAAATAGAATAAAGAGGTTTTAAAAGGCTCAAGGGGGCTAACAAAGGTGATGTAAAAGGTAGGCTAATCTGGGGTAAGTGAGCTAAAATCAAATAATGGCATCAATCATTATTTTGGGATGTACCTATATTCTACAATCGGATAAATAGACTAAAACAAAGTAAAGAACACCAGAATAAGAAAGAAGGTTGGAACACACAGGAATAAAAATTATTGTTTGAATGTAACCATACAGTTAAGCTCAAAACTCACAGGCTATGTGTTCTCTAGCTAAAAAATCATTTATCACTTATGTATGTCATGCAGGTTTAAAAATTCTCATTACTCTCTTAAAAAGTAATTTAGGGTTGCCTTTGAAATTTTAATGTTTCTCCTTGATAAAATGTTGTTAGTTTAACTACATCATGTAATGCTATATACACAAGGTTTTATGGATCTAAATTTATTATGTTCAAGTTCCTAGCTTACTCTTTATTATTTTTGTCAATTTAAACTAAGCTATAATTAAGCTATCTTATGTCAAAAGGGTAAACTATACTAATTAATCCACTAATAAGTTAGAATTGCAACTAAACTAATGAACAAAATAACTTAAAATACGAACTAAAAATGCAAAATACAGAAAATAGAGTAACAATACACAAGTAGCAATGTATAAGAACTCAGAAAATAATAAATAAAAGAAAAAAGAAAAAAATACAGAAAAGTATCCAAAATAAAAGAAAAGTATGTAGTGGTTCACCAAGATAAACGCCAGAGATGGCGACCTCCCCACACTTAAAATGAAGCATCATCCCTGATGCTCAATCAAGCCGGGTGTGAAGGAGTGTCATCACTGGTAGGGATGGTAGCTGGGGTCACCGTGGCGGTGGTGGGCTGAGCGTCTGGCTGCTGTAGAGGGGGGACTGACTGGAGTGGGATCTCCGGATCTGCAACTTCAAGCTGGGGCATAGCCTCCTGATGCAGGGCAGCCTGCTCTGTGGCTGCCTGCTGATGAGTCTCCTCCTGGAAATGAGTCTCCGCCTAGGAATGAGGCTCCTCCTCATGTTCATCCTCCTCCTCCTCTGATGGCTCTGATGGAGTGTCGGGCTCGGAGGGGATGTCGGCGCCCTGTCTGATCATCAGCTTCAGATGGGAATAGCGTCGCCTGCTGTGGTGCTCTAATCTCTCATACCGGCGCCTATTACGGCGCTCCATCTGATCAAGCTAGCGGAATAGACGGTGCACGAGGCGATAAACCGGCTCAGAGGTGGGTCAAGGTGCAGTGGTAGCAGCAGAGGCAGCTGGGGCAGCTGTGGATGAAGAGGGTCCAGTAGACGGAGGGGCTGTCTCATCAGTAGCAGTGAAGGGTAGTGGTCTGTAGCCCAAAGCTAGGAAGTTCCTGCTGTGAGGAATGATCTTCCGGCAATCCGCTGCTGGTGGTCGCTCATCGGCATCCTCCCATGGTACATCAGCCTGACGGCCTAGCCGTGTAACCAGATAAGGAAAGGGGAGGGTGCCTCAGACGTGGGCCCTGGCCATATAAAGCCGGATAAAATGAGGCAAGTACAGGTCCTTACCCTCCAGCACACACCAAAGGAGGGTAATCATGGCAACCGGGATCTCAGTCTCATGAGTACTCGGCATCAGATAGTTGCTCAAGATCTGATGCCATAGCCGAGCCTCATCATTCAAGTACACTCTCTTGATCCCTCTGGGCATAGTAGTGTTCTGACCCATCTCCCAAGGAACAGCAGGGTCGAGAGTAATCTGTGCCTTCACAGTATCCCAATCAAACTGCATCTGGCCCATGTCCTCCTCAGCCTGGGCATAACCATCTGGCTGATCGGACTTGGCTGGGAGCTGGAGAATGGTCTCTATGGCCTCCTCAGTGACCAGAATTTGCTTTCCCCTCAGGTTCACTGCATCTAGGGTAGTAAGGTAGTAGTTGCAATAGAATTCCCGGACCCAAGATTCATTGACCTCTTTCAGTGGTCTCTCCAGAAATAACCAGCCCCTTTGCTTGATTTGCTCAGTGGTGTATTGCTGGAGGGCTTCTGGAATCTTCAGGGAACGTTCCAGGTATAGATTTCTGGAGTTTGCAAAAGTCGGGTACTTCAGCTCACAGTACCGGTTTGAAAATTTTATAGGATCAGTCGAAGGGAGCAGCTGGTCAGCTTTTTCCTGCTGTGTGAAGTTCTTCTCCCGCCATGAGGAATCGTGCATTAGAGCAATGATGGACTGGGAGGAAGCTCCTCGCTTGCGCTTGCCAGTAGCCTTACCTTTGCCTTTCCTTTGTGAGGCAGACATTCTGAAAAGCAGAAAACCAGGAAATGGATAAAATAGGAAAGCAAATAGGTAATGCAAACAAAGGAAACTCAAAGCGGTACGGGAGAAATAGAAGAAGGAAAATGAGTAATTGAAATGTGATTGAATTAATGTTAAATGGAAAGAGAAAAATCAATATGCCACAGTGAAAAAAGTTAGAGGAAAGTGAAAATAATCAGAAAAGAGATCAAAAGGGTTAGTATGGTTAGGATTTGAAAAAGAAATTAGTAAATTAAAATTAGTGAGTTAGTAAAGTGCGGGTTGAAGTAAGTGGCATAGAAAGATTCCATATAACAGTGATTCACAGGTAAGAATTGAAGTACTCATAATTGAACAAGTGGTGCACGAAATTGTGATCTCCTTTTTTCACAACTCAAATAATCCCTAGTAATGGCCCCAAAGACTTGGTGCTCAATACCATGGCATCACAACTTCGCACAACTAACCAGCAAGTGCACTGGGTCGTCCAAGTAATAAACCTTACGCGAGTAAGGGTCGATCCCACGGAGATTGTTGGTATGAAGCAAGCAATGGTCACCTTGTAAATCTCAGTCAGGCAGACTCAAATGGTTATGGATGATATATGAATAAAACATAAAGATAAAGATAGGGATACTTATGTAATTCATTGGTTAGAATTTCAGATAAGCGAATGGAGATGCTTTGTCCCTTCCGTCTCTCTGCTTTCCTACTGTCTTCATCCAATCCTTCTTACTCATTTCCATGGCAAGCTGTATGTTGGACATCACCGTTGTCAATGGCTACAGTCTCGTCCTCTCAGTGAAAATGTTCAACGCACCCTGTCACAGCACGGCTATTCAGCTGTCGGTTCTCGATCATGTCGGAATAGAATCCAGTGATTCTTTTGCGTCTGTCACTAACGCCCCACAATCGCGAGTTTGAAGCTCGTCACAGTCATTCAATCATTGAATCATACTCAGAATACCATAGACAAGGTTTAGACCTTCCGGATTCTCTTGAATGCCGCCATCAATTCTAGCTTATACCACGAAGATTCTGGTTAGAGGACCCAAGAGATAAACATTAGAGCCTTGTTTGCTTGTAGAACGGAAGTGGTTGTCAGTCACGCGTTCATAAGTGAGAATGATGATGAGCGTCACATAATCATCACATTCATCAAGTTCTTGAGTGCGAATGAATATCTTGGAATAAGAACAAGCTGAATTGAATAGAAGAACAATAGTAAGTGCATTAATACTCGAGGTACAGCAGAGCTCCACACCTTAATCTATGGTGTGTAGAAACTCCACCGTTGAAAATACATAAGAACAAGGTCTAGGCATGGCCGAATCGCCAGCCTCCCAATAATCTAAGAACTAGACGTCCAAAGATGATCCTAAGATCGAAAATGATCAAAAGATCGAAAATACAATAGTAAGAGGTCCTATTTATAGGGAACTAGTAGCTTAAGAATTACAAAGATGAGTAAAAGACATAAAAATCCACTTCCGGGCCCACTTGGTGTGTGCTTGGGCTGAGCATTGAATCATTTTTGTGTAGAGACTCTTCTTGGAGTTAAATGCCAGCTTTTGTGCCAGTTTGGGCGTTTAACTCCCATTCTTGTGCCAGTTCCGGCGTTAAACACCGGGCAGTTTTGAGCTGATATGCAATGCCGGTTTGGGCCATCAAATCTCGGGCAAAGTATGGACTATTATACATTGCTGGAAATCCCAGGATGTCTACTTTCCAACGCCGTTGAGAGCGCGCCAATTGGGCTTCTCTAGCTCCAGAAAATCCACTTCGAGTGCAGGGAGGTCAGAATCCAACAGCATCTGCAGTCCATTTCAGTCTCTGAATCAGATTTTTGCTTAAGTCCCTCAATTTCAGCCAGAAAATACCTAAAATCACAGAAAAACACACAAACTCATAGTAAAGTCCAGAAAAGTGAATTTTAACTAAAAAATAATACAAATATACTAAAAACTAACTAAAACATACTAAAAACATACTAAAAACAATGCCAAAAAGCGTACAAATTATCCGCTCATCACAACACCAAACTAAAATTGTTGCTTGTCCCCAAGCAACTGAAAATCAAATAAGATAAAGAGAAGAGAGTATGCAATGAATTCCAAAAACATCTATGAAGATCAGTATTAATTAGATGAGCGGGGCTTTAGCTTTTTGCCTCTGAACAGTTTTGGCATCTCACTCTATCCTTTGAAATTCAGAATGATTGGCTTCTTTAGGAACTCAGAATCCAGATAGTGTTATTGATTCTCCTAGTTAAGTATGATGATTCTTGAACACAGCTACTTTATGAGTCTTGGCCGTGGCCCAAAGCACTCTGTCTTCCAGTATTACCACCGGATATATACATGCCACAGACACATAATTGGGTGAACCTTTTCAGATTGTGACTCAGCTTTGCTAGAGTCCCCAATTAGAGGTGTCCAGGGTTCTTAAGCACACTCTTTTTGCCTTGGATCACAACTTTATTTCTTTCTTTTTCTTTCTTTTTCTCTTTCTCCTTTTTTCGTTCTTTTTCTTTTTTTTTCGCTTCTTCTCTCTTTTTTTTTGTATTCACTGCTTTTTCTTGCTTCAAGAATCATTTTTATGATTTTTCAGATCCTCAGTAACATGTCTCCTTTTTCATCATTCTTTCAAGAGCCAACCAATCATGAACAACAAATTCAAAAGACATATGCACTGTTTAAGCATACATTCAGAAAACAAAAGTATTGCCACCACATCAAAATAATTAATCTGTTATAAAATTCAAAATTCATGCAATTCTTCTCTTTTTCAATTAAGAACATTTTTCATTTAAGAAAGGTGATGGATTCATAGGACATTCATAACTTTAAGGCATAGACACTAAGACACTAATGATCACAAGACACAAACATAGATAAACATAAGCATAGATTTTTGAAAAATAGAAAAATGAAGAACAAGGAAATCAAAGAACGGGTCCACCTTAGTGATGGCGGCTTTTTCTTCCTCTTGAAGGTCTTATGGAGTGCTTGAGCTCCTCAATGTCTCTTCCTTGCCTTTGTTGCTCCTCTCTCATGATTCTTTGGTCTTCTCTAATTTCATGGAGGAGGATGGAATGTTCTTGGTGCTCCACCCTTAGTTGTCCCATGTTGGAACTCAATTCTCCTAGGGAGGTGTTGATTTGCTCCCAATAGTTTTGTGGAGGAAAGTGCATCCCTTGAGGCATCTCAGGGATTTCATGATGAGTGGGATCTCTTGTTTGCTTCATCCTTTTCTTAGTGATGGGCTTGTCCTCATCAATGGGGATGTCTCCCTCTATGTCAACTCCAACTGAATAACAGAGGTGACCGGTTGCTAGTGGGAATGATTGAGCGTTGGATAAACTCCAACCATCCCCTAGCCATGGGCTTGAGGTCATGCCTTCTCAGTTGAACCGGCTTCCCTCTTGAATCTCTCCATTGGGCGCCCTCTTCACAAATGTCTGTGAGGACTTTGTCCAACCTTTGATCAAAGTTGACCCTTCTAGTGTAAGGGTGTTCATCTCCTTGCATCATGGGCAAGTTGAATGTCAACCTTACATTTTCCGAACTAAAATCTAAGTATTTCCCCCCCTTAACCATTGTAAGCCAATTTTTTGGATCCGAGTTTACACTTTGATCATGGTTTTTGGTGATCTATGCATTGGCATAGAACTCTTGAACCATTAAGATTCCGATTTGTTGAATGGGGTTGGTAAGAACTTCCCAACCTCTTCTTCTAATCTCATGTCGGATCTCCGGATATTCACTCTTTTTGAGTTTGAAAGGGACCTCGGGGATCACTTTCTTCAAGGCCACAACTTTATAGAAGTGGTCTTGATGCACCCTTGAGATGAATCTCTCCATCTCCCATGACTCGGAGGTGGAAGCTTTTGCCTTCCCTTTCCTCTTACTAGAGGTTTCTCCAGCCTTGGATGCCATAAATGGTTATGAAAAAATAAAAAGCAGTGCTTTTACCACACCAAACTTAAAAGGTTTGCTCGTCCTCGAGCAAAAGAAGAAAGAAGAGAGTAGAAGAAGAAGAAATAGAGGAAATGGAGATGGCTTTGTGGTTCGGGCAAAAGGGGAGAAGTAGTGTTTAGGTTGTGTAAAAATGAAGGAGTGAAGATGGGTTTATATAGGGGTGGAGAGAGGGGTAGGGTTCGGTTATGAATGGGTGGGTTTGGGAGGGAAAGTGGTTTGAATTTGAATGGTGAGGTAGGTGAGGTTTTATGAAGGATGGATGTGAGTGGTGAAGAGAAAGATGGGATTTGATAGGTGAAGGTTTTTTTTTTTTTGGGAAGAGGTGTTGAGGTGATTGGTGAATGGGTGAAGAAGAAGAGAGAGGGTGGTGGGGTAGGTGGGGATCTTGTGGGGTCCACAGATCCTGAGGTGTCAAGGAAAAGTCATCCCTACACCAAGTGGCGAGCAAAATTGCTCTCTGTGCCAATTCTGGCGTTAAACGCCGGGCTGGTGCCCATTTCTGGCGTTTAACGCCAACTTCTTGCCCTTTCCTGGCGTTAAACGCCCAGGATGGTGCTAGGCTGGGCGTTAAACGCCCACTTGCTACCCTTACTGGCGTTTAAGCGCCAGCAGGTTTTCCTCCAGGGTGTGCTATTTTTTTTCTGTTTTTCATTCTGTTTTTGCTTTTTCAATTGATTTTGTGACTTCTCATGATCATCAACCTACAGAAAACATAAAATAACAAAGGAAAATAGATAAAATATAACATTGGGTTGCCTCCCAACAAGCGCTTCTTTAATGTCAGTAGCTTGACAGTGGGCTCTCATGGAGCCTCACAAATGCTCAGAGCAATGTTGAAACCTCCCAACACCAAACTTAGAGTTTGAATGTGGGGGTTCAACACCAAACTTAGAATTTGGTTGTGGCCTCCCAACATCAAACTTAGAGTTTGACTGTGGGGGCTCTGTTTGACTCTGTTTTGAGAGAAGCTCTTCATGCTTCCTCTCCATGGTGACAGAGGGATATCCTTGAGCCTTAAACACAAAGGACTCTTCATTCACTTGAATGATCAATTCTCCTCTGTCCACATCAATCACAGCCTTTGCTGTGGCTAGAAAGGGTCTGCCAAGGATGATGGATTCATCCATGCACTTCCCAGTCTCTAGGACTATGAAATCAGCAGGGATGTAATGGTCTTCAATCTTTACCAGAACATCCTCTACAAGTCCATAAGCTTGTTTCTTTGAATTGTCTGCCATCTCTAGTGAGATTCTTGCAGCTTGTACCTCAAAGATCCCTAGCTTCTCCATTACCGAGAGAGGCATGAGGTTTACACTTGACCCTAAGTCACACAGAGCCTTCTTGAAGGTCATGGTGCCTATGGTACAAGGTATTGAAAACTTTCCAGGATCTTGTCTCTTTTGAGGTAATCTCTGCCTAGACAAGTCATCCAGTTCTTTGGTGAGCAAAGGAGGTTCGTTTTCCCAAGTCTCATTACCAAATAACTTGTCATTTAGCTTCATGATTGCTCCAAGGTATTTAGCAACTTGCTCTTCCGTGACATATTCATCCTCTTCAGAGGAAGAATACTCATCAGAGCTCATGAATGGCAGAAGTAAATCCAATGGAATCTCTATGGTCTCAGTGTGAGCCTCAGATTTCCATAGTTCCTCATTAGGGAACTCAATGGAGGCCAGTGGATGTCCATTGAGGTCTTCCTCAGTGGCGTTCACTGCCTCTTCATCCTCTCCAAGTTCGGCCATGTTGATGGCCTTGCACTCTCCTTTTGGATTTTCTTCTGTATTGCTTGAAAGAGTACTATGAGGGAGTTCAGTAATTTTCTTGCTCAGCTGTCCCACTTGTGCCTCTAAATTCCTAATGGAGGACCTTGTTTCAGTTATGAAACTTTGAGTGGTTTTGATTAGATCAGAGACCATGGTTGCTAAGTCAGAGTTGTTCTGCTTAGGATTCTCTGTCTGTTGCTGAGAAGATGATGGAAAAGGCTTGCCATTGCTAAACTTGTTTCTTCCACCATTATTGTTATTGAAACCTTGTTGGGGTCTCTGTTGATCCTTCCATGAGAGATTTGGATGATTTCTCCATGAAGAATTATAGGTGTTTCCATAGGGTTCTCCCATGTAATTCACCTCTTCCATTGAAGGGTTTTCAAGATCATAAGCTTCTTCTTCAGATGAAGCATTCTTAGTACTGCCTGGTGCAGCTTGCATTCCAAACAGACTTTGAGAAATCAAATTGACTTGCTGAGTCAGTATTTTGTTCTGAGCCAATATGGCATTCAGAGTATCAATCTCAAGAACTCCTTTCTTCTGATTTGTCCCATTGTTCACAGGATTCCTTTCAGAAGTGTACATGAATTGGTTATTTGCAACCATTTCAATTAGTTCTTGAGCTTCTATAGGCGTTTTCTTCAGATGAAGAGATCCTCTAGCAGAGCTATCCAAAGACATCTTGGATAGTTCAGAGAGACCATCATAGAAAATACCTATGATGCTCCATTCAGAAAGCATGTCAGAGGGGCACTTTCTGATCAATTGTTTGTATCTTTCCCAAGCTTCATAGAGGGATTCTCCTTCCTTCTGTCTGAAGGTTTGGACTTCCACTCTAAGCTTACTCAATTTTTTAGGTGGAAAGAACTTTGCCAAGAAGGCATTGACTAGCTTTTCCCAAGAGTTCAGGCTTTCTTTAGGTTGTGAGTCCAACTATATCCTAGCTCTATCTCTTACAGCAAAAGGGAATAGCATAAGTCTGTAGACCTCAGGGTCAACCCCATTGGTCTTGACAGTGTCACAGATTTACAAGAATTCAGCTAAAAATTGATGAGGATCTTCCAATGGAAGTCCATGGAACTTGCAATTCTATTGCATTAGAGAAACTAATTAAGGCTTAAGCTCAAAGTTGTTTGCTCCAATGGCAAGGATAGAGATGCTTCTCCCATAGAAGTCGGGAGTAGGTGCAGTAAAGTCACCCAGCACCTTCCTTGCATTGTTGGCATTGTTGTTGTTTTCGGCTGCCATGGGTTCTTCTTCTTTGAAGATTTCTGTTAGGTCCTCTACAGAGAGTTGTGCTTTAGCTTCTCTTAGCTTTTGCTTCAAGGTCCTTTCAGGTTCAGGGTCAGCCTCAACAAGAATGCCTTTGTCTTTGCTCCAGGTCATATGAAAGAGAAGAAAACAAGAAAATATGAAATCCTCTATGTCACAGTATAGAGATTCCTTGAGGTGTCAGAGGAAAAGAAAAATAGAAGGAAGAAGTAGAGAATTTGAACTTATCAAGAAAGATGGAGTTCGAATTGTGCATTAAGGAATAATGTTAGTCCATAAATAGAAGGATGTGAGAAGAGGGGAAGAAATTTTCGAAAATTAAGTAAAAAGATTTTAAAAATCATTTTGAAAAATTTTTTGAAGAAGATATGATTGAAAACTTTTTTAAAAAAGATGTGATTAAAAAGATATGATTGAAAAGTTATGGTTTTTTTAAAAAGATATGATTGAAAAGATATGATTTGAAAAACAATTAAAAAAGATTTAATTTTAAAAATTAATGACTTGGCTAACAAGAAAAGATATGATTCAAACATTAAACCTTTCTCAACAAAAAAGGCAACATACTTGAAATGTTGAATCAAATCATTAATTGATAGCAAGTATTTTTGAAAATGGAAAGAAATTGATTTTGAAAAAGATTTGATTGAAAAGATATGATTTGAAAAAGATTTGATTTTGAAAAAAATTTGAAAACTTGAAAAAAATTTGAATTAAAAACAGAATCTTCCCTCTTGTGCCATCCTAGCGTTAAACACCCAAATGGTGCACATTCTGGCGTTTAACGCCCAAAGCACTACCCTTTTTGGCGTTAAACGCCCAGCCAGGCACCCTGGCTGGCGTTTAAACGCCAGTCTGCCTTCTTCACTGGGCATTTTGAACGCCCAGCCTTTTTCTGTGTAATTTCTCTGCTGTATGTTCTAGATCTTCAATTCTCTGTATTATTGACTTGAAAAGACACAAATTAAAAATTTTTTTGGATTTTTAATAATCAAAATGTAACTAAAATCAAATAACAATGCATGCAAGACACCAAACTTAGCAGTTTGTATACTACTGACACTAACAAAATGAGAATGCATATGAGAAACAACAAAAATACTCAAGACAAGAGAATTTAAAGATCAGAACAAAGAAATCATCAAGAACAACTTGAAGATTAATGAAGACACATGCATGAATTCGAAAAATGCAAGAAGAACAAAAACATGCATTTGACACCAAACTTAACATGAGACACTAGACTCAGCATACAGTATTTTTTGGTTTTTTCGAAAATTAAGTGGAAAAGAAAATAAAGGTATCAAAATTCTTAATGAGAATTCCAGGAATCATGCAATGTTAGTCTAAAGCTTCAGTCTAAAGAAATTAGACATGGATAGCCAAGCTTCAGCAAGACATTGCATACAAGAGCTAAATTGATGAGAATCAATCAGCTTTGGTGATGACAAGAACATCACCTTGAAACACTAGAATTCATTCTTAAGAACTCTGAAGATAAATACCTAATCTAAGCAACAAGATGAACCGTCAGTTGTCCATACTCGAAACAATCCCCGGCAACGGCGCCAAAAACTTGGCGTTGTTGCCGGATCAAAACTTGGCACTGTTATTGCAGGGAACAAATGCGAAACCGTAGTTAGGACATTTAATTCCCCGGCAACGGCGCCAAAAACTTGGTGCACGAAATTGTGATCTCTTCTTTTCACAACTCAAATAATCCCTAGTAATGGCCCCAAAGACTTGGTGCTCAATACCATGGCATCACAACTTCGCACAACTAACCAGCAAGTGCACTGGGTCGTCCAAGTAATAAACCTTACGCGAGTAAGGGTCGATCCCACGGAGATTGTTGGTATGAAGCAAGCTATGGTCACCTTGTAAATCTCAGTCAGGAAGACTCAAATGGTTATGGATGATATATGAATAAAACATAAAGATAAAGATAGGGATACTTATGTAATTCATTGGTGAGAATTTCAGATAAGCGAATGGAGATGCTTTGTCCCTTCCGTCTCTCTGCTTTCCTACTGTCTTCATCCAATCCTTCTTACACCTTTCCATGGCAAGCTGTATGTTGGGCATCACCGTTGTCAATGGCTACAGTCCTGTCCTCTCAGTGAAAATGTTCAACGCACCCTGTCACGGCACGGCTATTCAGCTGTCGGTTCTCGATCATGTCGAAATAGAATCCAGTGATTCTTTTGCGTCTGTCACTAACGCCCCACAATCGCGAGTTTGAAGCTCGTCACAGTCATTCAATCATTGAATCCTACTCAGAATACCACAGACAAGGTTTAGACCTTCCGGATTCTCTTGAATGCCGCCATCAATTCTAGCTTATACCACGAAGATTCTGGTTAGAGAACCCAAGAGATAAACATTAGAGCCTTGTTTGCTTGTAGAACGGAAGTGGTTGTCAGTCACGCGTTCATAAGTGAGAATGATGATTAACGTCACATAATCATCACATTCATCAAGTTCTTGAGTGCGAATGAATATCTTGGAATAAGAACAAGCTGAATTGAATAGAAGAACAATAGTAAGTGCATTAATACTCGAGGTACAGCAGAGCTCCACACCTTAATCTATGGTGTGTAGAAACTCCACCGTTGAAAATACATAAGAACAAGGTCTAGGCATGGCCGAATGGCCAGCCTCCCAATAATCTAAGAACTAGACGTCCAAAGATGATCCTAAGATCGAAAATGATCAAAAGATCGAAAATGATCAAAAGATCGAAAATACAATAGTAAGAGGTCCTATTTATAGGGAACTAGTAACTTAAGAATTACAAAGATGAGTAAAAGACATAAAAATCTACTTCCGGGCCCACTTGGTGTGTGCTTGGGCTGAGCATTGAAGAATTTTCGTGTAGAGACTCTTCTTGGAGTTAAACGCCAGCTTTTGTGCCAGTTTGGGCGTTTAACTCCCATTCTTGTGCCAGTTCCGGCGTTAAACGCCGGGCAGTTTTGAGCTGATTTGCAACGCCAGTTTGGGCCATCAAATCTCGCGCAAAGTATGGACTATTATACATTGCCGGAAAGCCCAGAATGTCTACTTTCCAACGCCATTGAGAGCGCGCCAATTGGGCTTCTGTAGCTCCAGAAAATCTACTTCGAGTTCAGGGAGGTCAGAATCCAACAGCATCTGCAGTCCATTTCAGTCTCTGTATCAGATTTTTGCTCAAGTCCCTCAATTTCAGCCAGAAAATACCTGAAATCACAGAAAAACATACAAACTCATAGTAAAGTCCAGAAAAGTGAATTTTAACTAAAAACTAATAAAAATATACTAAAAACTAACTAAAACATACTAAAAACATACTAAAAATAATGCCAAAAAGCGTACAAATTATCCGCTCATCAACAAGCAGTTTATGAACCAGGAAATCAAAAAGGATAAGATAGTCTACCATAGCATTCATGTAATGGTTTGGGTAAAGCAGAGTAAAACAGATTTTAGAAATGCCAAACCAAAACATGAATGAAAACAATAAAAAAAATTTGGGCAGCATTCTGGCTAAAATTGGATTGTCCCGGAAAATAAACAGCAATCATATCAGTTCATATGAATTAAAAGAAAGCAAGCTGCATGTACATAGATATAAAATAAACATAAAAAAACTCAATGTAAACAGCAGCAACATACAAGAAAGCAGCATATGAATCATGAATATAGCAGCAACAAATTTGCACATAGGATAAAATAGAAGTAAGAACAGTGCAAGTAAACAGACCTAGATCCACTAACCACAGCCTAAGCTACCTAACAATCCTAAAAATCCACTACAACATGCAAGTCTAGCTATCCTAATTATGAACATAAACGGAGTAAAAAAAGTACAGAAAAGTGACGAAAGGACAAAAATGGTTGCGTGTTGCGGAACCTGGTAAGCGGAAGGGGTGGAACAGGGGAGAAGGTGACTGCGGCGGCGTCCGGCACGGTGGTGGTGCACGGCGTCGCGGTGGCGGCGGAGGGGGGTATTAGGGTTAGTGAGAGAGGAAGAGGATAGTGGATGGGAGGGTGGTGGTTGCTGCTGGCTGAAGGGGGTGGGTGGCGAAGAGGGGGGCGCGGCGAGTTGGCCGGCGGTGTAGGGCGGTGGCTGCGGTTGCCAGTGGTGGAGATGGGGGAAGAGAGGAAGAAGGAAGAATAGAGAAGGGGAAGA
Source organism: Arachis stenosperma (assembly GCF_014773155.1). Lineage (NCBI taxonomy): Eukaryota > Viridiplantae > Streptophyta > Magnoliopsida > Fabales > Fabaceae > Arachis > Arachis stenosperma. Next base: position 100,048,889 of record NC_080381.1, read on the forward strand.
GGGTGGTACGGCGGTGGTGTCTGGGCGGCGGCGGCGTCGGGTGGTGGCGTGGCGGCTGGCCGGCGGTGGCTGGGAGAAGAAGAAGAAAGAAGGGGAAGAGGGTTAGGGGTGAAGGGGGGCTGCGCGACTGATAGGGTTCGCGTGGCTGGGGGGTTATATTATCGAATCCACGTGGCCGCGTGGGGCACGCGGTCGCGTGGTCGGGATGAAAATGGGGATGATGCGATCGCGTGGGTCGCGCGATCGCATGAGAGGGGGAAAAGAGGAATGACGCGATCGCGTGGGTCTCGCGATCGCGTCGCTGGAATTCGTGCTAAACGCATGACTCCAGTGCCGTTTCAGCGCAACTCTCTGTCTCCTTTTGGGGTGATATGCAATCTATGCGACGCGATCGCGTCGCTCACGCGGTCGCGTGGTATTGGGGTTGGGTAAGTGACGCGATCGCATGGGGCATGCGATCGCGTGGGCCAATTTGTGCGAAACGCACAAGAGCCGCACGATTCCAGCCCAACTTTCTGTTCGTTGGATCCTTATGCCGATATATATATCACGTGGCCGCGTGGATCACGCGGTCGCATGGGTGGTGTTTTTCGCGATATGACGCGATCGCATGGGGCATGCGGTCGCGTCGTGCAACCCTTTTTTTTTATGCATGAAAAAATGCAGAATACAATGACTATCATGAATGCTTATGCATGATTCCAGGTTTAATAAATTAAAATGAAAAAGGAAAAATGAAAGCAATTAACAAGAAATAAATTGAAAAAGAAGCGACCATACCATGGTGGGTTGTCTCCCACCTAGCACTTTTAGTTAAAGTCCTTAAGTTGGACATTAGAAGAGTATCCTGTTATGGTGGCTTATGTTTAAATTCGTCCAAAAATTTCCACCAGTGCTTGGAATGCCAATAGCCTCCGGGGTCCCAAACTAGACATGTAAAGCTTCTGAGCAGCTTCAAACAGATATTCAGCCTCCCGGGATGACAAATGTCAGAATATAATCCATGATCCCAAGCTGTGTTTTTAGATCCGCCTCCATTTTGATTTGTAAGTTTCCATTTGGGCGGGTTAAAAAGTAGAATCTCACCGTGGTGACCAAACGTTCTCCGTGATCCATGCAATTGAGCATGATACCAATCCGTGTACTTCGAGGTGAAGCGTGGAACCTTATTGAACCTTATGCACCAGCTCTGAGTACGAGCCATTTCCCTCTTACTCTTAAAGCCGCAGAGAGCTCTAAGTTGGCCATCTGTTTCAAGCAAACCATATTCAAGTGAATAAGTGAAGTTATAAGTTAAGGATTGTACCCACTTGAAGCTTGTATTAGGTGGTAATGGCCTCGGGATAGGTGTTTTTGGTGGTTCTGCAAGTTTCGTTTCCTTGTGCTCTTCTGTGAATTCCTCCACTTCTTTGCAAAGATCTTCAATTGTATCTGTGTCCTGGTCAAAGTCTTCCGTGTCTTCCTCATCACTTGAGTCATAGATTGGAGGTTGAGAGAAATCCACCTCTGCATCATCTTCATATTCACTTGGGGAAGATTCTTCGATTTTAGAGAATTCACTTGCGGATGCAAGTTCATCACCAAGAGAGCTAGACTTGTGAATATCATCATCAAGGGAATTTGCTTCTTGGATTATTCCGTCTGATTCCTCATAAACGACTTGCCTTGGAGATTGTACAGCATCTTCCTTAGCATCAACTGTAGCATCCTGGACGGAGTTTTCCTCAATTCTGGGTTCCCAAGGAAGTTCAGCATCGCCTAGATCTTCAACCAACTCTTCTTCTTGAACAATGACAGCTTCTTCCACTTGTTCTAGTACGAACTCATTCTCTGCCTTGTCCACTGGAGTCTCTAGTATTTCTTTCATGCTACGCTCTTCATCGGGTTGTTCACATGGAGTTGTGGTTGATCCTTGTATATTTGAGCGCTTAGTGGCCCATTGGATTAGTGCTTGCTCCAGTTGTTGAATGGTTGTTTGAAATTTGATTACTGTTTCTTTTAGGCGATCCTCTGCTTCGCGGTTTGCTGGACTTAGACATGATACATAGAGAAGTTGTGATGATTGGGAACGATTGGATTGGTATTGGGGTAAGGAAGGATCATATGATGGCAAATGGCGAAAAGAAGCTTGTGAGTGTGGTGGTTCGAGGTTATGTTGAAAGGACGGTTCATATGCACGGGGTGGAGCTTGTTGGTAGTTACAAGGTTGTCCACCATGTCTTTCAGCTGGGTATGCATTGTAGAATGGTCGTTTTCCATGATATCTTGGAGGGTATTGTTGCCTAAAGGGTTGATTAGATCCCCTTGACTGCATCCATCCTTGATTGGTCTGACCTTGATGCACATTCCTACTGTAGTTTCTATTTCCTTCAACAAAGTTAGAACCAAACTCAAAGCGAGAGGGGTGAGAGTTCATGGTAGCAAATAAAGATAAAAATAAAAAAAAATGAAAATAAATAAACAAGCAAAAGAAAAATATTTACAATAACCAATAATAAGGCACACGTTAGCAGTTCCCCGGCAACGGCGCCATTTTGATGAGAGAACTTTTGCGTGGTCTAGAAATTTGCGGATAAATTCTCGTTGCAAGTATAGTTTCTAAACCTTCAAAAGTCCTTTCATACAAACGTTTTGGGTGTCACAAGTAACAAACCCCTTTAGAAATTGTTAACCGAGTATTCAAACCTCAGGTCATCTTCTCAAGGAAGTGCGAGGAAGTATGTTCTTATTATTGGTTATAAAGGTTGTAATCGGGGTTTAGAAGATGAGAAGCAAGTAATTTAAATGATGAGTGAATTAAATGGCAATTAAAAATAAATAATAACTGTAAAACAACTTTTGGCAAGATAAGGAAATTTAGAGGTCTAACTTAGTTATCTCTCTCAACTATAATAAAAGTTGCATCTAAACTCCACTTGGTCAACCTTTACCAGGGCAAAGGGAAGTCAAGGGACTAATTAAATTGACCTTTGAATCCTAATTATTTCCTAAGAAAAGGTTAGGATTATTTAGGTTCAGCTCAATTAGCAAGATAACGATTATTAATTACGTTGAGTTTAATAACTGTTGAGTTACTAAATTCTTAATCAAAACCAAAAGGGGAAAAAGTAAAATTGCTGGAATAATAAAAATATCCTTAGATGGGAAGCAATGGCAACTTAATTCAAAGAGAAAAATTATAAACTGAAAATACCTCAATTATCATTAATTCAAAGAACAATCCGAGACATGGGAGAAATTCATAAATCAAATTATAATAATCAATTCAAATGTTGGAATAAATAAATAAAAGTAAAACTTAAAATAAAAGAACATTAAACCTGGGATCCAGAGTTACTCTTAAAACAAAAAGAAATCATAAATCCTAAAAGAGAGAGAGAACCTCTCTCTAGACTAAATCTAAATCATAGAAAAAACTAGAAAATTGGCGAACTCCCCCTAAATGGATGCATTCCCCCACTTCATAACCTCTGGTCTATGCCTTCTGGACTTGGATTTGGGCCAAAAAGGGCCTCAGAACTCGTTATGAGCGTTTTCTGCAATTTCTGGTGCGTGGCCTCTGTCACGCGTTCGCGTGGGTCACGCGGTCGCGTCATTCGGAGCTTTTCCTTGCCACGTGGTCGCGTCAGTCATGCGACCGCGTCATGTGCGTTCTGCTTAAGGCACGCGGTCGCGTCAGTCATGTGGCCGCGTCGCTGCTGGTTTGTGCTTGGCACGCGATCGCGTCGTCCATGCGATCGCGTGGATACCAGTTTCCTTAAAGCTCCATTTTGCTTTCTCCTTTCCTTTTAGTATGTTTCCTTTTTCGTTCTTTAAGTCATTCTGCCTTAGAAAATCTGAAACTACTCAACACACTAATCACGGCATCGAATGGAAATAAAGGTAATTAAAATAATTAATTTTCAAAGCTTAGGAAACATGTTTTTCACAATATGACATAATAAGGAAGGGAAAGTAAAACCATGCAATTAATGTGAATAAGTAGGTAAAGGATTATATAAATCACTTAAATTAAGCACAAAAGAACTCATGAAATATGGGTTTATCAGCCGCGGTGAGGTGGCCGTGGCGGAGGAAGGTGAGAGTGGTAGGGTTTGATGAGAGGGGGGGTGAGGTTCGGGGTGATGGCCAGTGGAGGGAGCAGCGGCGGTGCGAGGTTGGGCGCGGTGAGGCACGGTGGGGTAATGGCGGAAGAGAGAGAGGGAGAAAAAAGGGGGAAGAGAGGGGTGCGGTGTGGCAGGGTCTGGTTGGTGGTGGTGTGGCGGTGGTCTTGGAGGACGGAGGTGGTCGTTGGTGGTGGCTGGGGGTGGTTAAGAGAGAGAGGGGGTTGCAGAGGAGAGGAAGAGGGTTGGGGTTTGGGTTGCGCGAAGGGTAGAGTTCGCGTGACTTGGGGTTAGTGATCGCGAATCCACGCGATAGCGTGAAGGACGCGATCGCGTGACTAGGGTGAAATGGGGTTGACGCGGATGCGTGGAGGACGCAATCGCGTGGGTTGGGTAAAAGATAGGTGACGCGGACACGTGAAGCACGCGAACGCGTTGTTGGAATTTGTGCTAGACGCACGCTTCCAGCGTCGTTTCAGCACAACTCTCTGTTTGATATAGGGGTCATAATATCCGCGCGACGCAATCGCGTCGCTCACGCCTTCGCGTGGGATGGGGTTTGTGTAAGTGACACGTTCGCGTCAGGGACGCGCACGCGTGGGTCGTTTTGTGCTAAACGCACACTAGCCGCACGATTCCAGCCCAACTTTCTGGGCGTTGGATCTTTACGCTGATGTCCAGATCACGCGTTCGCGTGAGTGACCCGGACGCATGGGAGACCTTTTTCGCAATCGACGCGATCGCGTGGGGCACGCGGTCGCGTGGAATAATTTGTGCCAAAGGCAGGCCTCCAGCCTTGCTTCAGCATGACTCTCTGTTCACTTTCCTTTTTCTTTTAATGCACTTGTGACGCGGACGAGTCATCGACGCTGTCGCATTGCGTGCTCTCTCTCTCTCTCTATCTTTTTTTGCAGTGTGTTTAATGCAAAATGCAATGAGTGTGATGCAGAAATTCGGGTTCAAACAAAATTCAAAAACAGAGTAAAATAAAAAGGAACGATCATACCATGGTGGGTTGTATCCTACATAGCACTTTTAGTTAAAGTCCTTAAGTTGGACATTTGATGAGCTTCCTGTTATGGTGGCTTGTGCTTGAATTCGTCCAGAAATCTCCACCAGTGTTTGGAATGCCAGCATCCTCTGGGGTCCCAAACAAGGTACTTAAAACCGTTGAGCAGTTTCAAACAGGTTTCCAGGCTCCCGGAGTATTGAATGTCAGAATAGATTCCAGGATCCCAAACTCTACTTTTACACCCATTTTTATCTTGATCTGCATTTTTCTAGCCGGGTGGTAAGTAACTTGAATTCCCACTACAGTGACCAAACCGCTTCCGAGATCCTTTCAATTGAGCTTGACACCAATCCTTGCACCTCAAATTGAAGTGTGAAACCTCATTGAATCTCGCATACCAGCGCTGAGTGCGAGTTATTTCCCTTTTGTTCTTAAAGCCGCAAAGAGCTCTAAGCTGGCCATTTGTTTCAAGTAAACCATATTCAAGTGGAAAAGTAAAGATGAAAGTCAATGATTTTACCCACTTGAAGTTTGTATTGGGTAGTAATGGCCTTGGGGTAGGTGTGTCCAGTGGTTCTGCAAGCTTCACTCCCTTGTGGTCATCAGTGAATTCCTCCACTTCCTTGCAAACTTCTTCAAATTCAACCATGTCTTGATCAAAGTATTTGATATCTTCCTCATCACTTGAATCATAATTTGGAGGTTGAGAAAAGTCGACCTCTGCATCATCTTCGTATTCACTTGGGGAAGATTCTTCTATCTCACAGAATTCACTTGCGGTTGCAAGTTCATTACTAAGGGAACTTGACTTGGGATCATCATCATCAAGGAAACATGCGTCTTGGGTTATTCCGTCCAATTCCTCATAAGATGCCTGCCTTGGGGGTTGTGCACTATCCTCCTTAGCATCAATTGTAACGTCTTTGACGAAATTCTCCACAACTCTGGATTCCTGCGGAGGTTCGGCATCTCCTAAATCTTCAACCAACTCTTCTTCTTCTATAATGACAGCTTCCTCTACTTGTTCTAGTATGAAGTTATGCTCTATGCTGTCCACTGGAGTTTATTGTGTCTTTTTCACGCTACGTTCTTCATTAGATTCTCCATATGAAGCAATGGGAGTATGTTGAGTGTCCGAACGTCTGAAAGATAATTGATTTATTGCCTGTTCCAATTGATGAAGGGTTATATGAAATTGGTCTACTGATTCTTCGAAGTGAACCTGTGATTCTTGGCTTGATGGATATGGACGTGGTGTATAGGGAAGTGGTGGTTCTTGGGAGTAATTGGAATGGCGTTGGGGTGGATAAGGATCATGCGGTAGCGAATGGTGAAAGGGAGCTTGTGAGTGTGGTGGTTCGAAGCTATGTTGAGAGGATCGTCTATAAGCACAGGGTGGGGCTTGTTGGTAACTACAAGGGGGTCCACCATATCTATCAGTTTGGCATGCATTGTAGAATGGTCTCTGTCCATGATATCTTGGAAGGTGTTGTTGCCTGAAGGGTTGATCAGATCCTCTTGGCTCTATCCATCTTTGATTGCCTTGACCGTGATGCATGGTCCTATTATAGCTTCCATTCCTTGCAACAAAATTAGAACCAAACTCAAAGCGAGAGGGGTGAGAATTCATAGTAGTTATCAGAAATAAGAAGGGAAAACAAGAAACAAATAAACAAGTAAAAGAAAAATATTTACAATAACCAATAATAAGGCACACGTTTGCGATTCCCCGGCAATGGCGCCATTTTGACGTTAGGATTTTTGCTAGTAAAGAATTTTATAAAAATATAGTCGCGTTGTAAGTATAGATTCTAAACCAACAGAAAATCCCTTCGTACAAAAATTTGGTTGTCACAAGTAACAAACCCAATAAAAATAATTAACCGAAGTATTCAAACCTCGGGTCGTCTTCTCAAGGAATTGCAGGGAGGTGTGTTTTATTATTGGTTATGGAAAATAGTGTTTTAGGTTTTGAAAAGGGTTTTTGAGCAGAAGAATTAAATTGCAAGAATTAATAAATTAATAACTAATAAAACTCTTGGCAAGGTATGAAAATTAGAAGTCCTATCCCAGTTATCCTTATCAATGGTGATGAGAATTATGTTTTTACTCCCACTTAGTTAACCTTTACTAAATAAAGGAAGGTCAAGTGGACTAATCAGTTTAATCCTCAGGTCCTAGTCAATTCTTAAGGAAAGACTAGAGTTATTGGCATGCGATTCGATTAGCGAAAATAACAATTATCAATCACGATGAGTTTGATAACTCAAGAGTCTCTAATTAATTAACCAAAGCCAAAAGGGGAAAATAAATCATAAATAGAGCAAAACAATCCTGGGTCTGAAATACTTCAAATTATATTGAATAGAAAATTAGATTGAACATAGAATTCCATAATCCAAATTGGCAACATCAAGTAATCAACTAAAGTAATGAATAAAAATAAAAAATAAATTAAAGGAACATTGAACCTGTGGTTTGAAGAAATATTCCTAATTTTTAAAAATCCTAATCCTAATCCTAAGAGAGAGGAGAGAACCTCTCTCCCTAAAAACTACATCTAATCCTCAAGCTATGTATGAATGAATCCCTCTTCTGATTGGATGGACTCCTCCATTTATAATCCTTCAATCTGTATTCTCTGGGCTTGGATTTGGGTCAAAAGGGGCCCATAAATCACTGGAAATGAGATCTGCAAATTCTGCAAATCGCGCACGTCACGCGGTCGTGTCATCTGGAGTGTTGCTCTTCCACGCGGTCGCGTCAGTTGTATTTCGCAAGTCACGCGTTCGCCTCATCCATGTGCTCGCGTCGATTCCCTTTTGCGCGAACCACGCGTTCGCGTCGCCCATGCGGACGCGTCACTGCCAGTTTCTCTAAAATTCCAATTTATGCTTTCCTTCCATTTTTGTATGTTTCCTTTCCATCCTTTAAGTCATTCTTGCCTTATAAAACCTTAAAGTACTCAAGACACAAATCACGGCATCGAATGGTAATAAAGGGTAATTAAAATAATTACTTTTAAAGCATAGAAAAGATGTATTTCACATATATCACATAATAAGGAAGGGAAAGCAAAACTATGCAATTTCCATATGAACAAGTAGGTGAAGAATTGATAAATCATTCAATTTAGGCACAAGATTTATCATAAAATAGTGGTTTATCAGTCAACACTAAGGGGTCACATAAAGTCAAGGGAAACCAAATCAACTAACTCCCTCTAATATATCAAACAAGAATGGACATCAAAGATTCAAGGGGCACCAAAGTCAACAATTTCAAGCCAAGAGTGGAGAAAAACTATGTAAAAACTAAACCAAGCATTTTATCAAACACTTGGTGTTCATGAGAATAAAATAATATTAAAATATATTAAAATAAATGCTAAGATACCAAAAGCAAGAAAATGACAATAACAACTAAAGAAAGTAATAAATGACATGAAAACATAAATTTTCATTAATTGGAATTAAAATAACAAAAGAGTGCTCATAACATAAAAGTGGCAAAATAAAGGAAATACAAGAGAAATAAAGAAGAACAAAGATGCAATAGCAATAATTAACAAGGAAAAGTAAATGAAAACAAGAATTAAGAGTAAAAATTACAAGAATTTAAACTAAGAAACCCTAATTCTAGAGAGAGGGGGGAGCTTCTCTCTCTAAAAAACTATACTAAAAAATGATAAAAGCTAAACCTAATTGCCCCCCTTTTATTCCTCTTCACTTTGGGGGCTCTGAAATCGCCCCCCAATGGTTTCCAATTAACGAGCTCACGTGCAGGGACCTGTGCGGACGCACAGATGTGTGCGTCCGCACACTTGCTGAATCCTGACTTTTGCGTACACACAAGTACCTGTGTGTACGCATACATAGACTTATGTCCACTATAGCGAATTGCATACCATTTTGAAGCCCCGGATGTTAGCTTCCCAGTGCCACTGGAACCACCTCATTCGGACCTCTGTAGCTCAAGTTATGATCAATTTAGTATCGAGAGGTCAAGGCTAGCAGCTTTTCAAATCCTTCATTTCTTGAATTCTTCCCTTTTGCATGCTCTTTTCCTCACTTCTTCAACCTATACTTGCCTTGGAAACCTGAAAATCACTTAACAAATACATCAAGGCACCAAATGGGATTAAAGTGAATAAAATTGACTAAATTAAGCACAAAAGAGCATGTTTTCACTTTTAAGCACAATTTAGGAAGAAATCTCAAAAGCATGCTATTTAGGTCAATAAATGTGGGTTTATGTGATGAAATCCACTCAAATCAAATCAAAATATATCGTAAAATATGGATCCATCATGCTGCCATTTGGGGCATTAGATGCCCAGCCAGTGCTCCCTGTCTGGCGTTCAGCGCCAGCAAGACTGCCAGTTGAGGAGTTGAACGCCCAGCCAGTGCTCCCTGGCTGGCGTTCAACGCCAGCTTGACACTCCATCCAGAGGGTTTTCTGTTTTTACTGCTGAACATTTTTGTCTCTATTCTGATTGATGCACATGATCATAAACCTAAAGAAATAACATAAAGAAAAACAAACTTAAGAAATTAAAAGAAATAGAAATAATTAATTAGGGTTAGGTTGCCTCCCAATAAGCGCTTTGGTGCGCGAAATTGTGATCATCAACAATGGCTCCAATAATTTGGTAGCTCTCACACGTGAATTACACTTAGTCACAACTCCGCACAACTAACCAGCAAGTGCACTCGGTCGTCCAAGTAATACCTTACGTGAGTAAGGGTCGATCCCACGGAGATTGTTGGTATAAAGCAATCTATGGTCATCTTGTTGATCTCAGTCAGGCTGATTCAAATGTGATTGGATTAGATAATTAAAAGATAAATAAAAAAGGATAGAAATACTTATGTAAATTAATGGTGGGAATTTAAGATAAGCGTATGGAGATGCTTGTCCCTGTTGAATCTCTGCTTTCCTACTGCTTTCATCCAATCCTTCTTACTCCTTTCCATGGCAAGCTGTATGTAGGGCATCACTGTTGTCAATGGCTACATCCCATCCTCTCAGTGAAAATGGTCCAAATGCTCTGTCACAGCACAGCTAATCATCTGTCGGTTCTCAATCAGGTTGGAATAGAATCCCGTGATTCTTTTGCGTCTGTCACTAACACCCAGCCTTCAGGAGTTTGAAGCTCGTCACAGTCATTCAATCCCGGAATCCTACTCGGAATACCACAGACAAGGTTAGACTTTCTGGATTCCCATGAATGCCGCCATCAATTCTAGCTTATACCACGAAGATTCTGATCAAGGAATCCAAGAGATATGCGCCTGGTCTAAGATAGAACGGAAGTGGTTGTCAGTCACGCGCGTTCATAGGTCAGAATGATGATGAGTGTCACGGATCATCACATTCATCATGTTGAAGTGCAACGAATATCTTAGAACAGGAATAAATCGAATTGAATAGAAAATAGTAGTAATTGCATTGAAACTTGAGGTACAGCAGAGCTCAACACCCTTAATCTATGGTGTGTAGAAACTCCACCGTTGAAAATACATAAGTGATAGGTCCAGGCATGGCCAAATGGCCAGCCCCCACGATCTAAGAACTAATCGTCCAAAGATTAGGTCAAAAGACCGAATGATCAAAAGACTCCTAATAAACTAGTAAAAAGTTCTATTTATTCTAAACTAGCTACTAGGGTTTACAGAGGTAAGTAATTGATGCATAAATCCACTTCCGGGGCCCACTTGGTGTGTGCTTGGGCTGAGCTTTATCTATCCACGAGCTGAGGCTTCTCTTGGAGTTGAACGCCAAGTTGTAACATGTTTTGGGCGTTCAACTCTGGTTCGTGACGTGTTTCTGGCGTTTGACTCCAGAATGCAGCATGGAACTGGCGTTGAGCGCCAGTTTACGTCATCTAATCACGAATAAAGTATGGACTATTATGTATTGCCGGAAAACTCTGGATGTCTACTTTCCAACTCAATTGAGAGCGCGCCATTTGGAGTTCTGTAGCTCCAGAAAATCCATTTCGAGTGCAGGGAGGTCAGATTCCAACAGCATCAGCAGTCCTTTGTCAGCCTCCTATCAAAGTTTTGCTCAGGTCCCTCTATTTCAGCCAGAAAATACCTGAAATCACAGAAAAACAAACAAACTCATAGTAAAGTCCAGAAATGTGAATTTAGCATAAAAACTAATGAAAACATCCCTAAAAGTAACTAGATCATACTAAAAACTACCTAAAAACAATGCCAAAAAGCGTATAAATTATCCGCTCATCACAACACCAAACTTAAATTGTTGCTTGTCCCCAAGCTACTGAAAATCCATTAGGATAAAAAGAAGAGAATATACTATAAAACCCAAAATATCAATGAATATTAATTCTAATTAGATGAGCGGGACTTGTAGCTTTTTGCTTCTGAACAGTTTTGGCATCTCACTTTTTTCTTTGAATTTAGAATGATTGGCTTCTATAGGAACTTAGAATTTCAGATAGTGTTATTGATTCTCCTAGTTAAGTTTGTTGATTCTTGAACACAGCTACTTTTATGAGTCTTGGTCGTGGCCCTAAGCATTTTGTTTCCAGTATTACCACCGGATACATAAATGCCACAGACACATGACTGGGTGAACCTTTTCAGATTGTGACTCAGCTTTGCTAGAGTCCCCAGTTAGAGGTGTCCAGAGCTCTTAAGCACACTCTTTTTGCTTTGGATCATGACTTTAACCACTCAGTCTCAAGCTTTTCACTTGGACCTGCATGCCACAAGCACATGGTTAGGGACAGCTTGATTTAGCCGCTTAGGCCTGGATTTTATTTCCTTGGGCCCTCCTATCCATTGATGCTCAAATCCTTGGATCCTTTTTACCCTTGCCTTTTGGTTTTAAGGGCTATTGGCTTTTTCTGCTTGCTTTTTTTTTTCGCCAATATTTTTTTTCGCAAGCTTTTTTGCTTTTTCACTGCTTTTTCTTGCTTCAAGAATCAATTTTATGATTTTTCAGATAATCAATAACATTTCTCTATTTCATCATTCTTTCAAGAGCCAACAATTTTAACATTCATAAACAACAAGATTAAAAATATGCACTGTTCAAGCATTCATTCAGAAAACAAAAAGTATTGTCACCACATCAATATAATTAAACTAAATTCAAGGATAAATTCGAAATTCATGTACTTCTTGTTCTTTTGAATTAAAAACATTTTTCATTTAAGAGAGGTGAAGGATTAATGGAATTATTCATAGCCTTAAGACATAGTTACTAAATACTAATGATCATGAAGTAGAGACACAAAACATAGATGAACATATAATATAAAAACCGAAAAGCAGAAAAATATAAGAACAAAGAATGAATCCACCTTAGTGGCGTCTTCTTCTTGAAGGACCAATGATGTCCTTAAGCTCTTCTAACTCCCTTACTTGCCTTTGTTGCTCCTCCCTCATTGCTCTTTGATCTTCTCTTATTTCATGGAGAATGATGGAGTGCTCTTGATGTTCCACCCTTAATTGTTCCACATTGTAACTCAAATCTTCTAGGGAAGTGTTGAGTTGTTCCCAATAGTTGTTGGGAGGAAAGTGCATCCCTTGAGGTATCTCCGGGATTTCTTGGTGATGAGTTTCCTCATGCGTCTCTTGGGTTCCATGAGTGGGCTCTCTTGTTTGCTCCATCCTTTTCTTAGTGATGGGCTTGTCCTCCTCAATGAGGATGTCTCCTTCTATGATAACTCCAGCTGAGTAACATAGATGGCAAATAAGATGAGGAAAAGCTAGCCTTGCCAAAGTAGAGGACTTATCGGCTATTTTGTAGAATTCATGGGAGATGACTTCATGAACTTCTACTTCCTCTCCAATCATGATGGCCCGATTCACAGTAACTTCAGATCAGTTGCTAGTGGGGATGATGGAGCGTTGAATGAACTCCAACCATCCTCTAGCCACAAGCTTGAGGTCTAGTCTTCTTAGTTGAACCGGCTTGCCTTTGGAGTCTCTTTTCCATTGAGCTCCTTCCACACATATGTCCATAAGGACTTGGTCCAACCTTTGATTAAAGTTGACCCTTATAGTGTAGGGGCGTGCATCTCCTTGCATCATGGGTAAGTTGAATGCCAACCTCAAATTTTTCGGACTAAAATCTAAGTATTTTCCCCGAACCATTGTAAGATAATTCTTTGGATTCGGGTTCACACTTTGATCATGGTTCCTAGTGATCCATGCATTGGCATAGAACTCTTGAACCATTAAAATTCCGACTTGTTGAATGGGGTTGGTTAGAACTTCCCAAACTCTTCTTTGGATCTCATGTCGGATCTCTGGATACTCATTTTTCTTGAGCTTGAAAGGGACCTCAGGGATTACCTTCTTCTTGGCCACAACATCATAGAAGTGGTCTTTATGGGCTTTGGAGATGAATCTTTCCATCTCTCATGACTCGGAGGTGGAAACTTTTGTCTTCCTTTTCCCTTTTCTAGAGGATTCTTCGGTCTTAGGTGCCATCAATGGTAATAGAAAAACAAAAGCTTATGCTTTTACCACACCAAACTTAAAATATTGCTCGCCCTCGAGCAAGAGAAGAAAGAAAAGAAGAAGAAGAAGAAGAAAATATGGAGGAGAGGGGGAGAGGTGTATTCGGCCAAGAAAGAGAAGAAAGGTTTGTGTTGTGTGAAAATTAAGGAGAATGGGATAGTTTATATAGGGAAGTGAGAGAGGGTAGGTTCGACCATTTAGGATGGGTTTGGGTGGGAAAGATTTTTGAATTTTGAAGGTAGGTGGGGTTTTTGGGGAAGAGTGGATGGATGTAAGTGGTAAAGGGGGTAATTGGGAAGAGAGATTGAGGTGACTGGTAAAGGGTTTTTGGGAAAGTGTGTTATAGTATTAATTAGGAGGTAAGGTGGGAATATGTTAGGTGGGGATCCTGTGGGGTCCACAGATCATGAGATGATCCTGTGGGGTCCACAGATTCTGAGGTGTCAAGGATTTACATCCCTGCACCAATTAGGCATGTAAAATTCCTTAGCATACCATTCTGGCGTTTAAACGCCGAAGTGGTGCACGTTCTGGGCGTTCAACGCCCATGTGTAGCATGTTTTTGGCGTTGAACGCCAGTTCCATGCTTGTTACTAGCGTTCAGCGCCAGCTTTCCTCAGGGCATATTCCTGGCATTCAAACACCAGGATGTTGCTTACTTCTGGCGTTCAGTGCCAGATCCATGCTCTGTTCTGGTGTTGAACGCCAACCAGATGCTCCTCACTGGCATTTAAACGCCAATAAGTCCTTCCTCTAGGGTGTGATTTTTCTTCTGCTATTTTTGATTCTGTTTTTAATTTTAATATTTTTTTCGTGACTCTACATGATCATGTACCTACTAAAACATAAAATAACAATCAAAATAAAATAAAATTAGATAAATGAAAATTGGGTTGCCTCCTAATAAAGGCTTTTTTAATGTCAATAGCTTGACAGTGGGCTCTCATGGAGCCTCACAGGTGATCAGGTCAATGTTGTATAGTCCCAACACCAAACTTAGAGTTTGGTTGTGGCCTCCTAACACCAAACTTAGAGTTTGATTGTGGGGGCTCTGTTTGACTCTGTATTGAGAGAAGCTCTGCATGCTTACTCTCCCTTGTTATAGAAGGATAGCCGTGTGCCTTAAACACAAGGTAGTTGGTGGACGAAATTGTGATCCATGTTCTTTTGTACTTGTATGAAATCATTATTATGGCATCGGTTGTTTTCACAACTCCGTTTAACTAACCAGCAAGTGTACTGGGTCGTCCAAGTAATAAACCTTACGTGAGTAAGGGTCGATCCCACAGAGATTGTTGGTATGAAGCAAGCTATGGTCACCTTGTAAATCTCAGTTAAGCAGATTAAATTGGTTTATAGATTTTCGAATATTAATAACAAAAAGAAAATAAAAGGGATAGAAATACTTATGTATATTAATAGTGGGAACTTCAGATAAGTGTATGGAGATGCTGTGCTCCTCTTGAATCTCTACTTTCTCATTGCTTTCATCCAATCCTTCTTACTCCTTTCCATGGCAAGTTGTATGTAGGGCATCACCGTTGTCAATGGCTACATCCCATCCTCTCAGTGAAAAAGGTCCTATGCTCTGTCACGGCACGACTAATCATCTGTCGGTTCTCAATCAGGTTGGAATAGAATCCCTTGATTCTTTTGCGTTTGTCATCACGCCCAGCCTTCAGGAGTTTGAAGCTCGTCACAGTCATTCAATCCCAGAATCCTACTCGGAATACCATAGACAAGGTTTAGACTTTCCGGATCCTCATGAATGCCGCCATCTACCTAACTTATACCACGAAGATTCTGTTGGGGAATCTAAGAGATATGCGCCCGGCCTAAAGTAGAACGGAAGTGGTTGTCAATCACGCGCGTTCATAGGTGAGAATGATGATGAGTGTCACGGGATCATCACATTCATCAAAGTTAAGTGTAACGTATATCTTGGAATAAGAATAAAAGAGAATTGAATAGAAAGTAATAGTAATTGTATTGAAACTTGAGGTACAGCAGAGCTCCACACCCTTAATCTATGGTGTGCAGAAACTCCACCGTTGAAAATACATAAGTAAAAGGTTCAGGCATGGCCGAATGGCCAGCCCCTAAAACGTGATCAATAGCCTCTTAGGATGAAGAATAAAACAAAACTGAGACCAAAGATGTCTAATACATTAGTAAATCATCCTATTTATAATAAACTAGCTCCTAGGGTTTACATGAGTAAGTAATTGATGCATAAATCCACTTCCGGGGCCCACTTGGTGTATGCTTGGGCTGAGCTTGATCAATCCACGAGCTGAGGCTTCTCTTGGAGTTGAACTCCGAGTTATGACGTGTTTTGGGCGTTCAACTCCGGATCATGACGTTTTTCTGGCGTTTAACTCCAGACAGCAGCATGAACTTGGCGTTCAACGCCAAGTTACGTCGTCAATTTCCGAATAAAGTATGGACTATTATATATTGTTGGAAAGCCCTGGATGCCTGGTTTTCCAACGCCATTGAGAGAGCGCCAATTGGAGTTCTATAGCTCCAGAAAATCCATTTCGAGTGCAGGGAGGTCAGATTCCAACAGCATCAGCAGTCCTTTTGTCAGCCTTTTTCAGAGTTTTGCTCAAGTCCCTCAATTTTAGCCAGAAATTACCTGAAATCACAGAAAAACACACAAACTCATAGTAAAGTCCAGAAATGTGAATTTAACATAAAAACTAATGAAAACATCCCTAAAAGTAGCTTGAACTTACTAAAAACTACCTAAAAACAATGCCAAAAAGCGTATAAATTATCCGCTCATCACAACACCAAACTTAAATTGTTGCTTGTCCCCAAGCAACTGAAAATCAAATAGGATAAAAAGAAGAGAATATACTATAAATTCCAAAATATCAATGAATATTAATTATAATTAGATGAGCGGGACTTGTAGCTTTTTGCTTCTGAACAGTTTTGGCATCTCACTTTTTCCTTTGTAGTTTAGAGTGATTGGCGTCTCTTAGGAACTTAGAATTTTGGATAGTGTTATTGACTTTCCTAGTTAAGCATGTTGATTCTTGAACACAGCTACTTATGAGTCTTGGCTGTGGCCCTAAGCACTTTGTTTTCCAGTATTACCACCGGATACATAAATGCCACAGACACATGACTGGGTGAACCTTTTCAGATTGTGACTCAGCTTTGCTAGAGTCCCCAGTTAGTGGTGTCCAGAGCTCTTAAGCACACTCTTTTGCTTTGGATCACGACTTTAACAACTCAGTCTCAAGCTTTTCACTTGGACCTTCATGACACAAGCACATGGTTAGGGACGGCTTGATTTAGCCGCTTAGGCCTGGATTTAATTTCCTTGGGCCCTCCTATCCATTGATGCTCAAAGCCTTGGATCCTTTTTACCCTTGCCTTTTGGTTTTAAGGGCTATTGGCTTTTTCTACTGCTCCTTCTTTTTTTCTATTTTATTTTTTTCGCCACCCTTTTTCTTTCTTTTTTTTTTCGCAAGCTTCTTCTTTTTCACTGTTTTTTCTTGCTTCAAGAATCAATTTCATGATTTTTCAGATCATCAATAACATTTCTCTTTGTTCATCATTCTTTCAAGAGCCAACAATTTTAACATTCATAAACAACAAGATCAAAAGACATATGCACTGTTCAAGCATTCATTCAGAAAACAAAAAGTGTTGTCACCACATCAATAGAATTAAATTAAATTCAAGGATAATTTTGAAATTCATGTACTTCTTGTTCTTTTGAATTAAAACATTTTTCTTTTAAGAGAGGTGAAGGATTAATGGAATTTATTCATAGCTTTAAGACATAGTTACTACATACTAATGATCATGAAATAAAGACACAAAACATAAATAAACACAAAATTAAAAACAGAAAGAAATAAAGAACAAGGAATGAATCCACCTTTAGTGGCGTCTTCTTCTTGAAGGACCAATGATGTTCTTAAGCTCTTCTATGTCCCTTCCTTGCCTTTGTTGCTCCTCCCTCATTGCTCTTTGATCTTCTCTTATTTCTTGGAGAATGATGGAGTGCTCATGATGTTCCACCATTAGTTGCTTCCAATATTTGTGTGGAGGACAACTTATCCCCTGAGGTATCTCAGGGATCTCTTGATTTGCAGCCACATGTTCTACCACTGAGCTATGACGGCTTTATATGAGTCTTTCCATCTCCCAGGACTCAGAGGTGGAAGCTTTTGTCTTCTTTTTTTTTTCTAGAGGATACTCCGGCCTTAGGTGCCATTGGTAATGGAAAAACAAAAAGCTTATGCTTTTACCACACCAAACTTAAAATATTGCTCGCCCTCGAGCAAGAGAAGAAAGAAGAGAAGAAGAAGAATAAGAAAATATGGTAGAGAGGGAGAGAGGTAGGTTCGGCTTAGGTGAAGAAGAAGGGGTTGTGTTGTGTGAAAATGAAGTAGAATGGAAGGGTATTTATAGGGAGAGGGGGTAGTGTGGAATCGGCCATTTAGGGTGGGAATGGGTGGGAAATTGGTTTTGAATTTTTGAAGGTAGGTGGGGTTTATGGGGAAGAGTGGATGGATGTGAGTGGTGAATGGGGTAGTTGAGAAGAGGAATTGAGGTGATTGGTGAAAGTTGTTGGGAAGTGTGACATGGGGAAGAGTGAAATTAGATTAGGAGAGTGTGATTAGGATTAAGAGGGAAGGTGGGAATATGGTAGGTGGGGATCCTGTGGGGTCCACAGATCCTGAAGTGATCCTGTGGGGTCCACAGATCCTGAGGTGTCAAGGAATTCCATCCCTGCACGAAATAGGCATGTAAAATGCCTTTGCATACCATTCTGGCGTTTAAACGCCCATTGGTGCACATTCTGGGCGTTCAACGCCCATGTAAAGCATGTTTCTGGCGTTGAACGCCAGTTTCATGCTTGTTACTGGCGTTCAGCGCCAGTTTTTCCTCTCTGGGCACATTCCTGGCATTCAGCGCCAGAATGTTGCTTGTTTCTGGCGTTCAGCGCCAGAATGGTGCTCTGTTCTGGCAATGAACGCCAGCCAGATGCATCTTACTGGCATTGAACGCCAGCCTGTGCTTCCTCCAGGGTGCGAATTTTTTTTTCTTCTGCTGTTTTTGATTCTGTTTTTAATTTTTATGATTTTTCGTGACTCCTCATGATCATGTACCTAATAAAACACAAAATAACAATAAAATAGAATAAAATAAAATTAGATAAATAAAATTGGGTTGCCTCCCAACAAGCGCTTCTTTAATGTCAATAGCTTGACAGTGGCTCTCATGGAGCCACAAGGTGATCAGGTCAATGTTGTATAGTTGCCAACACCAAACTTAGAGTTTGGATATGGGGTCTTAACACCAAACTTAGAGTTTGACTGTGTGGGCTCTTCTTGACTCTGAACTGAGAGAAGCTCTTCATGCCTACTCTCTTTTGTCACAGAGGGATGGCCATGTGCCTTAAACACAAGGTAGTCCCCATTCAATTGAAGGACTAATTCACCTCTGTTGACATCTATCACAGCTCCTGCTGTGGCTAGGAAAGGTCTTCCAAGGATGATGCAATCATCCTCTTCCTTCCTAGTGTCTAAGATTATGAAATCAGCAGGGATGTAAAGGCCTTCAACCTTTACCAACACGTCCTCTACTATTCCATAAGCTTGTCTCAGTGACTTGTCTGCCAGTTGTAATGAGAACAAGGCAGGTTGTACCTCAATGATCCCCAGCTTCTCCATTACAGAGAGTGGCATTAGATTTATCCCTGACCCCAGATCACACAGAGCTTTTTCAAAGATCATGGTGCCTATGGTACAAGGTATTAAGAACTTGCCAGGATCTTGTTTCTTTTGAGGTAGAATTTTCTGAATCCAAGTGTTCAGTTCATTAATGAGCAAGGGAGGTTCACTTTCCCAAGTCTCATTACCAAACAATTTGGCATTCAGCTTCATAATAGCTCCTAAATATTGAGCAACTTGCTCTCCAATTACATCTTCATCCTTTTCAGAGGATGAATAGTCTTCAGAGCTCATGAATGGCAGAAGGAGATTTAATGGAATCTCTATGGTCTCTGTTTGAGCCTCAGATTCCTTTGGATCCTTAATAGGAAACTCCTTCTTGCTTGAAGGACGTCCCAGGAGGTCTTCCTCACTAGGATTTTCGTCCTCCTCCTCCCTTGTGCATTCGGCCATATTGACTATGTCAATGGCTTTGCACTCTCCTTTTGGATTCTCTTCTGTATTGCTTGGGAGAATACTGGGAGGAGTTTCAATGACTTTCTTACTCAGCTGGCCCACTTGTGCCTCCAGATTTCTAATGGAGGATCTTGTTTCACTCATGAAACTGAAAGTGGCCTTTGACAGATCAGAGACTACATTGGCTAAATTAGAAGTATTTTGTTCAGAATTCTCTGTCTGTTGCTGAGAAGATGATGGATATGGCTTGCTATTGCCCAGCCTATTACGTCCACCATTGTTAAAGCCTTGTTGAGGCTTTTGTTGATCCTTCCATGAGAAATTTGGATGATTTCTCCATGATGAGTTATAGGTGTTTCCATAAGGTTCACCCATGTAATTAACCTCTGCCATGGCAGGGTTCTCAGGATCATAAGCTTCTTCAGAAGCTGCCTCTCTAGTACTGTTGGATGCATGTTGCAATCCATTCAGATTTTGAGAGATCATGTTGACCTGTTGAGTCAACACTTTGTTCTGAGCCAATATGGCATTCAGAGTATCAATTTCAAGAACTCCTTTCTTCTGAGGTATCCCATTGTTCACGGAATTCCTCTCAGAAGTGTACATGAACTGGTTATTTGCAACCATGTCAATGAGCTCTTGAGCCTCTTCAGGCGTTTTCTTCAGGTGAATAGATCCACCTGCAGAATGGTCCAATGACATTTTCGAAAATTCAGAGAGACCATAATAGAATATATCTAATATGGTCCATTCTGAAAACATGTCAGATGGACATCTTTTGGTCAGCTGCTTGTATCTTTCCCAAGCTTCATAGAGGGATTCACCATCTATTTGTTTGAAGGTTTGAACATCCACTCTCAGCTTGCTCAGCTTTTGAGGAGGAAAGAATTTATCCAAGAATGCAGTGACCAGCATATCCCATGAGTCCAGGCTATCCTTGGGTTGTGAATCCAACCATATTCTAGCTCTGTCTCTTACAGCAAAAGGGAAAAGCATGAGTCTGTAGACTTCAGGATCAACTCCATTCGTCTTTACAGTCTCACAGATCTGCAAGAACTCGGTTAAAAACTGATAAGGATCTTCAGATGGAAGTCCATAAAACTTGCAGTTTTGTTGCATTAAGGCAACTAGCTGAGGTTTCAGCTCAAAGTTGTTGGCTCCAATGGCAGGAATGGAGATGCTTCTTCCATCAAACTTGGACGTTGGCTTTGTGAAGTCACCAAGCATTCTCCTTGCATTATTATTATTTTCGGCTGCCATCTCCTTCTCTTGTTCGAAAATTTCTGAAAGGTTGTTTATGGATTGTTGTAATTTAGCTTCTCTTAATTTTCTCTTCAGAGTCCTTTCAGGTTCTGGATCAATTTCAACAAGAGTGTCTTTGTTCCTGTTCCTGCTCATATGAAAGAGAAGTAAACAAGAAAAGAAAGAGAAATCCTCTATGTCACAGTATAGAGATTCCTTTATGTTAGTAGAAAAAGAAAGGAGTAGAAGAATGAAGAAGAATTCGGATTTTTAGATGAACAGAGGTGAAGAGAAGTGTTAGTAAACAAATAATTAAATAGAAGAAGAAAAGAGAAAGACGATTTCGAAAATAATTTTGAAAAAGGGGTTAGTAATTTTCGAAAATTAAAAATAAAATATAATTGAAATTAAAATTTGAAACAATTAATTAATTAAAAAGAATTTTTGAAAAGAGAGAGATATTTTCGAAAAATTGAAGAGGGAAAAGTAGTTAGGTGGTTTTGAAAAAGATAAAAGATAAACAAAAAGTTAGTTAGTTGATTGAAAAAGATTTGAAATCAAAATTTAATAAGATAAGAAGATAATAAGATATTTTGAAATCAAATTTTGAAAAAGATAAAATTTTGAGAAGGATAAGAAAAAAAGATAAGATAAAAGTTTTTAAGAAAAAGATACTTTGAAAAAGATTTAATTTTTTAAAAAGACTTAACTAACAAGAAACTACAAGATAAGATTCTAGAATTCAAAGATTGAACCTTTCTTAACAAGAAAGTAACAAACTTCAAATTTTTGAACCAATCATATTAATTGTTAGCTAATTTTCAAAGATTAGATATAAAAGCTAAGAAAAAGATTTTTGAAAAATAATTTTTTTAAAATTTTCGAAAATAATAAAAAAAATGAAAAAGATATGATTTTTGAAAAAGATTTTGAAAAGATAAGATTTTTAAAATTGAAATTTTGACTTGACTTGTAAGAAACAACTAATTTTAAAAATGTTTGACCAAGTCAACCCAAAATTTTGAAAATTTGGAGGGAAATAAGGAAAAGATATTTTTTTTATTTTTGAATTTTTAAAGATGAGAGAGAAAAACAACAAAAATACTCAATGCATGAAATTTTTAGATCAAAACAATGAATGCATGCAAGAATGCTATGAATGTCAAGATGAACACCAAGAACACTTTGAAGATCATGATGAACATCAAGAACATAATTTTGAAAAATTTTTGATGCAAAGAAAACATGCAAGACACCAAACTTAGAAATCTTTAATGCATGGACTCTAACAAACGAAAAATGCATATGAAAAACATCAAACAACACAAAACAAGAAATCATCAAGATCAAACAAGAAGACTTGTCAAGAACAACTTGAAGATCATGAAGAACACTATGAATGCATGGATTTTTCGAAAAAATGCAAGAAAATTTTAAAAGCATGCAATTAACACTAAACTTAAAATTTGACTCAAGACTTAAACAAGAAACACAAAATATTTTTGATTTTTATGATTTTCTAATTTTTTTGTATTTTTATTAATTTTTTTCTGAAATAATGTTATGAAAAACAAAAAATAAAAGAAAAATTTTTGAAAAAGATTTTTGAAAAGAAAATTACCTAATCTGAGCAACAAGATGAACCGTCAGTTGTCCATACTCGAACAATCACCGGCAACGGCGCCAAAAACTTGGTGGACGAAATTGTGATCCATGTTCTTTTGTACTTGTATGAAATCATTATTATGGCATCGGTTGTTTTCACAACTCCGTTCAACTAACCAGCAAGTGTACTGGGTCGTCCAAGTAATAAACCTTACGTGAGTAAGGGTCGATCCCACAAGGATTGTTGGTATGAAGCAAGCTATGGTCACCTTGTAAATCTCAGTTAGGCAGATTAAATTGGTTTATAGATTTTCGAATATTAATAACAAAAAGAAAATAAAAGGGATAGAAATACTTATGTATATTAATAGTGGGAATTTCAGATAAGTGTATGGAGATGCTGTGCTCCTCTTGAATCTCTACTTTCTCATTGCTTTCATCCAATCCTTCTTACTCCTTTCCATGGCAAGTTGTATGTAGGGCATCACCGTTGTCAATGGCTACATCCCATCCTCTCAGTGAAAAAGGTCCTATGCTCTGTCACGGCACGGCTAATCATCTGTCGGTTCTCAATCAGGTTGGAATAGAATCCCTGATTCTTTTGCGTTTGTCATCACGCCAGCCTTCAGGAGTTTGAAGCTCGTCACAGTCATTCAATCCCAGAATCCTACTCGGAATACCATAGACAAGGTTTAGACTTTCCGGATCCTCATGAATGCCGCCATCTACCTAACTTATACCACGAAGATTCTGTTGGGGAATCTAAGAGATATGCGCCCGGCCTAAAGTAGAACGGAAGTGGTTGTCAATCACGCGCGTTCATAGGTGAGAATGATGATGAGTGTCACGGGATCATCACATTCATCAAAGTTAAGTGTAACGTATATCTTGGAATAAGAATAAAAGAGAATTGAATAGAAAGTAATAGTAATTGTATTGAAACTTGAGGTACAGCAGAGCTCCACACCCTTAATCTATGGTGTTCAGAAACTCCACCGTTGAAAATACATAAGTAAAAGGTTTAGGCATGGCCGAATGGCCAGCCCCCTAAAACGTGATCAATAGCCTCTTAGGATGAAGAATAAAACAAAACTGAGACCAAAGATGTCTAATACATTAGTAAATCATCCTATTTATAATAAACTAGCTCCTAGGGTTTACATGAGTAAGTAATTGATGCATAAATCCACTTCCGGGGCCCACTTGGTGTATGCTTGGGCTGAGCTTGATCAATCCACGAGCTGAGGCTTCTCTTGGAGTTGAACTCCGAGTTATGACGTGTTTTGGGCGTTCAACTCCGGATCATGACGTTTTTCTGGCGTTTAACTCCAGACAGCAGCATGAACTTGGCGTTCAACGCCAAGTTACGTCGTCAATTTCCGAATAAAGTATGGACTATTATATATTGCTGGAAAGCCCTGGATGTCTACTTTCCAACGCCATTGAGAGCGCGCCAATTGGAGTACTGTAGCTCCAGAAAATCCATTTCGAGTGCAGCGAGGTCAGATTCCAACAGCATCAGCAGTCCTTTTGTCAGCCTTTTTCAGAGTTTTGCTCAAGTCCCTCAATTTCAGCCAGAAATTACCTGAAATCACAGAAAAACACACAAACTCATAGTAAAGTCCAGAAATGTGAATTTAACATAAAAACTAATGAAAACGTCCCTAAAAGTAGCTTGAACTTACTAAAAACTACCTAAAAACAATGCCAAAAAGCGTATAAATTATCCGCTCATCAGTAGTCCCCATTCAATTGAAGGACTAATTCTCCTCTGTTAACATCTATCACAGCTTCTACTATGGCTAGGAAAGGTCTTCCAAGGATGATGCATTCATCCTCCTCCTTCCTAGTGTCTAAGATTATAAAATCAGCAGGAATGTAAAGGCCTTTAACCTTTACCAACACGTCCTCTACTGATCCATAAGCTTGTCTTACTGACTTGTCTGCCAATTATAATGAGAATAAGGCAGGCTGTACCTCAATGATCCCTAGTTTCTCCATTACAGAGAGTGGCATAAGATTTATGCCTGACCCCAGGTCACACAGAGCCTTGTTAAAGGTCATGGTGCCTATGGTACATGGTATTAAGAATTTACCAGGATCTTGTCTCTTTTGAGGTAAAGTTTTCTGAACCCATGTATCTAGTTCACTAATGAGCAAGAGAGGTTCACCTTCCCAAGTCTCATTACCAAATAACTTGGCATTCAGCTTCATGATGGCTCCTAGATATTGAGCAACTTGCTCTCCAGTTACATCTTCATCCTCTTCAGAGGAAGAATAATCTTCAGAGCTCATGAATGGCAGAAGGAGATTTAATAGAATCTCTATGGTCTCTATATGAGCCTCAGATTCCTTTAGGTCCTCAATAGGGAACTCCTTCTTGTTTGAGAGACGTCCCAGGAGGTCTTCCTCACTAGGATTTTCGTCCTTCTCCTCCCTTGTGCATTCGGCTATATTGATTACATCAATGGCCTTGCACTCTCCTTTTGGATTCTCTTCTGTATTGCTTGGCAGAATACTGGGAGGAGTTTCAATGACTTTCTTACTCAGCTGGCCCACTTGTGCCTCCAAATTTTTGATGGAGGACCATGTTTCACTCATGAAACTTAAAGTGACCTTTAGACAGATCAGAGAATAAATTTGCTAAATTAGAGGGGCTCTGCTCAGAATTCGCTGTCTGTTGCTGAGAAGATGATGGAAAAGGCTTGTTATTGCTTAGCCTGTTTCTTCCACCATTATTAAAGCCTTGTTGAGGCTTTTGTTGATTCTTCCATGAGAAATTTGGATGATTTCTCCATGATGAATTATAGGTGTTCCCATAAGGTTCTCCCATGTAATTTACCTCTGCTATTGCAGGGTTCTCAGGATCATAAGCTTCTTCAGAAGCTGCCTCTTTAGTACTGTTGGATGCATTTTGCCATCCATTCAGACTTTGAGAGATCATGTTGACTTGCTGAGTCAACACTTTGTTCTGAGCCAATATGGCATTCAGAGCATCAATTTCAAGAACTCCCTTCCTCTGAGGCGTTCCATTATTCACGGAATTCCTCTCAGAAATGTACATGAATTGGTTATTTGCAACCATGTCAATAAGTTCTTGAGCTTCTGTAGGCGTTTTCTTTAAGTGAATGGATCCACCTGCAGAATGGTCCATTGACATTTTGGAAAACTCAGATAGACCATATTAGAATATATCTAATATGGTCCATTCTGAAAACATGTTAGAAGGACACTTTTTGGTTATCTGCTTGTATCTTTCCCAAGCTTCATAGAGGGATTCACCATCTTTTTGTCTGAAGGTCTGAACATCCACTTTAAGCTTGCTCAGCTTTTGAGGAGGAAAGAATTTATCCAAGAAGGCCGTGACCAGCTTATCCCAGGAGTCCAGGCTATCTTTAGGTTGTGAGTCCAACCATGTTCTAGCTCTGTCTCTTACAGCAAAAGGGAAAAGCATGAGTCTGTAGACTTCAGGATCTACTCCATTTGTCTTAACAGTCTTACAAATCTACAAGAACTCAGTTAAAAACTGATAAAGATCTTCAGATGGAAGTCCATGAAACTTGCAGTTCTGTTGCATCAAAGCAACTAATTGAGGTTTCAGCTCAAAATTGTTTGCTCCAATGGCAGGAATTGAGATCCTTCTTCCATCAAACTTGGACGTTGGTTTAGTGAAATCACCAAGCATCCTCCTTGCATTATTGTTGTTGGGTTCGGCTGCCATCTCCTTCTCTTGTTCGAAAATTTCAGAAAGGTTGTCTCTGGATTGTTGTAATTTAGCTTTTCTTAATTTCCTCTTCAGAGTCCTTTCAGGTTCAGGGTCAGCTTCAACAAGAATGCCTTTTTCCTTGTTCCTGCTCATATAGGGAAGAAGAGAACAAGAAAAGAAAGAGGAATCCTCTATGTCACAGTAAAGAGGTTCCTTATTGTTAGTAGAAGAAGAAAGGGAATAAAGAAAGGAAAATCCAAACAGAAGGGTAAGGATAGGGGTAGTGAATTGAGATGAAGAGAGGTGAAGAGAAGTGTTAGTAAATAAATAAATAAATAGAAGAAGAGGAGAGATAGAGAATTTCGAAAATAATTTTGAAAAAGTAGTTAGTGATTTTCGAAAATTAAAGATAAGATATAATTAAAATTAAAATTTAAAATAATTAATTAATTAAAAAGAATTTTTGAAAAAGGATGAGATATCGAAAATTAGAGGGAGAGAAGTAGTTAGGTGATTTTGAACAAGATAAGAAAGAAACAAAAAGTCAAATAATTAGTTGAAAAAGATATTAAAATCAAATTTGAAAAGATAATAAGATAAGAAGTTAGATAAGATATTTTGAAATCAAATTTTTGAAAAAGATAAATTTTGAAAAAGATATGATAAAAAGATAAGATAAGAAGATATGATAAAAAGATAGGATTGAAAAAGATTTAATTTTTAAAATTAAAATTAATTACTTAACTAACAAGAAACTAAAAGATATGATTCTAGAATTTAAAGATTGAACCTTTCTTAACAAGAAAGTAACAAACTTCAAATTTTTGAATCAATCACACTAATTATTAGTGTAATTTCAAAAATTTGAAATAAAATTAAGAAAAAGATTTTGAAAATAATTTAAAAATTTTCGAAATTAATAAGATAACAATGAAAAAGATTTGATTTTTGAAAAAGTTTTAAAAAGATAGGATTTTTAAAATTGAAAATTTGACTTGACTTGTAAGAAACAACTAATTTTAAAAATTTTTTGACTAAGTCAACTCAAATTTTCAAAAATTATGAGAAAATTAAGGAAAAGATATTTTTTATTTTTGAATTTTTAATGATGAGAGAGAAAAATAACAAAAATGACTCACAACATGAAAATTATGAATCAAAACTCATGATGCATGCAAGAACACTATGAATGTTAAGATGAACACCAAGAACACTTTGAAGATCATGATGAACATCAAGAACATATTTTTGAAAAATTTTTTATGCAAAGAAAACATGCAAGACACCAAACTTAGAATTCTTTAATGCATGGATACTATGGATGCAAAAATGCATATGAAAAACAACATACAACAGAAAACAAGAAAACATCAAGATCAAACAAGAAGACTTGTCAAGAACTACTTGAAGATCATGAAGAACACCATGAATGCATGAATTTTCGAAAAATGCAAGAAAAATTTTTAAAGCATGCAATTGACACCAAACTTAAAAATTGACTCAAGACTCAAACAAGAAACACAAAATATTTTTGGTTTTTATGATTTTATGACTTTTTTTGTATTTTTATTATTTATTTTTTTCGAAAAATATATTTTTGAAAAACGAAAATAAAGAAAAAATTTTTGAAAGATTTTTGAAAACTTTTTTGAAAGGAAAATAAAAAGAAAATTACCTAATCTGAGCAACAAGATGAACCGTCAGTTGTCCAAACTCGAACAATCCCCGGCAACAGCGCCAAAAACTTGGTGCACGAAATTGTGATCATCAACAATGGCTCCAATAATTTGGTAGCTCTCACACGTGAATTACACTTAGTCACAACTCTGCACAACTAACCAGCAAGTGCACTGGGTTGTCTAAGTAATACCTTACGTGAGTAAGGGTCGATCCCACGGAGATTGTTGGTATGAAGCAATCTATGGTCATCTTGTAGATCTTAGTCAGGCTGATTCAAATGTGATTGGATTAGATAATTAAAAGATAAATAAAATAGGATAGAGATACTTATGTAAATTAATGGTGGGAATTTAAGATAAGCGTATGGAGATGCTTGTCCCTGTTGAATCTCTGCTTTCCTACTGTTTTTATCCAATCCTTCTTACTCCTTTCCATGGCAAGCTGTATGTAGGGCATCACCATTGTCAATGGCTACATCCCATCCTCTCAGTGAAAATGGTCCAAATGCTCTCTCACAGCACGGTTAATCATTTGTCGGTTCTCAATCAGGTTGGAATAGAATCCCGTGATTCTTTTGCGTCTGTCACTAACGCCCAGCCTTCAGGAGTTTGAAGCTCGTCACAGTCATTCAATTCCAGAATCCTACTCGGAATACCACAGACAAGGTTAGACTTTCCGGATTCCCATGAATGCCACCATCAATTCTAGCTTATACCACGCAGATTCTGATCAAGGAATCCAAGAGATATGCGCCCGGTCTAAGGTAGAACGGAAGTGGTTGTCAGTCACGCACGTTCATAGGTGAGAATGATGATGAGTGTCACAGATCATCACATTCATCAAGTTGAAGTACAACGAATATCTTAGAACATGAATAAATCGAATTGAATAGAAAATAGTAGTAATTGCATTGAAACTTGAGGTACAGCAGAGCTCCACACCCTTAATCTATGGTGTGTAGAAACTCCACCGTTGAAAATACATAAGTGATAGGTCCAGGCATGGCCGAATGGCTGATGGTGTTTTTGTGAAAAAACGAATTTCTAACACACAAATCCAACCAGCAAGTGTACCGGGTCGCATCAAGTAGTAATAACTCACTTAGAGTGAGGTCGATCCCACAGGGATTGATGGATCAAGCAACTTTAGTGGGTGATTAGTTTAGTCAAGCTAACATTGATGATTTGAGTGAAAAGTGACCAACAGAATTATAAATGACAGGAAATTTAAAGTTGCAGAAAGTAAAATTGCATAAAACTTAAAGTGCAAGAAAGTAAAATAGCTGAAACTTAAATTGCACGAAATGTAAATTGCATTAAATGTAAAGGGGATTGGGTGCAGGGAATTTAAAATTCAACAAGAAAATGTAAAGAGCAATCAAGCAGAGGAGTAAAAGATGAAATAAGTGCAGCAGATTTAAACAGAAATGGAAAATTGCTTGAAGAAGCAACACAGAATGTAATTAAGCTCAATTGTGAAATTTAAAGAGACAAATGAAGATCTCAGGGAATCAAAGAGACTAGAAAACTAGTCTAAATCTCAATTCCTTCCTTGATTCAACAGCAAACAGATTGAAGAAGAAATAGAGATGGAAGCAGTAAAGAGAGCCTTGATTTAAATCAAAATTCCTTGAATTATGCAAAAGAATAAAGCATGAATTTCAGATCAAAAGATTGGAACAGAATTCCTCCAACCTCAATCCAAAATTTCAAAACAAGAGAAAGACTAAAGAGAGAGCTCTCTACTACTACTCCTCCCTAATGGAGCAAGCCCCCCTCTAATTGAGCTCCTATTAGAGCCAACCTCCCCTTCTGAAATGAGAATGATGCCCTTTATATAGGCTTATTTTACAAAATGAAAATGAAATTGAAATTAAAAACAAATTCACAAAAATGAAAAACCTAATCTAGCTTTTCTGTGTGCCTTTGAGTCATGTTGAGTGGGCTTTTGCTTGCTTTGGATTTGAGGGAGAATGGGTCTTGGATGGCCTTGATTCAATTTGGTGAGGAATTGAATTTATATGAAATTGAACTTTTGGCCCATGATTATTTGCTCCCAGGAGGCTGCCCTGTCCTTGTGGAAGGCAGAGCAGGAAATGGTGCATGCGGCTTCATTGCATGCGTGCTTGGTGTGTGTGATGCGTTAGGATGCTGCCCTGCCCTTGTGGAGGGCAGGGCAGAGTTGCCATGGTGCGCCAAGTGCTGCCCGTGCGTGCTTGGTGCTGGCCGTGCCAAGTTGTGTGCGCGCCTAAGCTCCTTGCCTTTACTTCCTTGAAGGTCTTGTGTTCAAACCTTGGTGAAAGCACTTGAGGAGCAATTTTTCCTTGATTTTCCATGAAGAGAGCACGACATTGCCCTGCTCTCCAAGAGGGCAGAGCAGAAAAATGAGCGCTAATTTGCTTTGGGGTGAGGCTCCAGCTTCGAACCTTGGTGGAAGCATATTGGTTTATTTTCGCTTATTTTTGGCCCTTAAAGATGCCTTTCATTCATGCCTCAATTTTACGCCAAATATGGATTGCTATATATTGTTGGAAAGCTCTGAAGGTCAGCTTTCCAACGCATCTGGAACCACATCAATTGGACGTCTGTAGCTCAAGTTATAGCCCTTTGAAGGAGGCATGGTCATGCTGTGAGCCCCTAGATTTTACCTTAGCGAAAATTCTTGCTTCCAACCTCACTTTGCATCACGATTCTGCTCTGCCCTTGGCAAGAGCAGGGCAGTGTGTGCTGATTGCCTATTCTCCTTTAATTTGGTCATGGGCCACGCTTTTAAAAGCGTGGCCTAAGGCTCCAAAGTGTGCTCCAACTTCAAAGTGTGTCCCAAAGCTCTTTTTTTCTCCTTTTTTTGTGCTTCTTTGCTTCTTTTTCTTCTTATTTCCTACAAGATTTATAAAATTAAAAGATCAAGAAAATCTTCCAATTAAGCACAAAAGAATGCAATATTTAAGCACTAATCATCAATTTCTTGTATGAAAAAGCATAGAAAAATAGGTATATGATGACATGTCATCACAACACCAAACTTAAACCTTGCTTGTCCCCAAGCAAGAAAAGAATCATGCAATAGAAATTGACAATCCAAGGTAAGAAGAGTAGCAAGTTAATGTTCATGGCAAGCTAGTTTTCTATGCATGCTACAATTACAAAAGAGATGTAAATGATTGATGCTTTTATCTAGCTCAATTTATGAAATCTTTTTCTTATAATTCTTCCTTGAAACAAGCTTTTGATTTTTTTTTTAGCTTCTCCTTTTGGGTGCTTTGCCCCATGAGTTAATAACAAAGCTACGACTTCTAAATGCTTTGTTTTCAAGTATTACCACTTGATACATAAGCACCACAAGCATTTAATTAGAGGACTTCATTAAGCTCATTTTTCTTTTCTTTTCTTGACTCTCTAATCATTGATGCTCAGAGCCTTGAGCTTTGAGGGAGTGCTTTTGCACTTGAGCCTAGCCTTGACTTCTAAGTGTTTTGTTTTCAAGCATTTGGCTTGATACATAAACACCACAAGCACTTAGCAAATAAATTGCCATTGGTACTCAGAGCCTTCAGCTTTCTCATTCTTTCCCTTTTTCTTTTCTTGCTTTAATTGTATTTGCTTCTTCAAGGTTTTCATGATTTCAAAAGATTTCACAAAAGTACTAGATGAAAAACTTCAATTAAATAAAATCCAATGCAATTGAGCAGCAATCAATCATACTAGCTTTCCAATACTTGTATGCACATGCTAAATTCTTCTTTAATTCCTTGTTTGTTTATGATCATGATGATTTACTGCTTTTGAACTCACAGGATTCAAGTTGGTAGTTATAATGCCACAGCACCATGTTTCAAATCAAGATTCACGCTATGCTTTATTCATACACACATGTAAACAGAGAAGATAAAGACAATCATGAAATTTAAGTGCTGGAAACAAATGAGAAGAAAAGGAACTTTACAACCTTGTAGTTCATCTTCACTATTGTTGTCATTTTCCTCCCATTCTTCTCCTTCCCATACCAACTCAGAATGCTTGCTCATCCTCAAGCAACAATTAGAACAATGGCTATGGGGCTAAGATGGATCATGAATGTCTTACACAATGAAATGTTAGTAGCACATGTGTTTTAAGCAAGCAAAATGAAAGATAACAATCAAGGCATCAGAGACAAAGACATTTTGATTGCAAACATAAGAAGGTGAGCACAATACACTGCATAAAAGATAAGTGGCACACCAAACTTAGTGTGACACTTTCACTTGAAATTAATGCAAGTATCTAGTAAGAATTAGAACCAAATTTTGTTGCATAGCAACACCAAACTTAGAATGCAACCATATGTCAATTTTATTTGAAATAAAACTAAACAAAAGAAACTATTATTTGTTGAATACAATCACCAAGCCAAAAATCTGTCATGAATGAGGATCTCTTGATGCTGTATTAACAAAAACAGTTGATAAAAGAAAATTTAAAAATAAAGAGGTGACTAAAACAAAGAGAATGCAAACAAAATGTCAAAACAAAAGAAAAATAACAATGCAAAAGCAATATGATTATGCAGACAAGTGATGTTGCTGGATGAGTTGCATAGAAAAATAAGTGGCACACCAAACTTAGAATCTTAGTGTGACACTTTCATGTAGAATTGATGCAATCATCCAAAGGAGTTGAAAACAATTTGTTGCAGGGCAACACCAAACTTAGAATGTAACCATATGCCAATTTATTGAATTTAAACAAGGCAAGGAGAAGGAATGTTACCTACTGTTTACCTATTCTTCACTTTCTTCCTCTTCTTCCAGTTTGTTAAGAGGAATGACCTCAAAGGGGGAGAAGATTCAGCTAGTGTCCCTTGTCTTGGCCTCTTCTCAGCAAGCTTCCTTTTGCACATGGCTTGATTGACCTTGCTTGCTGGACCAGGGACATGATTGGTGCTCTTGTTAGTTGCCTTCACTTCTTGGATATCAAGACATGGTTGCTGTGTGATGTTTGGAGTTTGATCTTCATCCAGACCCTTTTGAATTGGTGGTTCAATGAGCTTGTCCTTCATGTGCCTCTCTGTTTCCCTTGAGTTTGGACGTTCTTGATTGTCCTCCTCACTAGCTTGTTCTTCCACTTCCTCTTTTACACTCAACATTTGCTTTAATAGCTCTTTCATGGAGGAGGTTTGTTGATCTTCCCAAGCTTTCTTCATCTCCTCTTCATACCTTTCAATCATGGATTCAAGTGTTGAGGCGTTTTGGTCCAGGGAAGTTTGTGAGAGTTGTGAGTTGTCATGTGCTCTTGTCATCTCAAGTGCAATTTTAGGTTCAAATATTTCCACCACCTCTTCCTTCTTCACTAAAAATTCATTTGACTCAGTAGCCTCTTCCTCTTGTTTTTCCTCTTTCCTTGTTGCACTCACCAATTGAGCTAACATTATTTTCATGTTTTTGAATGAATTCTCTTGCTCGTTCCAGGATATCTGTGCCTCCCTCTCATATTTTTCAAACATGGTCTCAAGCTTTGAGAGGCTTTGGTTCATGGAAGTTTGTGTGGGTGGTGAACTTTGATAGAGGCTTTTTGTTGAAGCATGGTCAAGTGATGATATCTTTGGATGAATATCATATGGAGTATTAGAATTTCCTTCCCAGCCACCATTAGAATCATGACTAGCATCATTTGTGGTGGAAGAAAATATCCCATATGGTTTTCTTGCTCATCTTGTGTCTGTGAAGCAAATCTCCATGGATTGGAGTGCTCAGAATCTGTGATTTCTTGGTGATATTCCCAACCACCATTAGAGATTGGTGATGGTGGGTAATATCCCATAAAATTTGTTTAATCATAAGATGAGTTGAACTCCATTTAAATTTTGGAAAACACAACACCAAGGAAAATTGAAATTACTCATATCAGAGATGAGAATTTCTTAGTGAGGCAAAAACTCAAACACCTTGGTTTCACTTTAAAACAGAGAACAAAAACAAAAAAATGCTTGATTTAGACTTCTCACCCACTTAATCATTGTTGATCTAATCAATCCCCGGCAACGGCGCCAAAAACTTGATGGTGTTTTTGTGGAAAAACGAATTTCCAACACACAAATCCAACCGGCAAGTGTACCGGGTCGCATCAAGTAGTAATAACTCACTTAGAGTGAGGTCGATCCCACAGGGATTGATGGATCAAGCAACTTTAGTGGGTGATTAGTTTAGTCAAGCTAACATGGATGATTTGAGTGAAAAGTGACCAACAGAATTATAAATGACAGGAAATTTAAAGTTGCAGAAAGTAAAATTGCATAAAACTTAAAGTGCAAGAAAGTAAAATAGCTGAAACTTAAATTGCACGAAATGTAAATTGTATTAAATGTGAAGGGGATTGGGTGCAGGGAATTTAAAATTCAACAAGAAAATGTAAAGAGCAATCAAGCAGAGGAGTAAAAGATGAAATAAGTGCAACAGATTTAAACAGAAATGAAAAATTGCTTGAAGAGGCAACACAGAATGTAATTAAGCTCAATTGTGAAATTTAAAGAGACAAATGAAGATCTCAGGGAATCAAAGAGACTAGAAAACAAGTCTAGATCTCAATTCCTTCCTTGATTCAACAGCAAACATATTGAAGAAGAAATAGATATGGAAGCAGTAAAGAGAGCCTTGATTTAAATCAAAATTCCTTGAATTATGCAGAAGAATAAAGCATGGATTTCAGATCAAAGATTGGAACAGAATTCCTCCAACCTCAATCCAAAATTTCAAAACAAGAGAAAGACTAAAGAGAGAGCTCTCTACTACTACTCCTCCCTAATGGAGCAAGCCCCCATCTAATTAAGCTCCTATTAGAGTGGTGCACGAAATTGTGATCATCAATGGCGCCATCAACATGGTACGCTCATTGCAATCTCAACTCTTTATCACAACTCCGCACAACTAACCAGCAAGTGCACTGGGTCGTCCAAGTAATAAACCTTACGCGAGTAAGGGTCGATCCCACGGAGATTGTTGGTATGAAGCAAGCTATGGTCACCTTGTAAATCTTAGTCAGGCAGACTCAAATGGGTATGGGTGATGAATGAAACATAAAGATAAAGATAGAGATACTTATGTATATCATTGGTGAGAGCTTTAGATAAGCGTATGAAGATGCTTTGTCCCTTCCGTCTCTCTGCTTTCCTACTGTCTTCATCCAATCCTTCTTACTCCTTTCCATGGCAAGCTTATGCAAGGGTTTCACCATTGTCAGTGGCTACCTCCCATCCTCTCAGTGGAAATGTTCAACGCACCCTGTCACGGCACGGCTATCCATCTGTCGATTCTCAATCAGGTCGGAATAGAATCCAGTGATTCTTTTGCGTCTGTCACTAACGCCCCGCCCTCAGGAGTTTGAAGCACGTCACAGTCATTCAATCATTGAATCCTACTCAGAATACCACAGACAAGGTTAGACCTTCCGGATTCTCTTGAATGCCGCCATCAGTTCTTGCCTATACCACGAAGACTCTGATCTCACGGAATGGCTGGCTCGTTTGTCAGGCGAGCGCTCGGTTGTCAGGCGATCAACCATGCATCGTGTATCAGGAATCCAAGAGATATTCACTCAATCTAAAGTAGAACGGAGGTGGTTGTCAGTCACACGTTCATAGGTGAGAATGATGATGAGTGTCACGGATCATCACATTCATCAAGTTGAAGAACAAGTGATATCTTGGAACAAGAACAAGCTGAATTGAATAGAAGAACAATAGTAATTGCATTAATACTCGAGGTACAGCAGAGCTCCACACCTTAATCTATGGTGTGTAGAAACTCCACTGTTGAAAATACATAAGAACAAGGTCTAGGCATGGCCGTGAGGCCAGCCCCCAAATGATCTAAGAACTAGATGTCCAAAGATGATCTAGAGATCTAAAGTGATCAAAAGATGAAAATACAATAGTAAAAGGTCCTATTTATAGGGAATTAGTAGCTTAAGAATTACAAAGATGAGTAAATGATATAAAAATCCACTTCCGGGCCCACTTGGTGTGTGCTTGGGCTGAGCAATGAAGCATTTTCGTGTAGAGACTCTTCTTGGAGTTAAACGCCAGCTTTTGTGCCAGTTTGGGCGTTTAACTCCCACTTTGGTGCCAGTTCCGGCGTTTAACGCTCGAAAATCTGAAGGTGAATTTGAACGCCGGTTTGGGCCATCAAATCTTGGGCAAAGTATGGACTATCATATATTGATGGAAAGCCCAGGATGTCTACTTTCCAACGCCGTTGAGAGCGCGCCAATTGGGCTTCTGTAGCTCCAGAAAATCCACTTTGAGTGCAGGGAGGTCAGAATCCAACAGCATCTGCAGTCCTTTTCAGTCTCTGAATCAGATTTTTGCTCAGGTCCCTCAATTTCAGCCAGAAAATACCTGAAATCACGGAAAAACACACAAACTCATAGTAAAGTCCAGAAAAGTGAATTTTAACTAAAAACTAATAAAAATATACTAAAAACTAACTAGATCATACTAAAAACAATGCCAAAAAGCGTATAAATTATCCGCTCATCGTAGAGCCAACCTCCCCTTCTGAAATGAGAATGATGCCCTTTATATAGGCTTCTTTTATAAAATGAAAATGAATTGAAATTAAAAACAAATTCACAAAAATGAAAAACCTAATCTAGCTTCTCTGTGTGCCTTTGAGTCATGTTGAGTGGGCTTTTGCTTGCTTTGGATTTGAGGGAGAATGGGTCTTGGATGGCCTTGATTCAATTTGGTGAGGAATTGAATTTATATGAAATTGAACTTTTGGCCCATGATTATTTGCTCTCAGGAGGCTGCCCTGCCCTTGTGGAGGGCAGAGCAGGAAATGGTGCATGCGGCTTCATTGCGTGCGTGCTTGGTGTGTGTGATGCGTCAGGATGCTGCCCTGCCCTTGTGGAGGGCAGGGCAGAGTTGCCATGGTGCGCCAAGTGCTGCCCGTGCGTGCTTGGT
The DNA here is from genome assembly GCF_014773155.1 of Arachis stenosperma. Taxonomy (NCBI): domain Eukaryota; kingdom Viridiplantae; phylum Streptophyta; class Magnoliopsida; order Fabales; family Fabaceae; genus Arachis; species Arachis stenosperma. Next base: position 100,085,830 of record NC_080381.1, read on the forward strand.
GCTGGCCGTGCCAAGTTGTGTGCGCGCCTAAGCTCCTTGCCTTTACTTCCTTGAAGGTCTTGTGTTCGAACCTTGGTGAAAGCACTTGAGGAGCAATTTTTCCTTGATTTTCCTGAAGAGACCACGACATTGCCCTGCTCTCCAAGAGGATAGAGCAGAAAAATGAGCACTACTTTGCTTTGGGGTGAGGCTCCAGCTTCGAACCTTGGTGGAAGCATATTAGTTTATTTTCGCTTATTTTTGGCCCTTAAAGATGCCTTTCATTCATGCATCAATTTTACGCCAAATATGGATTGCTATATATCGTTGGAAAGCCCTGAATGTCAACTTTCCAACGCAACTGGAACCACATCAATTGGACGTCTGTAGCTCAAGTTATAGCCCTTTGAAGGAGGCATGGTCATGCTGTGAGTGCCCAGATTTTACCTTAGCGAAAATTCTTGCTTCCAACCTCACTTTGCATCACGATTCTGCTCTGCCCTTGGCTAGAGCAGGGCAGTGTGTGCTGATTGCCTATTCTCCTTTAATTTGGTCATGGGCCACGCTTTTAAAAGCGTGGCCTAAGGCTCCAAAGTGTGCTCCAACTTCAAAGTGTGTCCCAAAGCTCTTTTTTTCTCCTTTTTTTGTGCTTCTTTGCTTCTTTTTCTTCTTATTTCCTACAAGATTTATAAAATTAAAAGATCAAGGAAATCTTCCAATTAAGCACAAAAGAATGCAATATTTAAGCACTAATCATCAATTTCTTGTATGAAAAAGCATAGAAAAATAGGTATATGATGACATGTCATCACTGGCCAGCCCCTAAGATCTAAGAACTAATCGTCCAAAGATGTGGTCAAAAGACCGAATGATCAAAAGACTCCTAATAAACTAGTAAAAAGTTCTATTTATACTACACTAGCTACAGGGTTTACAGAGGTAAGTAATTGATGCATAAATCTACTTCCGAGGCCCACTTGGTGTGTGCTTGGGCTAAGCTTGATCTATCCACAAGCTGAGGCTTCTCTTGGAGTTGAACGCCAAGTTGTAACGTGTTTTGGGCGTTCAACTCTGGTTCGTGACGTGTTTCTGGCGTTTGACTCCAGAATGCAGTATGGAACTGGCATTGAGCGCCAGTTTACATCGTCTAATCACGAATAAAGTATGAACTATTATATATTGCTGGAATGGTCTGGATGTCTACTTTCCAACGCCGTTGTGAGCGCGCCATTTGGAGTTCTGTAGCTCCAAAAAATCTATTTCGAGTGCAGGGAGGTCAGATTCCAATAGCATCAGCAGTCCTTTGTCAGCCTCCTATCAGAGTTTTGCTCAGGTCCCTCAATTTTAGCCAAAAAATATCTGAAATCACAGAAAAACACACAAACTCATAGTAAAGTCCAAAAATGTGAATTTATCATAAAAACTAATGAAAACATCCCTAAAAGTAACTAGATCATACTAAAAACTACCTAAAAACAATGCCAAAAAGCGTATAAATTATCCGCTCATCACGCTCCTTTAACGTCACTAGGTTGATGGTTAGCTTCTTACGAAGATGGATAAGGGCTCAGAATTTCGCCCCATATAGTGATCTTTCTTTCTGTCTTCTCATGAATGAGCTTTACATGCTCTAAAGACAGGACACGACTCGTTGTATGTGGTATGACTCTTGGTGAAGACGACTCTCATGCCAAGTGAGAGGCTTTCAGTGGGGACTTTCTTGTCCCTCCAGCTTTTAGGTACTTTCTTCTTAGTACCTTTGTTCTTAGTGCTTGTTAATGGCTGCCCAACATCAAACTTAGAATTGATGTTTGGGGGCTTAGTAAAGCTCTGCACTGAAAGAGATGGTTGGAACACTAAGTGTTACACAGTTGTCTCTCTATTTTCAGATGGAGAGTTGGGGTGAGGTATCTTGAACAAGATTTGATCCTCCCCTAGTTGTAGAATCAATTCTCCCTTTGCTACATCAATGATAGCATTGGCAATGGTTAGGAAAGGTCTTCCAAGGATGATGGATTCATCCTCATCTTCCTCAGTATCTAAGATTATGAAGTTTGCACGGATGTAAAGGTTTTCAACCTTTAGCAATACATCCTCCACTAAGCCATATGCTTTTTAATTGATTTGTCTGCCATCTCTAGTGAGATGTTTGCAGCTTATACCATAAAGATTCCCAACTTTTCCATTACAGAGAGTGGCATGAGGTTTATACTTGACCCTAGGTCACAGTTCCTATGGTGCAAGGAATTAGGAAGCGTCTAGGATCTGGAAACTTCTGAGGTAGCTTCTACCTAACCAAAGCATTTAGTTCTTTGGAAAGCACTAGAGGTTCTTTCTCCAAAGGTTTGTACCAAATAGCTTGGCATTCAGCTTCAACAGAGCTCCTAGGTACCGAGCAACTTGCACTTTCCTAGTTTTCTCATCCTCATCCGAGGATGAATATTCATCAGAACTCATGCATTGCAAGAGTGCATGCAAATGAACCTCTATAGTCTCTATATGAGCCTTGGCTTCCTTTAGTTCATGGATATGGATAACTTTAGTAGGTAGGGAACATTTGGGAAGTGTGCCATCATTGGTGTTCAACGCCAGCTCCCTTATCAGTTTGGGCGTTGAACGCCCATCAGAGGTATCCTTGCTGGTGTTCAACGCCTGCTTCCGTGCCTGGTTGGGCGTTGAATGTCCAGTGATGGCTTCTTCACTAGCATTCAGCGTCAGGCTCTTAGCCATTTTGGACGTTGAATGCCCAGTGAGATCTTCTTCACTGGCGTTCAATGCCTTCCCAGTCTCTCCAAATTTGGCCTCAACCTCAGTGGTGACGGCCTTGTACTCTTCTCTTGGGTTCACCCCAGTGTTATTGGGAGGAGCCTCAGGGATCCTTTTGCTCAATTGACCAATTTGTACCTCTAAATTTCTGATGGAGGATCTTGTTTCAGTTATGAAACTATGAGTGGTCTTAGAGAGGCTGGAGATTTGAATGGCTAAGTCAAAAAGGCTCTGCTTAGAAGTCTCCATATTCCATTAAGAAGATGGGACTGGTGGCCTATTGTTGAACCTCTTCTGGTTCCTTCCACCTTGCTAAGGCTTCTGTTAATCCTTCCATGAAAGATTAGGATGATTCCTCCATGAGGGACTGTAGGTGTTTCCATAGGGTTCTCCCATGTAATTCACCTCCTCCATGGTGGGTTGGTCAAGATCATAAGCTTCTAGTTCAGAAGAAGCTTCCTGAGTGCTATCAGCTACAGCCTGCATTTTGGTCAAATACTGAGAGATCATATTGACTTACTGGGTCAAGATCTTGTTCTGAGCCAATATGGCATTCAGTGTGTCAACTTCAAGAATTCCTTTCTTCTGAGGGATTCCAGTGTTCACAGGATTTTTCTTAGAGGTATACATGAATTGGTTATTTGCAACCATCTCAATGAGTTCTCTTGCTTCTACAGGCATTTTTTTCAAGTGGAGTGATCCATCTACAAAGCTGTCCACTGATATTTTGGACATCTCAGACAAACCATCTTAGAAAATTCCTATGATAGACCATTTGAGATCATGTCAGGAGAACATCTTCTGATCAGTTGCTTGTATCTTTTCCAAGCTTTATAAAGGGATTCACCTTCTTTTTGTCTGAAGGTCTACACTTCTACTCTGATTTTGCTCATCCTTTGAGGGGGAAAGAATTTGGCCAAGAAAGCATTGACCAGCTTTTCCAAAGAGTCTAGGCTCTCTTTAGGTTGAGAATCATACCATATCATAGCTCTGTCTCTTATAGCAAAAGGAAAGAGTATAAGTCTGTAGACCTCAGAATTCACTCCATTGGTCTTAACAGTGTCACAAATTTGCAAGAATTCAGCTAAAAGTTGATGTGGATCTTCCGGTGTAAGTCCATGGAATTTGTAATTCTATTATAGAAAAGAGACTAATTGAGGCTTAAGCTCAAAGTTGTTAGCTCCAATGGCAGGTACAGTGATGCTTCTGCCATAGAAATTAGAGGTAGGCATGGTGAAGTCACTAAAAACCTTTCTTGCCTCTCCTTCATGATTAGGCTCGGCTGCCATGTCTTCAGCTTCCTATTTGAAATTTTCTGAGAGGTTTCTTCCGGAGTGTTGTGCTTTAACTTGTTGTAAGCTCCTCCTTAAAGTCCTCTCAAGTTCAGGATCAAGATTAAAGAGAGGCTCTTTATCCCTGTTCCTGGTCATAAACAAGAAAAAAAAAATAACAAAGAAGGAGAATAGGAGCTCTATGTTCAAGAACAGAGAGGACTCCCTGTGAGATGTGAAAAAGAAAGGAAAGAAGAATTAAGATAGAAGAAGGAGAAGAAGAATTTGAATAAAGAGATGAGGAGAATTTGAAAATTAGAAGTAGAAAAGATAAACAAGAATTAAAATATTTTTGTTTTTATTTTATTTATTTATGAAATTCAAAAATAAAGGTTAATTAATTAAAAAGAATTGAAAATTAATTAATGAATTTCAAAAAAGAAGAGGGAGAATTAGAAGAAGAAATTTCAAAAATAGTAGGGAGAAGAGTTAGTTAGGAAGTTTTGAAAAAGAAGAAAGAGAAAACAAGTAACTAATTAAGAAAAGTTTTGAAAACAAGATAAGATTGAAGATTAGAAAAGATTTGATTTTAAAAATATTTGAAATAGTCAACAAGATAGGATAAGAACTAAAAAGATTTGAAAAAGATTTAAATTTAAAATTCATAAGAAGATAAGGCAGAATGGATTTTTAAATTAAAGATAAGATAAGGAAGTTAAGAAAAGATAAGATAAGGAAGTTAGGAAAGGATAAGTTTTAAATTAAAAAGATTTGAAATCAAAATAAAAAAAGTTTGTTTCTAATTTAAAAGGATTTGAAATTTAAATTTTAAAAGAAAGATAAGAAAAGAAAGAATCAAACTTTAAAAGAAAAGATTTGAAAAGAAGTTGAAAAAGATAAGATTTGAAATTTGGTTTTTGAAAAAGATTTGATTTTGAAATTTGAAATTTGAAATTCTAAATTTTGAAATTAAATTTTAAAGTTTGAATTTCAAATAAGAAAAGATAAGATTTTTTTTGAATTTTGAATTTTAAATTTTTAAATTTTGAATTTAAAACAAGATAAGATGAAGATTTGAAAAAGATATGATTTTTGAAAAGATTTGATTTTAAAATTTGAAATTAAGATAAGATAAGATAATAATTTGAAATTAAAATCTGAAATTTTTGTTGTAATTTTCGGAAATTAATTCAAATAAAGATAGAAAAGATATTTTTTTGATTTTTGAATTAATGAAAAAAGAGAAAAACAACAAAAAGACACCAAACTTAAAATTTTAAGAACTAAAAACACCTAGTGTGCAAAAATTAAGAAGAAAAACACAAAGAGACACCAAACATAAATATTTTAAGATCAAAACTGTAACAACCGGCATAACCGTTTTAATAAAATAATAATTTTAAGTATCTGGAGTGGATTTAAAATTTAGAAGTTTTAATTTGAAAATTTAAAGGTAAAGTTTGGATTCAGTGAATTTTTCCAAGTTAGAAAATGTGTCTTTTGCGAAAGATTTTTTGTAAAACTGTATACCGGTACTTAAGTTGGGTCAGGCGCAAATCGGGCCCAAGGCCCAACATATATATGTTCATTAAATGAGCATTTCAGCTCATTTCCACCCCAAAATAAGAAATGGGGCGTTGCTGAGTTGAGAGGAGAGAGGAGAGGGGTTTCACTATTCACCTCCATCTTCCTCAAGCCATTACTTGAGCTACGGAGCTCCGATTGACGAGCCATTTGTGGTCACACGAAGCTCTCATCGAGCTCTTCGTTTCTATCAAAGCAAATCTGGTAAGAAATTGCGTCTCAAGCTCCATTTTCTAGCCCTAGAATTTCTGCATTTTTGCGTTATAGTTTTGAGTAGATTCTGTGGTTTTGCTTGTTTAGGTGATCTCTAGTAGCGGGTAATTGTCGAGCTTTGCCCCAATCACCATTGGATAAGGTAAGGAACCTCTATATCCTTGCAGTTTGATGTAGTGTGAGCTTTAGTTGATAATGCATGGTTATGTTGTATGTATGAAGCTTGTTTTTGGAGTTGGTGGTGGCTTTTAGTTTGGCTTTGATGGTTTGGAGCTTGGTGGAAGCTTGATTGGAATCAAGTTTGGTGTTTGAGCATATTGGGAATCGGCCATGGTATGATTTTGGTTTTCTTTATGTAATATGTAATGTTTTGTGAACTTTAGGCTAATTGACCTTAAGATAGGATTGGATGTTTGGGTGTATGTTTAATTATATGTGATTTTGATGTTTGAAGATAAGGTGTATGGTGGTGTTGATGATATAGAGTTTTGGGATGTGGAATATATGAATTTTGATATTGATTGTAGGTATTTAATGACTATGAAGGTTGATGATAAATGTTGTGATTTATTATTATTGATGAGGATTTGTTGATATGGTTGACGATTAATGATGAATATTGATTTTATTGGTGATTGAAGGTGAGTGTTGAGATTGTTGATAAATGATGTGGATTATGAATTTTGGGTGATGATAAATTGATGCTTGGTGTTAATAAGTATTGATGGTGATTTGTTATATTGATGAATAATGAGGATTATGAGAATTCAAGGTAATAAGTTAATGTCAAATGCTTGTGATGATTTGGATTAAAGGATATTGATGATTATGATGCATGATGATATATGTTGATGATGATTTTGAATTTTGGATTTTTGATCTTGTGGTTGGTGTGGATATTAGATGGTGGTTGAGAAAATTTGCTGTGAACTTAGGTTGAATTTTAAAGTTGGATAAGGTGAGTATTAAATAGTTTAGATGATTGAATGGTTGATTTTTGAGAAATGAGTGGTAGGACCCTTTGTACTATTTTTGTATTGTTTTGAATGTGAGTAGTTTGGTTTTGAATTGAGAGATTTAATGAATTTGAGTTATTAAGGTTTTTGGTAAAAGTGAGTTTTGGGATAACTTTGACGGATTATATCTTGCACTAAGGTTTTTGAAATTAAATAAATTTTATATCAAAATAAAGGTAATTCAAAGAGCTTTAAAACGGTATCAATTTTGTAGAAATATGAAATTTGTAGAGAAAGATATGATCATTGAAAGTTGGTGTCCGAAATCTGAATTCTGTGAAGTTGCAAAATTTGTGATTTCTGGTTTGTGTGCACACACACACTGCTGTGCGCGTGCTCTAGACAGTGGTTGTGTTTTAACTTGTGCGTCCGCACAGACTTGTGTGCACGCACACCCTGTGTGTTTTTGAAAAACGTGTGTACGCACACACAGTAGAGGCTTACTGTTGGGAGCGCTAGCACAACCCTGTGTGCACACACAATCAACGAAGTTTTGCAAGCTCTGTGATAAACCTCTAATTTTGTGCTTAAGAGTGAAAACATGCTTTTTAGGCCCAAAAATCTATAAATTTAATTCACTTTGATTCCATTCGATGCCTTGATATATTTGTTGAGTGATTTCAGATTCATAAGGCAAGTATTGGATGGAAGAAGAGAATAGAAAAGCATGCAAAGTGGAGAATTCTTGAAGAAATGAGCATTTGGAGAATTCAAGGCCATGCGCACGCATCACCCACGCGTACACATGAGGAGGAGATTTGCCATTGACGCCCACGCGTCACCCATGCGCACGCGTGACCAGAGAATCGTCAATCCACACGCACGCGTCGTTCACGCGCACGTGTGACGTTAGGGACGTGACCTCATTAAAGTGAAAACGATAGGGGTGATTTTTGAGCTTTCCAGGCCCAAATCCAACTTATTTCTAAGGCTATTTCATGCAGAATTAAAGATTGGACAAAGGAGGAGCAATTAGTTTTAGGTTACATCATGTAGGTTAGTTTTTTAGAGAGAGAAGCTCCATATTCTCTCTAGAATTAGGGTTTTAGGTTAATTGCATCTAGGATCTAGGTTTTAATTCTTGTTCTCATCTTGTTTTCTTTACAATTTCTTGTTCTTATATCTTTGTTCTTCTTAGTTCTTTTGTTACTTTTCCCTTTGAGACTCTTTTATGTTTATGAGTACTCTTGTTAATTTTCCCTTTCATTTAATGCAATTTATGTTTGATGTTCTTATGGTTAATTGCTTTGTTTATTGTTGATTCCTTGCATTGGTAGTTGATAGATTTATTATTCTTGCACTTTTATGATGCTTTCTTTTTATGGTTTCCAAGTGTTTGATAAAATGCTTGGTTGGATGTTAGAGTAGATTTTTGAGCATTCTTGGCTTGGAAAGAGAAATTAGGCAATCTTGAGTCATGAACACCCAATTTAGGTTGGTGATCTAGAGTTGTTAGTTAATATTGTTTCCATTGACGCTAATCTTTTGCTAATTCAATTAGTGAGTTGACTAGGACTTTTGGATTGAGATTAACTAGTCTTATTTGACTTTCTCTCGTGTGAAGATAACATTGTACTTTCTTCCATTGTTGGAGATGACGAAATAAGATAAGCTCTTGTTAATTGTTGTTATGAGTGACTAGGATAGAAAGTCTATATTCTCAATCCTTGCCACGAATGTCTCTCTTTATTAATTGCTTTCTTTAGTTGGTTTCTTTACTTTTATTGCCATTTATTTTCTTCCACTTTTACCAAATCAAACCCCCCTTGTTCCTTCATAGACAATAATTGATCACTTCATTGCAATTCCTTGTAAGACAACACGAGGTTTGAATACTTCGGTTAATTCTTATTGGGATTTGTACTTGTGACAACCAATATTAAAATTTGATTTGAGGATCCGTTATCGGTTTGGGCTATGCTCACAACGAAATTATTTTGTTAAATTCCGAACCGGTATAAATTCTTGCATCAAGTTTTTGACGCCATTGTCGGGAAATTGCAATGTGTGCTTGTTATTGGTTATTGTATATATGTGAATATTGCGAATATGTTTGCTTTTTGATTCTTTGTTAGTTGTTGCTAGTTTTAGGACTTTGCTTCTCTTTGTTTCTTATTAGTATTTGTTTTTATTTTTCCTTGTCACTATGAATTCTCATCACTTTGACTACGAGTTTGGTTACAATTGTGTTGTAGGGAATGAAAGCTTCAATGAGGAACCACATTGTGGGAATAGATATCAAATTAGGGAGGAGCCACATGTTTATGGTTAACCTTCATGGCAACAACCCCCTCCAATCTCTCATGGCTACAATCTACACCACAATATACACAATTATGAACCAAACCCTCAATATTGTTGTCAATCATACTCACAAGCCTCATACCACCATTCACCTCTGTATGACCCTAACCCATATCCACCATACCAACCACCATATGAAACATACCTAGAGCCACCACATTTCCAACACCAATACTCCCAAGAACCATAAATTTCATATACACCACCTCAAAATTTACACCAATTTGAACCACTTTCCAACTACAATACCTTTCCCTCAAATAATGAACCCTCTCTTCCCACAACGCCCCCAATGGACGAAGCTCTCCATGCCCTCATGCTAGAATAAAGAGATCTTAGCTCTTATATCCAAAGGCAACAATAGGAGACGCAAAAGGAGTTCAAGGAGTTAGAAGCCAAGATTGCTATCATGGCAGAAGCCGTTAGCAACATGGTCTCATCCCACCTAAGCTTACGCGATCAAGGCACTCCCATTGTTGAATATGGAGAAGCAACCAAAGAGCATAATGAGGGAGTGAACTTGAAGCTTCAAGGTGAAGAAGAGGAGTTGAAGCAAGAAGTGCAACAAGAGGAGGAAGTAAAGATAATTGAGCCAAATGAAGTGGTTGAAGATTTAGGAGGTGTGGAATGCAAAGAGGAATCACAAATTGAAGAGCCTTCTTCCATGGAGCTTGGAAGTGATGTTAAGGAGGATAGTGCACAACCTCCAAGGCACAATGTGATTGAAGAATTGGAAGAAATGGGGCAAACAACAAGTCCTCCTATTTATGATGATTCCGCATCAACATATGATCCTTTTGAGTTTAATGAATCATTTCCCCATTAAACTTGGAATTGATGATAAGGTAGATTTTACTCAACCTCCAAGATAAGAATTGAGTGATGGGGTAGAGTTAGAAGACAATGGTGAAGAAGCATGTGAACTTGAGGAAGCTTGGAAAGAGGTAGAGTTTGAAGAACCTTTCCAAGTGGTGAAAGCCCCTAGAAGAGGATGGATGGGAGTGGAACATGTTTTATCAAGATCATTGGGGACTCCTCCACCTAAGTCGCCATCCAATCCTTCATTTGAGTGTGTAAAACTCATTACTCTTACCTTTTTTATCCCACTTGAATTTGGTTTGCTTGAAACGAATGGCCAACTTAGGGTGCTTTGTGGAATGAAGCGTAAGAGGAGGATGTTTAGTGGTTTGCATTGTAAATCTAGGCTCATTATGGTTGGAAGCTCAAAATTTAGGAGCATGGATTGGTGTAGTGCTTGATGAGTGATGAGCGGATAATTTGTACGCTTTTTGGCATTGTTTTTAGTATGTTTTTAGTATGATCTAGTTAGTTTTTAGTACATTTTTATTAGTTTTTAGTTAAAATTCACTTTTTTGGACTTTACTATGAGTTTGTGTGTTTTTCTGTGATTTCAGGTATTTTCTGGCTGAAATTGAGGGTCCTGAGCAAAAATCTGATTCAGAGACTGAAAAGGACTGCAGATGCTGTTGGATTCTGACCTCCCTGCACTCGAAGTGGATTTTCTGGAGCTACAGAAGCCCGATTGGCGCGCTCTCAACGGCATTGGAAAGTAGACATCCTGGGCTTTCCAGAAATGTATAATAGTCCATACTTTGCCCAAGATTTGATGGCCCAAATCGGCGTGGCAATTCAGCCTTAGAAATTCCAGCGTTTAACGCTGGAACTGGCATAAAACTTGGAGTTAAACGCCCAAACTGGCATGAAAGCTGGCGTTTAACTCCAGAAAAGGTCTCTACACATGAAAGCTTCAATGCTCAGCCCAAGCACACACCAAGTGGGCCCGGAAGTGGATTTTTCTGTCATTTACTCATTTCTGTAAACCTTAGGATACTAGTTTACTATTAATAGGATCTTTTGACATTGTATCTGTACCTCATGACACTCTACACGTTTCTTGGTGTACCTTCTACAGCATGAGTCTCTAAACCCCATGGTTGGGGGTGAGGAGCTCTGCTGTGTCTTGATGGATTAATGCAATTACTACTGTTTCTTATTCAATCATGCTTGCTTCCATTCTAAGATATCACTTGTTCTTAACCCGGATGAATGTGATGATCCGTGACACTCATCATATTCTCAACTATGAACGTGTGCCTGACAACCACCTCCGTTCTACCTTAGATTGAGTAGATATCTCTTGGATTCCTTAATCAGAATCTTCGTGGTATAAGCTAGAACTGATGGCGGCATTCAAGAGAATCCGGAAGGTCTAAACCTTGTCTGTGGTATTCTGAGTAGGATTCAATGATTGAATGACTGTGACGTGCTTCAAACTCCTAGCAGGCGGGGCGTTAGTGATAGACGCAAAAGAATCAATGGATTCTATTCCGGCCTGACCGAGAACCGACAGATGATTAGCCATGCTGAGACAGAGCATAGGAACGTTTTCACTGAGAGGATGGGAGGTAGCCACTGACAACGGTGAAACCCTACATACAGCTTGCCATGGAAGGAGCCTTGCGTGTTTGATGAAGAAGACAGTAGGAAAGCAGAAATTCAGAAGATGGAGCATCTCCAAAACCTCAACCTATTCTCCATTACTGCATAACAAGTACTTATTTCATGTTCTTTTGCTTTTCACAATCAACCCTGATAATTTCTGATATCCTGACTAAGATTTACAAGATAACCATAGCTTGCTTCAAGCCGACAATCTCCGTGGGATCGACCCTTGCTCACGCAAGGTATTACTTGGACGACCCAGTGCACTTGCTGGTTAGTTGTGCGGGATTGCAAAAAGTGTGATTGCAATTTCGTGCACCAATGAGTCCATATTTGACGCTATATTTTAGCTTGAATTAGATGGATTTCATCATATGAACTCACACTTATTCACTAAAATAGCAGGCTTTTGAGATTTCTTCCTAAATTGTGCTTAAAGGTGAAAACATGCTCTTTTGTGCTTAATTTAGTCTCTTTTTATCCACTTTAATCCCATTTGGTGCCTTGATATATTTGTTGAGTGATTTCAGGTTTCCAAGGCAAGTATGGGTTGAAGGAGTGAGGAAAAGAGCATGCAAAAGGGAAGAAACCATAAAGAAATAGAGTTTCGAATTTCCAGCACCCGTGCGTACGCACAAGTATGCATGCGTACACACAAGAAGGATTTGCGAGCGACACGTATGCATGATCCACGCGTACGCGTGGATGGAATTTTGGCCAGCGATGCGTACGCGTGGCCAAAATTACGTGAGCTCATTAATGCAAATCACTGGGGGCGAATTCTGGGCCTCCAAAATCCAGTCCAACTCATTTTCTGAAGCTATTTAAGGCCAAAGTGAAGAGGAATGAGGGGGCAATTCGGGTTAGATTTTATGATATTTTCTCTTAGTTTCTAGAGAGAGAAGCTCCCTCCTCTCTCTAGAATTAGGGTTTTTATCTTAGTTTTCTTTTAATTTCAGCATTTTAATTCTTGATTTAGTGTAGTTTCATTTATGTTTCTATGCTTTATTATCATTATCTTCTTCATCTCTTTTGTTATTTTCTCTTTTATGGCAATTTTCATGTCATTTCTTGCTTTCTTTAGTTGTCCTTGTCATTTTCTTGCTTTTGGTATTTTAGATTTTATTTTTAATGCACATTAATATTATTTTATTTTCATGCACACCAAGTGTTTGATAAAATACTTGGCTTAGTTTTCACTTAGTTTTTATACACTCTTGGCTTGAAATTGATGACTTTGGTAATCCTTGAGTCATTGATGTCCATTATTGTTTGATACATTAGAGTAGTTAGTTGATTTGGTCACCATTGACTCTATGTGACCCTTTAGTGTTTACATAGGACTTATGGATTGAAATTATTTATGCTTATTTGACTTATCTTCGATGTAATGTTGACTAAGTAAGATTAACTCTTCATAATCATCATGTGTTTATGGTCAATGTCTAGGATAGGTAACCGTAGCTCTCAATTACCTGCCAAGAGGTTTCTTGCATTTGAAGTTTCCTTTCCTTGCATTTAATTGCTTTGACTTTTATTGCTTTGATGTTTAGGTTCTTGCATGTTTAGTTTTCACACTCATGGTTGAGAAATTGGGTGTTTGGGTGGAATTGAGTTGTGGATGTTCATTCCGTATTGTGTGAGGATTGTTAATTGGTTTGGTTTCCCTTGACTCTAAGTGACGCACTAGTGTTGACTTAGGACTTAGGGATTGGAATCAATTATGCCCTTTTGACTTATCCTCAAGTAGGATTGACTAATTGGGATTAATTCCACACAATTGCCATGTTTGTGGTCCATAACTAGGATAGGAATCCTTAATTACCCACTTCTTGCCAAGGGTTTCCATTTTCATTCCTTGCATGTTTATTTGCTTCATTGCATTTTATATATCTTGCCTCTCTTGCTTTCCCGAATCACCATGTTTTCTAATAGCCAATAATAGACACTTAATTGCAACTCATAGGGAAGATGACCCAAGGTTTAATTACTCTCGGTTTTTTTGTATTGGATTTAATATTTGATATTGAGAATTCATTATTGGTTTGGACTATGCTACCAACGAATTGATTCTTGTTTTGATTGATTCTAGATCAACAATAAATTCTCTTATCAGTGCTCAATTGGATGGATCTAGGAGGATAGTTTGGTGCCTTAGTGAGAATTCGTCTTGCCTACTACCTAGAGGAATTACCACGATCAATTTGAAGACGGGTGTGAAAACAAAGTGTAGGATCCCGGATTGCAAAAAGAGGATCAATTTTTGGAGCTCATGGTTTATGAAGAACTCCATCAAGGCTTGGTGTTATTAACTTTGTATGATGGAGCTTATCGGAAGTCCAAGCATTGGTGGATGTTCAAGGATGGATTCAAGCACAAGCCCCCTTGATGAAGAGCTCCCCATAAGTCCAACTTAAAGACAATAAACAAAAGCGCTAGGTGGGAGACACACCACCATGGTAACATCTTTTCATTTTTCTCTTTTATACATATTGGTAAGTTAGTTTAATTTCGTGTTTTGTTTAGTTAGTTGAGTTTATTTGAGAGTCTAGTATGTTAAATAAGGTTTTATGGTGTTTTAGTAGCTGTTTAGAGGTTTGGAATGCTTGGTTTGGTGCAAGAACTTGGAAAAATTTTGAAAAACACAGCAACATTCCACGCGTAAGCGTCACCCATGAATACGCATGACACCCAGGTTTTTGACTTCCCGTGCATACGCCTCGATCACGCATACGCGTGACATCCAGATTTTTCAAGGTCCAGTACAAAAACCAGAAAGTTGTGCGCGTTTTGGGCTGGAATTGTGCCTCTAGCACAAAATCCACCCACGCATATGCGAAACCTATCTCTCTCTGTGCCCAGCGTGCGCATAGCCGATGCGTACGTGTCACACGCCATTTCAATAATTCATGCATACGCGTGACACGAAGCGTATGTTTGGAGCCTACCCTGTTTCACCACTCTTCTTTTCTTTTCTTCTTTCCATTTCTTCCCTTCTTCTCTCTTCTCTTCTTTTCTTTCCATCCTTCAACCATCATCCAACACTACCAAAGACCATCTATCACCATTTCTTTTAGTTAGTTAGTTTGTTAGTTATTTAGTTAGTTAGTTTATTTTTGTTTTATTTCTATTTTAAGTGGTAAGTGTTGGATTGTTAATCTTGTTTGCTGTTTATTGCTGCCGATTACTGATAAGATATTATTTTAACATTATTTTTGTTAATTGTCAATGTTGGATTCTTTGTTGAGGTTATATTTTGTTACTTGGTTCTGAGTTTTTCTTGTTTAACATTTTTGCATACCAAGTACTTGTACACTGCCTCAAGCTTCTAATTCTTTTGAATTGCATATTTTGGCCACCATGCATTCATCATCTATTGTTAGGAATTTGTGTATTATCAATGCCTTTTTTGTTAGGAGATGATTGTTTATGATTGACCCTTATCCACACCACCTATTTCATGCATTGCAATTTTGGAATTGTGAATTGGATCGAAAGCTTACCTAATGACATATTTTTGAGCTTTCTAAGCTTTGTAGACCATGCTTGCTATGTGATTGATTTTCACTTCTATCTTCTTTTTCCTAAGTTCCATAGCACCCATGTGCTCCACCCTTATGTCACTTAGGTGTTGCAAATAAACTTCAATATGTGTCATTAGTTGATATGTGAGCTCTATATTTCATTTGGTTCACTAACTTTACTTACACATTAATCGATGTCTATTCATTATCCGATTCACAATTCCTTAATTTTTGCTTGAATGATTTTATGCTTCTTCATTCCTTGTTTGGTTGTCTTAACCTACAACTTTTCTTTTAAAGTATCTCATGCACACTAGAATGAATGAAGTGCATGTTTCTTTTGTGGACTTGTGACACAACTTTTAATATCAGTGTGTGTGTGTTATAAACCGCATGCAACTTAGAACTCACACACTTGTTTCATCAATGTCACACTAATTCACTCACTCAATTCTAGATATCATTACCTCATTCCAACAATCTATGCTTTCTTGCTTGTGCATTCACTTGTCTTATTATATCCTGTTTCTTATTTTCAGGATGAATCATCATAAGCAAAAACGGAAGTGGGAGGAAAGAACACGTAGTACCGGTTGACCAACCAGCTGAAGGTGCCAATTCGGAAGTCACCGTACCCCCTTGTTCATCTTTGAATGCACCAAGGATGGTGCAAACTTTTAATCCCAACACTTTCGCATTTCATTTTTAGGTCTTTTAGGAATTTTTAGTTGCATTTTCTTATTTTCCATATATGATGACAAGTCATTTAAGGCTAGTTTCACAAGCATTATTCATTAGGTTTCATGCACTTTCTTTATAAATAAGTAAGTAATTGGATTAGAAACTCATGCATATCTTGATTCAATCAAACATGGTTATTTATGTGCAATTTCATGAGGTTTATGCAAGATTTACTTGATTGTTATGAACGATGCAAAATCTTGTGATTTGGCATGGCTTTGATGCATGTGTTTAGTTGATGATAGGTGAAGAGAAGCAGAGGAATGGCAAGGAAGAAGCAAAGAAGGTAACGTTTGAGCCAAAGTTGGACATTAAACGTTACCTCAAACGTTGATGAAGAGAAAGAGAAACCAATGTTGGAGCCAAAGTTGGCCTCCAATGTTGGCTCAAACGTCATGCTCAAAGAGGTGCAAAGTTGGAGCCAAAGTTGGACTTGTAACTTTGCCTCAAACGTTGGCCAAGGAAGGTGCATAGTTGGAGCCAAAGTTGGACTCCAGCTATGCCTCAATCTATCCAATTCAAGAGAACATAGTTGGAGCCAAAGTTGGACTCCAACTATGCCTCAAACTACTCACAAGAGACCATAGTTGGAGCCAAAGTTAAACTCCAACTATGCCTCAAGCTACTCTATCTCATGGTGCAACGTTGTAGCCAAAGTTGGTGCTCCAACGTTGCTGGCAATGTTGAGGTAGAGGGGTGCCAACGTTGGAGGGAACGTTGGTGGTCCAACGTTACCTCCAACGTGCTCGACGATTTTCAATTTCTAGAGTTTGGAAAAATTGGGTGCGACGCGTACGCGCGGGCGACGCGCACGCGTGAAATGGCAAAATCGACCATCCACGCGTACGCGTGAGTGACGCGCACGCGTGACAATGCCAACGTTGGAGGTAACGTTGGTGATACCACGTTGGTCCAATGGCTGCGATGAAATCTCAAACATCTGGAGTTGGAAAATGTGTTGTGAGGCATAGGTGTCCTTAACACGTACGCGTGAACGGGCATTTTTTTCAATCGACGTGCACGCATAGGCGACGCACACGCGTGAAATGGCAAAATCGACCATTCACGCATACGCATGGGGCACTCGTACGCGTGACCAGGCGAACGTTGGTATGCCAACGTTGAGTCAAACGTTGCTGGCAACGCCCAGAATTCATTTTTTCAAGTGACATTTGACCCAAAATTTGCCTATAAATGTTGACCCCAATGTGAATTCCAACTTCAAAACCAACTTCAATGCAAAATGGTACCGATGCAGAGTATGCACGTTAGTTTGCAGATGTCCTCTTCAACATCACTAAGAGCTATTCTAGCTTGCTTCAACAAGGCCAAAAGCCCAATCTAAAGACTTGAAGAGCTGAAAGAAGAAAGTGTATAAATAGAAGAGAATTTCATTTAGATAAAAAAAAAGACTGGGAAGGCTAGGGAGTGAGGGACCCAAATTGCGAAATTCTGCACTCATTTTCTTTTGTATTTTCTTTCTGTTCTTCATCTTCTGCACTTTTCTATTTTTTGTTTTACTTGAGAAATGATGAACTAAACCCCATTTTCATTAGGGAGAGGAGCTCTATTGTAATCATAATGAATCAATGAGATTCTTCTTCTTCTCAATTCATTTGTGTAGCTATAGAATAACTTCTGTTTCGATTGTGAATTTCTTACTCCGAAAGGGGGTTTAATTCAATTGAATGCTTGTGTGAGCCTCAAAAGGGGAATCACTTACATTAGAATTGGAGCTTTATCCTTCACAACTCTCTTGATCAATACCATTCGGGAGGAATTGAGATCTTGAGAGTTAGTGTGGCTTATGGATGAGAGACATGCACTTAACCTCGTCTCATGACAATTAGATCAAGGAATTGGCAAGATTGATTGTGATTGGAGAGATTGAATTGCCAAGGAATTGGGATCCCATCAATTTCAATCTGCCATAGATCTACTCATATGAATGAGAAAGGAGTTGAGACCGATTTGATTCATGATGGATTATGATATCTCCAATCCCTGATGAATTTTTCTCTTTGATTTTCTTCAATTTAAATCATTCTAAATTTACTTTAACTGCAATTACTCTTTGTTTTCTTAATGCTCAGTACCTGGTGGACGAAATTGTGATCAACAATAATGGCTTTTTGGCATGTGCCTAAAAAAACTAACTCAGCACTTTCTTTCCACAATCTCGTTCAACTAACCAGCAAGTGTACTGGGTCATCCAAGTAATAAACCTTACGCGAGTAAGGGTCGATCCCACAGAGATTGTTGGTATGAAGCAAGCTATGGTCACCTTGTAAATCTCAGTCAGGCGGATTCAAGGATAATTGGATTATTAGTTTAAATTTGATTAATGGAATAAATAGAAAATAAAAAGGGATAGAATACTTATGCAGATTCATTGGTGGGAATTTCAGATAAGCATATGGAGATACTGTATGGCTCAAGGACGCCTACTTTCCTACTGCTTCAACTCAATCCTTCTTACTCCTTTCCATGGCAAGCTGTGTATAGGGGTTCACCGTTCGACGATGGCTACTTTCAATCCTCTCGGGAAAATGGTCCTCTGCGACTGTCACTCGCATGGCTAATCGTCTGGAGGCATCACCTGGCTGAAGGCTACATCCCATCCTCGCAGTGAAAACTACGCTCACGCGCTCTATCACAGCACGGCTAATCACTGGTTGGTTCCCGCGCCTACTGGAATAGAATCCCTTGATTCTTTTGCGTCTGTCACTAACGCCCAGCACTTGCGAGTCTGAAGCACGTCACAGTCATTCATTACCGGAATCCTACTCGGAATACCACAGACAAGGTTAGACCTTCCGGATTCCCAGGATCCTACTCGGAATACCACAGACAAGGTGAGACTTTCTGGATCCTCATAAATGCCGCCATCTATCTAGCTTATACCACGAAGATTCTATTGGGGAATCTAAGAGATACACATTCAAGCTCTGTTGCATGTAGAACGGAAGTGGTTGTCAATCACGCGCGTTCATAGGTGAGAATGATGATGAGCGTCACATAATCATCACATTCATCATGTTCTTGGGTACGAATGAATATCTTGGAATAAGAATAAGAGAGATTTGAATAAAAGAAAATAGAATTGCATTAATACTTGAGGTACAGCAGAGCTCCACACCCTTAATCTATGGTGTGTAGAAACTCCACCGTTGAAAATACATAAGTGAAAGGTTCAGGCATGGCCGAATGGCCAGCCCCCATGATCTGAGAACTAATCGTCCCAAGATGTCAAATACATTAGTTAAATGTTCTATTTATAATAAACTAGCTCCTAGGGTTTACATGAGTAAGTAATTGATGCATAAATCCACTTCCGGGGCCCACTTGGTGTATGTTTGGGCTGAGCTTGATCAATCCACAAGCTGAGGCTTCTCTTGGAGTTGAACTCCGGGTTATGAAGTGTTTTGGGCATTCAACTCCGGATCATGACGTTTTTCTGGCGTTTAACTCCAGACAGCAGCATGTACTTGGCGTTCAACGCCATGTTACGTCGTCAATTTCCGAATAAAGTATGGACTATTATATATTGCTGGAAAGCTCTGGATGTCTACTTTCCAACGCCGTTGAGAGCGCGCCAATTGGAGTTCTGTAGCTCCAGAAAATCCATTTCGAGTGCAGGGAGGTCAGATTCCAACAGCATCAGCAGTCCTTTTGTCAGCCTTTTTCAGAGTTTTGCTCAAATCCCTCAATTTCAGCCAGAAATTACCTGAAATCACAGAAAAACACACAAACTCATAGTAAAGTTCAGAAATGTGAATTTAACATAAAAACTAATGAAAACATCCCTAAAAGTAGCTTAAACTTACTAAAAACTACCTAAAAACAATGCCAAAAAGCGTATAAATTATCCGCTCATCACAACACCAAACTTAAATTGTTGCTTGTCCCCAAGCAACTGAAAATCAAATAGGATAAAAAGAAGAGAATATACTATAAATTCCAGAATATCAATGAATATTAATCATAATTAGATGAGCGGGACTTGTAGCTTTTTGCTTTTGAACAGTTTTGGCATCTCACTTTCTCCTTTGAAGTTTAGAATGATTGGCTTCTCTAGTAACTTAGAATTTCGGATAGTGTTATTGACTTTCCTAGTTAAGCATGTTGATTCTTGAACACAGCTACTTTATGAGTCTTGGCCGTGGCCCTAAGCACTTTGTTTTCCAGTATTACCACCGGATACATAAATGCCACAGACACATAACTGGGTGAACCTTTTCAGATTGTGACTCAGCTTTGCTAAAGTCCCCAGTTAGAGGTGTCCAGAGCTCTTAAGCACACTCTTTTTGATTTGGATCACGACTTTAACCACTCAGTCTCAAGCTTTTCACTTGGACCTTCATGACACAAGCACATGGTTAGGGACAGCTTGATTTAGCCGCTTAGGCCTGGATTTTGTTTCCTTGGGCCCTCCTATCCATTGATGCTCAAAGCCTTGGATCCTTTTTACCTTTGCCTTTTGGTTTTAAGGGCTATTGGCTTTTTCTACTGCTCCTTCTTTTTCTTTCTATATATATATATATATATATATATATATATATATATATATATATATATATATATTTTTCTTTTCGCAAGTTTTGTTCACTGCTTTTTCTTGCTTCAAGAATCAATTTCATGATTTTTCAGATTGTCAATAACATTTCTCCTTGTTCATCATTTTTTCAAGAGCCAACAATTTTAACATTCATAAACAACAAGATCAAAAATATGCACTGTTCAAGCATTCATTCAGAAAACAAAAAGTATTGTCACCACATCAATATAATTAAATTAAATTCAAGGATAAATTTGAAATTCATGTACTTCTTGTTCCTTTGAGTTAAAACATTTTTCATTTAAGAGAAGTGAAGGATTAATGGATTTTATTCATAGCTTTAAGGCATGGTTACATACTAATGATCATTAAATAAAGTCACAAAACATAGATAAACACAACATTAAAAACCGAAAGACAGAAAGAAATAAAGAACAAGGAATGAATCCACCTCTAGTGGCGTCTTCTTCTTGAAGGACCAATGATGTTCTTTAGCTCTTCTATGTCCCTTCCTTGCCTTTGTTGCTCCTCCCTCATTGCTCTTTGATCATCTCTTATTTCTTGGAGAATGACGGAGTGCTCATGATGTTCCACCCTTAATTGTTCCACATTGTGGCTCAAACCTTCTAAGGAAGTGTTGAGTTTCTTCCAATAGTTGTTTGGAGGAAAGTGCATCCCTTGAGGCATCTCAAGGATTTCTTGATGATGAGCTTCCTCATGCACTTCTTGAGAACCGTGAGGGGCTTCTTTTGCTTGCTCCATCCTCTTCTTGGTGATGAGCTTATCCTCTTCAATGGAGATGTCTCCTTCTATGATAACTCCAGCTGAGTAACATAGATGGCAAATAAGGTGAGGAAAAGCTAGCCGTGCCATAGGTGAGGGCTTGTCGGCTATTTTGTAGATTTCATTGGAGATGACCTCATGACCTTCTACTTCCTCTCCAATCATGATGCCATGAATCATGATGGCCCGATCCACAGTAACTTCAGATCGGTTGCTAATAGGAATGATGGAGCGTTGAATGAACTCCAACCATCCTCTAGCTATAGGCTTGAGGTCCAATCTTCTTAGTTGGACTGGCTTGCCTTTGGAGTCTCTCTTCCATTGAGCTCCTTCCACACAAATGTCCATAAGGACTTGGTCCAATCTTTGATCAAAGTTGACCCTTCTAGTGTAGGGGCGTTCATCACCTTGCATCATAGGCAAGTGAAACGCCAACCTCACATTTTTCGGACTAAAATCCAAGTATTTCCCCCGAACCATTGTGAGATAATTCTTTGGACTCGGGTTCATACCTTGATCATGGTTCCTAGTGATCCATGCATTGGCATAGAACTCTTGAACCATTAAGATTCCGACTTGTTGCATGGGGTTGGTTAAGACTTCCCAACCTCTTCTTCAAACTTCATGTCGGATCTCCGGATACTCATTTTCCTTGAGCTTGAAAGGGACCTCAGGGATCACCTTCTTCTTTGCCACAACATCATAGAAGTGGTCTTGATGGCTCTTGGAGATGAATCTTTCCATCTCCCATGACTCGGAGGTGGAAGCTTTTGTCTTCCCTTTTCCTTTTCTAGAGGATACTCCGGCCTTAGGTGCCATTGGTAATAGAAAAACAAAAAAAAGCTTATGCTTTTACCACACCAAACTTAAAATATTGCTCGTCCTCGAGCAATAAAAGAAAGAAGAGAAGAAGAAGAAGAAGAAAATATGGTAGAGAGGGAGAGAGGTAGGTTCGGCTTAGGTGAAGAAGGGGGGGTTGTGTTGTGTGAAAATGAAGTAGAATGGAAGGGTATTTATAGGGAAAGGGGGGGAGGTATGTTCGGCCATTTGGGTGGGAATGGGAGGGAAATTGGTTTGAATTTTTGAAGGTAGGTGGGGTTTATGGGGAAGAGTGGGTGGATGTGAGTGGTGAATGGGGTAATTGGGAAGAGGAATTGAGGTGATTGGTGAAAGGTGTTGGGAAGTGTGACATGGGGAAAAGTGAATTTGGATTAGGAGAGTGTGATTAGGATTAAAAGGTAAGGTGGGAATATGTTAGGTGGGGATCCTGTGGGGTCCACAGATCCTGAGGTGATCCTGTGGGGTCCACAGATCCTGAGGTGATCCTGTGGGGTCCACAGATCCTGAGGTGTCAAGGAATTCCATCCCTGCACCAAATAGGCATGTAAAATGCCTTTGTGCATCATTCTGGCGTTTAAACGCCCATTGGTGCACATTCTGGGCGTTCAACGCCCATGTAAAGCATGTTTCTGGCGTTGAACGCCAGTTTCATGCTTGTTACTGGCGTCCAGCGCCAGTTTTTCCTCTCGGGGCACATTCCTGGCGTTCAGCGCCAGAATGTTGCTTGTTTCTGGCGTTCAGCGCCAGAATGGTGCTCTATTCTGGCGTTGAACGCCAGCCAGATGCATCTTACTGGCGTTGAACGCCAGCCCGTGCGTCCTCCAGGGTGAAAGTTTTTTTCTTCTGCTGTTTTTGATTATGTTTTTAATTTTTATGATTTTTTCGTGACTCCTCATGATCATGTACCTAATAAAACACAAAATAACAATAAAATAGTATAAAATAGAAATTAGATAAATAAAATTGGGTTGCCTCCCAACAAGCGCTTCTTTAATGTCAATAGCTTGACAGTGGCTCTCATGGAGCCACAAGGTGATCAGGTCAATATTGTATAGTTGTCCACACCAAACTTAGAGTTTGGATATGGGATCTCGACACCAAACATAGAGTTTGGTTGTGGCCTCACAACACCAAACTTAGAGTTTGACTGTGTGGGTTCTTCTTGACTCTGAACTGAGAGAAGCTCTTCATGCTTACTCTCTTTTGTCACAGAGGGGTGGCCATGTGCCTTAAACACAAGGTAGTCCCCATTTAATTGAAGGACTAATTCACCTCTGTTGACATCTATCACAGCTCCTGCTGTGGCTAGGAAAGGTCTTCCAAGGATGATGCAATCATCCTCTTCCCTCCTAGTGTCTAAGATTATGAAATCAGCAGGGATGTAAAGGCCTTCAACCTTTACTAACACGTCCTCTACCATTCCATAAGCTTGTCTCAATGACTTGTCTGCCAGTTGTAATGAGAACAAGGCAGGTTGTACCTCAATGATCCCCAGCTTCTCTATTACAGAGAGTGGCATTAGATTTATCCCTGACCCCAGATCACACAGAGCTTTTTCAAACATCATGGTGCCTATGGTACAAGGTATTAAGAACTTGCCAGGATCTTGTTTCTTTTGAGGTAGAATTTCCTGAATCCAAGTGTCCAGTTCATTAATGAGCAAGGGAGGTTCACTTTCCCAAGTCTCATTACCAAACAATTTGGCATTCAGCTTCATGATAGCTCCTAAATATTGAGCAACTTGCTCTCCAGTTATATCATCATCCTCTTCAGAGGATGAATAGTCTTCAGAGCTCATGAATTGCAGAAGGAGATTTAATGGAATCTCTATGGTCTCTGTATGAGCCTCAGATTCCTTTGGATCCTTAATAGGAAACTCCTTCTTGCTTGAGGAACGTCCCAGGAGGTCTTTCTCACTAGGATTTTTGTCCTCCTCCTCCCTTGTGCATTCGGCCATATTGACTATGTCAATGGCTTTGCACTCCCCTTTTGGATTCTCTTCTATATTGCTTGGGAGAGTACTGGGAGGAGTTTCAATGACTTTCTTACTCAGCTGGCCCACTTGTGCCTCTAGATTTCTGATGGAGGATCTTGTTTCACTCATGAAACTGAAAGTGGCCTTTGACAGATCAGAGACTACATTGGCTAAATTAGAAGTGTTTTGTTCAGAATTCTCTGTCTGTTGCTGAGAAGATGATGGATATGGCTTGCTATTGCCCAGCCTATTACGTCCACCATTGTTAAAACCTTGTTGAGGTTTTTGTTGATCCTTCCATGAGAAATTTGGATGATTTCTCCATGATGAGTTATAGGTGTTTCCATAAGGTTCACCCATGTAATTAACCTCTGCCATGGCAGGGTTCTCAGGATCATAAGCTTCTTCAAAAGCTGCCTCTCTAGTACTGTTGGATGCATGTTGCAATCCATTCAGATTTTGAGAGATCATGTTGACCTGTTGAGTCAACACTTTGTTCTGAGCCAATATGGCATTCAGAGTATCAATTTCAAGAACTCCTTTCTTCTGAGGTATCCCATTATTCACGGAATTTCTCTCAGAAGTGTACATGAACTGGTTATTTGCAACCATGTCAATGAGTTCTTAAGCCTCTTCAGGCGTTTTCTTCAGGTGAATAGATCCACCTGCAGAGTGGTCCAATGACATTTTCGAAAATTCAGAGAGACCATAATAGAATATATCTAATAGGGTCCATTCTGAAAACATGTCAGATGGACATCTTTTGGTCAGCTGCTTGTATCTTTCCCAAGCTTCATAGAGGGATTCACCATCTTTTTGTTTGAAGGTTTGAACATCCACTCTCAGCTTGCTCAGCTTTTGAGGAGGAAAGAATTTATCCAAGAAGGCAGTGACCAGCTTATCCCAGGAGTCCAGGCTATCCTTAGGTTGTGAATCCAACCATATTCTAGCTCTGTCTCTTACAGCAAAAGGGAAAAGCATGAGTCTGTAGATTTCAGGATCTACTCCATTCGTCTTTACAATCTCACAGATCTGCAAGAACTCAGTTAAAAACTGGTAAGGATCTTCAGATGAAAGTCCATAAAACTTGCAGTTTTGTTGCATTAAAGCTACTAGCTGAGGTTTCAGCTCAAAGTTGTTGGCTCCAATGGCAGGAATGGATATGCTTCTTCCATCAAATTTGGACGTTGGCTTTGTGAAGTCACCAAGCATTCTCCTTGCATTATTATTATTTTCGGCTGCCATCTCCTTCTCTTGTTCAAAAATTTCTGAAAGGTTGTTTCTGGATTGTTGTAATTTAACTTCTCTTAATTTTCTCTTCAAAGTCCTTTCAGGTTCTGGATCAATTTCAACAAGAGTGCCTTTATCCTTGTTCCTGCTCATATGAAAGAGAAGAAAACAAGAAAAGAAAGAGGAATCCTCTATGTCACAGTATAGAGATTCCTTTATGTTAGTAGAAAAAGAAGGGGTAGAAGAATGAAGAGGGAGATTCGGATTTTGGATGAAGAGAGGTGGAGAGAAGTGTTAGTAATTAAATAATTAAATAGAAGAAGAAAAGAGAAAGAGAATTTCAAAAATAATTTTAAAAAGGGGTGAGTGATTTTCGAAAATTAGAGATAAATGTAATTGAAATTAAAATTTGAAATAATTAATTAATTAAAAAGAATTTTTGAAAAGAGAGAGGTATTTTTTCGAAAATAGAAGAGGGAAAAGTAGTTAGGTGGTTTTGAAAAAGATAAGAAACAAACAAAAAGTTAGTTAGTTGATTGAAAGAGATTTGAAATCAAATTTTAAACAGATAAGAAGATAAGAAGTTAGATAAGATATTTTGAAATCAAATTTTGAAAAAGACAAAATTTTTGAGAAGGATAAGGTAAAAAGATAAGATAAAAATTTTTAAGAAAAAGATATTTTGAAAAAGATTTAATTTTTAAAATGACTTAACTAACAAGAAACTACAAGATAAGATTCTAGAACTTAAAGATTGAACCTTTCTTAACAAGAAAGTAACAAACTTCAAATTTTTGAACCAATCACATTAATTGTTAGCTAATTTTCGAAAATTAGATAAAAGATAAGAAAAAGATTTTTGAAAAATAATTTTTAAAATTTTCGAAAAATAGAAAAAAAAATGAAAAAGATATGATTTTTGAAAAAATTTTGAAAAGATAAGATTTTTAAAATTGAAATTTTGACTTGACTTGTAAGAAACAACTAATTTTTAAAATTTTTGACTAAGTCAACTCAAATTTTCGAAAATTAGGAGATAAAAAAGGAAAAGATAATTTTTTGATTTTTTTGAATTTTTTTTATGATGAGAGAGAAAAACACAAAAATGACCCAAAACATAAAGATTTTGGATCAAAACACAAGATGCATGCAAGAACACTATGAATGTCAAGATGAACACCAAGAACACTTTGAAGATCATGATGAACATCAAGAACATAATTTTGAAAAATTTTTGATGCAAAGAAAACATGCAAGACACCAAACTTAGAAATCTTTAATGCATGGACTCTAACAAACGAAAAATGCATATGAAAAACAACAAACAACACAAAACAAGAAAACCTCAAGATCAAACAAGAAGACTTGTCAAGAACAACTTGAAGATCATGAACATGAATGCATGAATTTTCAAAAAAATGCAAGAAAAAATTTTTAAAGCATGCAATTGACACCAAACTTAAAAATTGACTCAAGACTCAAACAAGAAACACAAAATATTTTTGGTTTTTATGATTTTATGATTTTTTTTGTATTTTTATTATTTTTTTTCGAAAATATTTTTTGGAAAAACGAAAAATAAAAGAAAAATTTTTGAAAAAGATTTTTGAAAAGAAAATTACCTAATCTGAGCAACAAGATGAACCGTCAGTTGTCCATACTCGAACAATCCCCGGCAACGGCGCCAAAAACTTGGTGGACGAAATTGTGATCAACAATAATGGCTTTTTGGCATGTGCCTAAAAAAACTAACTCAGCACTTTCTTTCCACAATCTCGTTCAACTAACCAGCAAGTGTACTGGGTCGTCCAAGTAATAAACCATACGCGAGTAAGGGTCGATCCCACAGAGATTGTTGGTATGAAGCAAGCTATGGTCACCTTGTAAATCTCAGTCAGGCGGATTCAAGGATAATTGGATTATTAGTTTAAATTTGATTAATGGAATAAATAGAAAATAAAAAGGGATAGAATACTTATGCAGATTCATTGGTGGGAATTTCAGATAAGCATATGGAGATACTGTATGGCTCAAGGACGCCTACTTTCCTACTGCTTCAACTCAATCCTTCTTACTCCTTTCCATGGCAAGCTGTGTATAGGGGTTCACCGTTCGACGATGGCTACTTTCAATCCTCTCGGGAAAATGGTCCTCTGCGGCTGTCACTCGCATGGCTAATCGTCTGGAGGCATCACCTGGCCGAAGGCTACATCCCATCCTCGCAGTGAAAACTACGCTCACGCGCTCTGTCACAGCACGGCTAATCACTGGTTGGTTCCCGCGCCTACTAGAATAGAATCCCTTGATTCTTTTGCGCCTGTCACTAACGCCCAGCACTTGCGAGTCTGAAGCACGTCACAGTCATTCATTACCGGAATCCTACTCGGAATACCACAGACAAGGTTAGACCTTCCGGATTCCCAGGATCCTACTCGAAATACCACAGACAAGGTGAGACTTTCCGGATCCTCATAAATGCCGCCATCTATCTAGCTTATACCACGAAGATTCTGTTGGGGAATCTAAGAGATACACATTCAAGCTCTGTTGCATGTAGAACGGAAGTGGTTGTCAATCACGCGCGTTCATAGGTGAGAATGATGATGAGCGTCACATAATCATCACATTCATCATGTTCTTGGGTACGAATGAATATCTTGGAATAAGAATAAGAGAGATTTGAATAAAAGAAAATAGAATTGCATTAATACTTGAGGTACAGCAGAGCTCCACACCCTTAATCTATAGTGTGCAGAAACTCCACCGTTGAAAATACATAAGTGAAAGGTTCAGGCATAGCCGAATGGCCAGCCCCCATGATCTGAGAACTAATCGTCCCAAGATGTCAAATACATTAGTTAAATGTTCTATTTATAATAAACTAGCTCCTAGGGTTTACATGAGTAAGTAATTGATGCATAAATCCACTTTCGGGGCCCATTTGGTGTATGTTTGGGCTGAGCTTGATCAATCCACGAGCTGAGGCTTCTCTTGGAGTTGAACTCCGGGTTATGACGTGTTTTGGGCGTTCAACTCCGGATCATGACGTTTTTCTGGAGTTTAACTCCAGACAGCAGCATGTACTTGGCGTTCAACGCCAAGTTACGTCGTCAATTTCCGAATAAAGTATGGACTATTATATATTGCTGGAAAGCTCTGGATGTCTACTTTCCAACGCCGTTGAGAGCGCGCCAATTGGAGTTCTGTAGCTCCAGAAAATCCATTTCGAGTGCAGGGAGGTCAGATTCCAACAGCATCAGCAGTCCTTTTGTCAGCCTTTTTCAGAGTTTTGCTCAAATCCCTCAATTTCAGCCAGAAATTACCTGAAATCACAGAAAAACACACAAACTCATAGTAAAGTCCAGAAATGTGAATTTAACATAAAAACTAATGAAAACATCCCTAAAAGTAGCTTAAACTTACTAAAAACTACCTAAAAACAATGCCAAAAAGCGTATAAATTATCCGCTCATCAGTACCCAATTCCCATTTACATTTTCTGCAATTTAAGTTTCATGCCATTTATATTATGCACCTTTACTTTCTTGCAATTTAAGATTCAACCCTTTTACATTTGATGCAATTTACATTTTGTTGTCATTTATGTTCAGCTCCCATTTACAGTTTCTTGCTCTTTAAGTTTCAGTCATTTAAGTTTCTTGCCATTTAAGTTTCAAGAAATTTACATTTAGCACTTTAGATTTCCTGCAATTTATTTTCTGTTGATCCAATTTCACTCAAATCATCACTTGTTAGCTTGACTAGACTCATCACCATACTAAAATTTCTTGATCCATCAATCCCTATGGGATCGACCTCACTCTTGTGAGTTTTACCACTTGATGCGACCTGGTATACTTGACGGTAGTTTGCGCGGATTCAGTTTTCCGCCATCAAGTTTTTGGCGCCGTTGCCGGGGATTGATTTAGATTGACAATGATTAAGTAGGTGATGATCTAGATTAAGCATTTTTATTTATTTTTGTTAAGCCTACTAATAGTTTGATATTTTGTCTCTACTAACTGTAACTTCACTCTAGCAATAGAGTGCTCTGCTTGTGTTTTTGGTTTGTTTGTATTGTATGCTAGGAGGAAGAAGAGGTGCATCCACCTTCTTTGATTCTAAACCAGAGAGAACCTTCTTGAGATTGAGAAGAGAAGCAAGAAGGAAGGGAGTGATTGGAGAAGAAGAGTCAAAAGAGGGAGATTAAGAGATGGAGGATAACCCTCCTAATCCACCAGAGGATGTGGCCAACAACAATGGCCAACCTCAAAGGAGAGTTCTAGCCTCTTACACCATCTCCAAACCAAGAAACTGTGGGAGCAGTATCTTAACTTCCAATGTCCATGCTAATAATTTTGAACTCAAACCCCAACTTATTACTCTAGTTCAAAACAATTGCTAATATGGAGGAAGTACTGCTGAAGATCCAAACCAGCATCTCTCTGTGTTCTTGAGAATTTGTGACACTATCAAAACCAATAGAGTCCATCATGACAACTATAAGCTATTGTTGTTCCCATTTTCACTAAAGGATAAGGCCACTCATTGGTTAGAAACCTTCCCAAAAGAAAGCGTCACCAACTGGGATGATTTGGTCAGTAAGTTCCTAGCCAAATTCTACCCCCCTCAAAGAGTCATTAAGCTAAAAATTGATGTGCAAACATTTAGACAGGTAGAGGGATAGTCATTATATGAAGCTTGGGAGAGGTATAAAGCATTGATTATAAGGTGCCCAGAGGAATATTTAGTGAGTGGGTTGAGCTCCAAATTTTTATGAAGGTTTATCCATGAGTTCAAGGAAAGCCTTGGATTACTCTTCAGGAGGATCATTGCAAATGATTAAGACTGCACAAGAAGCACATGACCTCATAGACATGGTTGTCAACAATGAGTATTTCTACTCCTCTAAAAGACAAACAACTCCCAAGAGAGGCGTATTTGAGCTTAAAGGTGTTGATACAATATTGGCTCAAAACAAGATTATGCATCAGCAACTTCAACAACAAATAGAGATGATGTCAAAGAGGATGGATGGACTGCAACTTGCTGCAATAAGCTCAACCAACCAACCACCAGGTGTGTGGGGACAACATGAAGAAAGCTATGAAGAGCAACAGCCTGAACAAGTTCAGTATATTCACAACCAAGGATCTGGACAGAATGAGTTCCATAGGGATACTTACAACTCCTCTTGGAGGAACCACCCCAATTTGAAGTGGGGAGAAAACCAGCATTCTTGGCAGAGAAATTCCAACCAAAACAATTCTCACAACATAAACCACCAAAACCATCAAACCACTAACCAAAATCAATACAGAAAACCACAAAACAATCACCCCACATCCATATTCTATCCACCAAATAACCATCAACTAACCATAATAACTTTCATCCACCATCTACATCCGACACTCAATCACAACCTCCTCAAGAATCCCAAAGAATCTCCAACTTAGAGATGATGATGGAGAAAATGATAAAGCATCAGGAATTGGCCAACAAGAATCATGAGGCTTCACTAAGGAATCTGGAGAGACAAATCGGACAATTGTCCAAGCAGACAACTAAAAGACCACACAATGCTCTCCCAAGTGATACCATTCCAAATCCCAAAGAAGAATGCAAGGCAATTCAACTCAGAAGTGGAAGGACATTGAAGACTGACAAAGCTGCTAGAAAGAAGCAAGTAGAGGAGGACAAGCATGACAAAGAAAGTTCCTGGAAGGAGGAAGAGCCTCAAGTCTCAAAGAAAGGGAAGCAAGTCATGGATGAGCAACCACAAGAGCAAAGAAAGGAGGTGAAGCCTTACATTCCCCCTCTGCCATACCCTCAAAGGTTGCAAAGAGAGCTCAAGGACCAGTAATTTTCCAAGTTCCTAGAGTTTTTCAAAAAGCTAGAAATCAACCTACCACTTACTAAAGCATTGGAGCAAATGCCATTATATGCAAAATTCCTCAAGGAACTCATTAACAAGAAGAGAAGTTGGAATGAAAAGGAGACCGTGATCTTGAACCAAGAGTGTAGTGCAGTAATTCAAAGAGGCATTCCACCAAAACTTAAAGACCTAGGGAGCTTCATCATATTATGCACCATAGGCAACATGACATTGGAAAGAGCTCTCTGTGATTTGGGTGCCAGCATCAACTTGATGCCTCTCTCAATGATGAAAAAGCTTGCAATAGAAAAAGTTAAACCTACCAGGATGTCACTCTAAATGGCTGATAGATCACTCAAGATACCTAATGAAGTTGTAGAGAACTTATTGGTGAAGGTTGGGGAATTCATCTTCCTTGCCGATTTTGTCATTTTGGACATAGAGGAAGAGGACACAACTCAATTATCTTGGGGCGACCTTTCTTAGCCACAGCAAGGGCCATCATTGATGTGGAGAAAGGTGAAATGATTCTCAGGGTGCATGACAAGCAAATGATTATCAATGTCTTTAAAGCAATGTAATATCCCCCTGAGAAATAAAAGCATATGAGAGTGGAAATGATAGAAGAATTGGTGGAAGAGGTGCTTGGAACACACAGTCAGGAAGAACAAGAAGAAGAAATAGAAACAGATCAAGATGTCTCAGAAGAACAAGTGATTGAAATCTGTTCATACCCTGGGTCGAGCTGTCCGGCCCGGGATGTTCTACAGACAAAGCGACCGACCTCTTCAGGTCAGGACAACCTGACCTCTTCTTAAAGAGCTCGGCCAAGTCACAGAAAAGCCCAAACAAAGGGCCCAAATAGAGGAACACGTCCCAAATCCAAGGGCAGCCCGAGCCCATAGAGATAAAGGCGGTTCCCTTAAAGATGACCTCACTTAAAGATAAGATAAAGATAAGATAAGATAACTAACTTATCTTATCCACAAGAGGCCACATCTCACCATTATAAATACACTGAAGCACCCAGGTATAACTCATACTCTGATTCTACATAAACCTGCTTAATACCCTTGCTAACTTAAGCATCGGAGTCCCTTGCAGGTACCCCCACCCTCCGGGGACGAAGGATCAGGTAACCCTCGGAACATTGGCGCCGTTGCCGGGGAACCTGGAAGTCATCCCATTAACGTGGCGGATGACCATGACAATGACCACGATTCAGGTTTGGAAGACAGAACGCCGCATAAAAACGCGGACACAATATTCAAAGATACTCTAGAAACCAACGGAGACAAAAATTCATCAAATCCAGGAGTAATAGAAGCACTTCAAAATCGATTGGAGCAACTTGAGAAAGAAGCCCAACATCGATGTGAAAAAGAAGAAGATCTACGCCGGGAGATAAGGCGGCACCGAGAATTAGAAGATAAGCTTATAAAACTCGAAGCTGATCTCAAAACTAAAGCTACTCGACCATCCACAGAGGATAGCTCTCAGAAAGATCAAGATCCATTCACCAGAGAAATTATGAAGACCAAAATTCCAAAAGATTTCAAACTTCCGGATATGACTCTATATGACGGCACCTCGGACCCCAACCATCATCTCAGCAACTTCAGAAGTAGAATGTACCTCACTGATGCCTCAGATGCAGTTCGCTGCAAAGCCTTTCCAACAACTCTCACCAAGACAGCCATTAAATGGTTTGACAACCTACCTCCAAAATCCATCTCGAGTTTTGACGACCTGGCCAAAAAGTTCCTGGCCCGATTCTCCATACAAAAGGACAAAGCCAAACACGCACCTAGCCTACTAGGGATCAAGCAAGGAGATCGGGAGAGCCTTCGCAACTACATGGAAAGATTCAACAAAACATGCATGGACATACAAAGTCTACCAACAGAAGCTGCCATTATGGGCCTCATAAATGGCCTGCGAGAAGGACCATTTAGCCAATCTATATCAAAGAGATACCCGATATCCTTAGACGAAGTACAAGAACGGGCTCACAAATACATCAACATGGAGGAAAATTCTCGACTTGGCGAAGCCTCAAGGTTTGGTTCTACCTACCGAGATAAAGAATCCAAGAAAAAGGAAGATCACTCCGGAGAGAAAATAAAAAAATATCATAACTATACTCCTCTTAGGGTATCCTTGGTAGATGTTTACAAAGAAGTCTGCCATACAGAGAAAATCCCTCCAGCTCGGCCACTTAAAGGCAAAAGAGGAGGAGGAAATCGGAATGAATACTGTGAATATCACTGACTTCGAGGGCATTCCACCAACGAATGCTTCGACTTGAAAAATGTTATAGAAAAACTAGTAAGAGAAGGAAAGCTAAATCGGTTTTTGGCCAATCAGGATGACGAACCAAGAAAAAGAAGAAGGGATGAGGATGTCGGACGATCTAAACGATCACCTCGCACACCGAAAAGACACGTTCACATAATACACGGCGGATTTGCTGGAGGAGGAATCTCCAAATCATCCCGCAAGCGACACCTCAAAGAGGTGTACCACGTCGAAGGAAAAAAAGAAGCCCCAGACATCCCAACAATCATGTTTACCAAGGAAGACGCATCCGGAATCATCTCGGGACACGACGACCCCATGGTCATTACGATCATACTGGCAAACGCCAACCTTCACCGCACACTAATTGACCAGGGAAGCTCTGCCGACATCTTATTCAAAACTGCCTTCGACAAACTCGGCCTAGAAGAAAAAGAGCTAAGAGCGTACCCGAACAGCCTGTTTGGACTAGGAGATGCCCCAGTTCAACCGCTGGGATACGTATCACTGCATACAACCTTCGAAAAGGGGAACCAATCCAGAACACTCAAGATAGACTACATCGTGGTCGACGTAAGCTCAGCCTACAATGCCTTAATAGGTCGGACAACGTTAAATCAACTCGGCGCAATAGTTTCAACTCCACATCTATGTATGAAATTCCCAACTGCGGAAGGGATAGCTACAATAAAGGCAGATCAAAAGATGACACGTCGCTGTTATAACAAAAGTCTAAACCTCCGAGGCGAAGGAGGAGAGTTCCACACAATCGAGCTCGGTGGAGTTCAGAGGCGAGAAGAATTCCGACCACGACCCGAAGGAGAAGTAGAAAGAGTCCAGATCGGAGACACCTCAGATAAAACAACTAATATTGACACGATCCTGAAAGGAGACACAAAGGAATCACTAATACGGTTCCTACGAGATAATGTTGATCTCTTTGCATGGAAAGCTGCCGACATGCCAGGCATTGATCCCGAACTAATGAGCCACAAATTGGCAGTCTACCCGGGATCCCGGCCGGTACAACAAAGACGAAGAAAACTCGGACCAAAACGAGCTCAAGCTGTAGAAGAACAAGTACAGGCGCTACTAGAGGTCGGGTTCATAAGGGAAGTTAAATACCCACTATGGCTAGCAAACGTCGTCTTGGTGAAAAAGTCAAATGGGAAGTGGCGAATGTGCACCGACTACACCGACCTCAACAAAGCCCCCCCAAAAGACCCTTACCCACTCCCAAGCATCGATGCTCTAGTAGATGCTTCATCAGGATATAAGTATCTCTCGTTCATGGACGCATATTCAGGGTACAACCAAATCCCCATGTATCTACCAGATCAAGAAAAGACCTCGTTCCTAACACCGAAAGCAAACTACTGTTACATCGTGATGCCTTTCGGTCTCAAGAATGCAGGAGCTACTTATCAAAGGCTAATGAATAAAGTTTTCTCATATCACATCGGAAAAATCATGGAAGTTTATGTAGACGACATGTTGATAAAGACACAAAGCGAAGATACATTATTATCCGACCTGACTCAAGTGTTTTACACTATCAGGAAACACAACATGCGGCTCAATCCCGCAAAATGCACCTTCGCAGTAGAAGCAGGCAAATTCTTAGGCTTCATGCTCACACAAAGAGGGATTGAAGCAAATCCAGACAAGTGTCAAGCCATACTCAACATGAAGAGCCCAACCTGTGTCAAAGAAGTACAACAACTCAACGGGAGGTTGACCGCTCTATCCCGATTCTTAGCAGGAGCTGTGATAAGATCTCTTCCCTTCTATGCTACTTTAAGAAAGAGAAAACAGTTTGAATGGACGACAGAATGTGAGCAAGCCTTCCGAGACTTCAAAGAGTTCTTAGGACGGCCACCTATCCTATCTCGGCCACGAGAAGGAGAATCGCTCATATTATATCTCGTAGTAGGGAGCCAGGCAATAGCCTCAGCACTAGTCAGAGAAGACGAACATGGGCAAAAACCCGTCTACTTCATTAGCAAAGCGCTACAGGGATCTGAGCTGAACTACCAGAAAATAGAAAAGTTTGCCTACACTCTGATCCTCACATCCCGGCGGCTTCGCCCATATTTCCAAGCGCATACCATTAAAGTTCGGACCAACCAACCCATAAAAGGGATATTGCAAAAAACAGATCTAGCAGGAAGAATCCTACAATGGGCAATCGAGTTGTCTGAGTTCGACCTCCAATACGAGGTGCGGACAGCCATCAAATCACAACACCTGACCGACTTCATCGCAGAATTCACAGACACCCCAGAAATCCCCATAGAGTGGAACATATACGTGGATGGATCCTCGAATAAAACATAAAGTGGTGCGGGTGTGATAATCGAAAGCAACCAAGGAACTCAACTTGAGCTCTCCCTTAAATTCGGATTCCCGGCCTCAAACAACCAGGCAGAATACGAAGCACTATTAGCTGGTTTGAAGCTGGCTAAGGAGGTTGGAGCTCAGAAACTCAACATCTACAGTGACTCACAAGTCATCACCTCACAAATAATAGGAAGCTACCAAGCCAAAGATCCGACCATGAAAAAATATCTGGATAAAACCAAAGAACAGCTGGGACAACTCGGGGAATATAGGATCTACCACATACCTCGTGAGCGAAATGCCCGAGCTGACGCCCTTTCAAAATTAGCCAGCACCAAACCAGGGGGCAACAACAGAAGCCTCATCCAGGAGATACTACAGAACCCGTCAATAGCGGAAGAAGAAAAAGTCCTAGCCATAATAGGTCGGGATCAAGGATGGATGACCCCCATAATAAACTACCTCAAAACAGAAGCACTCCCTAAAGATGAAAAGGAGGCAAAGAGGCTGAAAAGGGAGGCACAGTACTACACTATCATAAACAATACACTATACAAAAGAGGGATATCAACACCTTTACTAAAATGCGTACCGACTTCTAACACAAAGGAAGTCTTGGAGGAAGTGCACAGCGGCATTTGTGGTAATCATCTCGGAGCGCAAGCTCTCACCAAAAAGATACTCCGGGCGGGATTCTATTGGCCAACTCTACAAAAGGAGGCTAAAGAATTTGTGAAGACATGCCCACCATGCCAGAAGCATGCCAACTTTCACATTGCCCCACCAGAAAAGCTCATCAGCGTGACCTCACCCTGGCCATTTGCGAAATGGGGACTCGACCTTCTCGGACCCTTCCCACAGGGATCGGGACAAGTAAAACTCCTCATAGTAGGAGTAGACTATTTCACAAAATGGATCGAGGCAGAACCCCTAGCCAACGCCACCGCTCAAAGAAGTCGAAAATTCCTATATAGGAACATTATTACGAGGTTCGGGGTACCATACTCCATCACCACGGACAACGGTACCCAATTTACAGAGGTAGGCTTCAGAAAATTGGTGGCCGACTTGAACATAAAACACCAGTTCACCTCCGTCGAACATCCCCAAGCCAATGGACAAGCCGAAGCGGCCAACAAAGTTATATCAGCCAGACTAAAGTGGAGGCTACAAGAAGCAAAGGGATCTTGGGCCGAGGAACTTCCACAAGTCCTATGGGCGTATCGAACAACCCCCCATTCTACTACAAACGAATCACCATTCCGACTAGCATACGGAGCGGAGGCAATGATTCCAATAGAAATCGAAGAAGGATCTCCCCGAGTAGTCCACTACAATGAACGAGCAAACTCCCAACTGCAGAGAGAAGAGCTCGACTTGTTACCCGAAATCCAAGAAAGAGCTCGACTTGTTACCCGAAATCTGTTCATACCCTGGGTCGAGCTGTCCGACCTGGGATGTTCTACAGACAAAGCGACCGACCTCTTCAGGTCAGGACAACCCGACCTCTTCTTAAAGAGCTCGGCCAAGTCACAGAAAAGCCCAAACAAAGGGCCCAAATAGAGGAACACGTCCCAAATCCAAGGGCAGCCCGAGCCCATAGAGATAAAGGCGGTTCCCTTAAAGATGACCTCACTTAAAGATAAGATAAAGATAAGATAAGATAACTAACTTATCTTATCCACAGGAGGCCACATCTCACCATTATAAATACACTGGAGCACCCAGGTATAACTCATACTCTGATTCTACATAAACCTGCTTAATACCCTTGCTAACTTAAGCATCGGAGTCCCTTGCAGGTACCCCCCACCCTCCGGGGACGAAGGATCAGCACAACCACCAAGTCCAACAAGTCAGACACACCAGCTCCGGCCGCTGTACACCTGCCGGACTCATCGGCTCCGACCAACACAGAAGATCTCGTCCGAGATCGACCTACAGTTTCAGGTAACCCTCGGAACAAAATCTCTTTCGTAGGCAAGACAGAGGAGGTGCCAAAGCAAGTGTTGAAGCCCCTCCCTCCTTATCTCAAGTATGCATACCTTTGTGGAAAGGATAGTCTTCCAATAATCATTAATTCATCCTTGAGAACATAAGATGAGGCCAAACTAATTGAGGTGTTGAAAACTCACAAGACAGCTTTAGGGTGGACAATTGATGACATTAAGGGTATAAGCCCTACTATCTGCATGCACAAGATCTTGCTAGAAGAGGACTCAAGATCAGTGGTGCAACCTCAGAGAATGCTTAACCCAACCATGAAAGAAGTGGTTCAAATGGAGGTGATGAAGTTGTGGAATGCTGGAATCATATATCCAATTTCTGACAGCACTTGGGTGAGTCCAGTCCAAGTGGTTCCAAAGAAGAGAGATATGAATGTCATCTTCAATGAGAAGAATGAACTCATCCCTACAAGGACAATGACGAGGTGGAGAATGTGTATTGATTATAGAAGGCTGAATGATGCCACAAGGAATGACCACTTCCCTCTCCCCTTTATTGATCAAATGTTAGAAAGATTGGCTGGACATGCTTACTACTGCTTCTTGGATGGATACTCTAGATACAATCAGATAGTGGTAGACTCCAAGGACCAAGATAAGACATCCTTCACCTGTCCATTCGGAGTCTTTGCCTACAGGAGGATGCCCTTTGGGCTATGCAATGCTCCAGCAACCTTTCAAAGGTGTATGCTCTCCATATTCTCTGACATGGTAGAAAAATTTCTAGAGGTCTTTATGGATGACTTTTCTGTCTTTGTAACACTTTTGACACTTGTCTACATCATCTAACCCTTGTCTTGAAAAGATGCCAAGAAATAAACTTAGTTTTGAATTGGGAAAAATGTCATTTTATGGTACCAGAGGGTATTGTTCTTGGGCATAAGGTTTCAAGCAATGGTATAGAGGTTGACAGAGCTAAGATAGAGATCATAGAAAAGCTTCCTATACCAGTCAATGTGAAAGTAGTGACAAGTTTTCTTGGGCATGCTGGGTTTTACAGAAGATTCATCAAAGATTTTTCAAAAATAGCCAAACCACTAAGCAACTTGCTAGTGGCTGACAATCCTTTTATCTTTGATGATAACTGCAAGCATGCCTTTGAGACCTTAAAAAATAAACACACTACAACACCAATCATCACACCCCCAGAATGGGGACTTCCTTTTGAACTCATGTGTGATGCAAGTGATGTTGCAATTGGTGCTGTATTGGTACAAAAGAAGGATAAGCTGCATCATATTATATACTATGCAAGCAAATTTTTGAATGAGGCACAGAAAAATTATACCACCACAGAAAAAGAACTCTTGGCAATTGTATATGCATTTGATAAATTTAGACAATACTTGATTAGTTCAAAAGTTGTAATATATACTGATCATGCTGCTCTCAAGTTTCTCATGTCTAAATAGGATGCCAAGCCAAGACTTATCAGGTGGGTGCTGTTGCTACAAGAATTTGACATTGAAATGAGGGATAGGAAAGGAAGTGAGAACCAAGTTGCAGACCATCTGTCAAGACTACCACAAGAGATTAACCAAGATGCACCACAACCAGTGAATGAGAAGTTCCCAGATGAACATCTTCTTCAAGTCCAACAAGCACCTTGGTTTGCTGAGATTACAAAATACAAGGTTCTAGGAAGATTCCCCAAGAGTTCACCAGGCAACAAGTGAAGAAGCTACTTAATGAAGCCAAGAAATTCTTGTGGGACTAGCCCTTCTTGTTCAAGAGATATCTAGATGGAATGATTAGAAGGTGTGTTCCTAAAAATGAAATGAGAGGCATACTGTGGCATTGTCATAGTTCAGCTTATGATGGACACTTTGGGACAGAAAGAACAGCTGCCAAAGTGCTTCAAAGTGGATTTTATTGGCCAACCATATTCAAAGATGCCGGAGCATTTGTACACCAATGCAATGAATGCCAAAGAGTTGGAGGACTAACAAGGAGGAATAAAATGCCTCAAAACTTAATTTTGGAAGTGGAAATGTTTGATCTCTGGGGCATAGACTTCATGAGACCATTTTCCCCATCATATTCCTTCAAATACATACTGGTAGCAGTGGAATATGTCTCCAAATGGGTAGAGGCCATAGCAACAACTACATGTGATGCACCAATTGTTCTTCAATTTCTTAAGAGACACATCTTTACCAGATATGGGGTGCCTAAAGGCCTTATTAGTGATGGTGGCAGCCACTTTTGTAACAGACAAATGGAAAAGCTGCTCCACAAATATGGAGTAATTCACAAAGTGGTCACACCTTACCATCCTCAAACTAATGGCCAGGCTGAATAGGCAAACAGGGAGCTAAAGAGAATTTTAGAGAAGACAGTTGGGGTTACAAGGAAAGACTAGGCAAGAAAGTTGGATGATGCTCTATGGGCATATAGAACCGCATTCAAAACCCTAATTGTGAAGTCACCCTTCCAGCTGATTTATGGCAAATCCTATCACCTACATGTGGAGCTCGAACACAAAGCTTTCTGGGCCACTAAGCTCCTCAATCTTGACTCTCAAGCAGCAGGAGAGAAAATTCTATTGCAACTCAATGAATTGGATGAATTCAAATTGGAAGTTTATGAGAATGCTAAGATATACAAGGAGAGCGCTAAAAGATGGCATAACAAGAAAATCTAAAGAAGAGAGTTTGAGCCAGAGCAACAATTGATATTATACAACTATAGGCTCAAGATTTTTCCTGGAAAACTCAAGTCTAAATGGACTGGCCCTTATCTGGTGACTAAGGTGTTCCCACATGGAAGCCTTGAACTTTTGAATGAAGCTACAAAGGATACATTTGCAGCAAATGGTCACAGAGCTAAGCATTACCTGGAAGAGCCTTGGAACAAGGAGGAGAGCATTCATGAACTGAGATAAACAAGAATGGAGGACGTCAAGCTAATGACGATAAAGAAACGCTTGTTGGGAGGCAACCCAACCAGAGGTAACGTTGTTTTCTTAGTTGTTTCAATAAAAAGTCAAGATTTCCCTGTATTGCAAGGAGTTAAGTTTGGTGTTGCACACCACAATGAGTATAAAAAGGGTGAATGTGTGATTTGAATTTTGGTGTTCCACCTGAGATCTCATGAAACACACAATAACCCTTTAAAGAGCATCATGAGTCAAAAACTCTAAAACAATCAGGAAAATCTCTTGACAGTTGCTCAACTTTTAGATTATAGCTAGCTTTTCTTTAATAAAAGTACAAGGTTTCATATATGTGATTAATCTGTTGCATAAGAGACATTGGCAAGGAACTAAGTTTGGTGTTCACACACCAAAGTAAGTTCAAAAGCCTACAGCCATTCATGCATGCTAACCATCTTTCAAGTGCTTGGGGAACAAGAAACTTCCAATAACTTTGCAGGAATTCAATCAATCTCTTGGAAGAACTATGCACCATCATCCAAGGACACAAAGAAGGATACAAAAGCTATGGATGATGATGACAAAGGGAGAGCTAGAAGACACCACCAAGAGGTTGTATTGCTACTTAATTCCCTCTGATTTGAAGTGCTTTAGTTGGAAGTCTAAATGTACCCCTGCTGATTAGTTTAAGTTGTTTGCATTATGTTCATTTACTGACTTTTTATTTGTCAATTAAGTTTGCTAGTCTAAGTGCTTGCTTCATTCTCATCTAGCTGCTTGAATGTATACTTTGTCCCCTTTGCATGAATAAAAGAAAATGATTTTGAATCAGAAAGAGTAATAGTCCAATTTGATAGGAAATAGAATATGGTTCAGTGGTGGTATATGTTTGATTGTTTAGCAAGTTCACTAATAAAGATGAAGGGTAGAATGTCCCTTTTAGCATGAACTTGGTTGCTGCATGTGAAAACTTAGTGAATAAATCTCCTTGAAAGAAAGAAAGAACAAGAAAGAAGGAAAGAAATAAAGAATAAGCTAGACACCAATAGCTCAACCCTTAAGACACATGCATGTGGTGCTTTTGTACTAGGATCTTCTTGGATAATTAGGTTCTAATGAGTGTTTTAACACTTGGTAACTTGGGTTAACTAACCTAGGATTATCAACTGAAAGTCCACTATCAAGAGCAACCTAGTTACAAGGCATTTAGTGACCCCAAAGAGGTGCTGGGCATCAATGTCTCTAGAATTGAATTGAGAGCCAAGTGTCTATGGTGTATATATGCTGGGGAGAGGCTTGAGTTAGTAGGTCTGAGAGGTGCTTTATCACCCAACACCTTGAGCCAACTGGATCGGGAGTGTTGACTGAAAACTTATCTAAATAGTTGCCTCAACACAGAACACTAAGCTGCAAGTAAAGAATAAGTTTCTAAGTTAAAGAAAAAGCAAAAAAATCAAGGATCAATGAATAACAAGGTTTCATAGCAGCACCTTAGTTAGCACTTAAAGGGACATCTCAAACTTGGAAACCAATAAAAGTAGAGCTTCAAACAGATCCTGCATGAAACCCCATGAATCTGGACTGAGTGCTTTCAAATAAGGACATATATTCCTCTCTATTTTCATTCATTCTTCTCATGTTTTACTCCTTGCTTGGGGACAAGCAAGATTTATGTTTGGTGTTGTGATGACAAGTCATTTTAGGCTAGTTTCACAAACATTTTTCATTAGTTTTCATTAGGTTTCATGCACTTTCATGAGCAATAAGTAAGTAATTGGATTAGAAACTCATGCATATCTTGATTCAACCAAACATGGTTATTTATGTGTAATTTCATGAGGTTTATGCAAGATTTACTTGATTGTTATGAATGACGCAAAATCTTGTGATTTGGCAAGGCTTTGATGCATGTGTTTGGTTGATGATAGGTGAAGAGAAGCAGAAGAATGGCAAGGAAGAAGCAGAGAAGATAATGTTTGAGCCAAAGTTGGACCTCAAACGTTACCTCAAGCATTGATGAAGAGAAAGAGAAACCAGCGTGGGAGCCAAAGTTGGCCTCCAACGTTGGCTCAAAAGTCATGCTCAAAGAGGTGCAAAGTTGGAGCCAAAGTTGGACCTCCAACTTTGCCTCAAATGTTGGCCAAGGAAGGTGCATAGTTGGAGCCAAAGTTGGACTCCAATTATGCCTCAAACAATCCAATTCAAGAGACCATAGTTGGAGCCAAAGTTGGACTCCAACTATGCCTCAGACTACTCACAAGAGACCATAGTTGGAGCCAAAGTTGGTGCTCCAACGTTGCTGGCAACGTTGAGGTAGAGGGGTGCCAACGTTGGAGGGAACGTTGGTGGTCCAATGTTACCTCCAACGTGCTCGATGATTTTCAATTTCTGAGTTTGAAAAAATTAGCTATGACGCGTACGCATGGGCGACGCGCAAGCGTGAAATGGCGAAATCGACCATCCACGCGTATGCGTGGGTGACGCGCACGCGTGACAATGCCAACGTTGGAGGTAACGTTAGTGATCCAACGTTGGGTCCAACGGCTACGATGAAATCTCAAAAATCTGGAGTTGGAAAATGTGCGGTAATGCGTACACGTCATTGACGCGTA
Source organism: Arachis stenosperma (assembly GCF_014773155.1). Lineage (NCBI taxonomy): Eukaryota > Viridiplantae > Streptophyta > Magnoliopsida > Fabales > Fabaceae > Arachis > Arachis stenosperma. The sequence goes on from NC_080381.1 coordinate 100,129,086, forward strand.
CATGTGAACGGGCATTTTTTCCAATCGACGTGCACGCGTAGGCGACGTGAACGCGTGAAATGGCAAAATTGACCATTCACGCGTATGCGTGGGCGACGCGTACGCGTGACCAGGCGAACGTTGGTACACCAATGTTGAGTCAAACGTTGCTGGCAATGCCCAAAATTCATTTTTTCAAGTGACGTTTGACCCAACGTTTGCCCATAAACATTGACCCCAACTTCAAAGCCAACTTCAATGCAAAATGGTACCCTTGCAGAGTATGCACGTTAGTTTGCAGACGTCCTCTTCAACGTTACTAAGAGACATTCTAGCTTGCTTCAACAAGGCCAAAAGCCCAGTCCAAAGACTTGAAGAGTTGAAAGAAGAAAGTGTATAAATAGAAGAGAATTTGATTTTGAAAAAAAAAGACTGTGAGGGCTGGGGAGTTAGGGACCCAAATTGGGAAATTCCGCACTCATTTTCTTTTGTATTTTCTTTCTATTCTTCATCTTCTGCACTTTTCTATTTTCTGTTTTACTTGAGCAATGATGAGCTAAACCCCATTTTCATTAGAGGGAGGAGCTCTATTGTAATTATATTGAATCAATAAAATTCTTCTTCTTCTCAATTCATTTGTGTAGCTATAGGATAACTTCTATTTTGATTGAGAATTTCTCACTCCGGAAGGGGGTTTAATTCAATTGAATGCTTGTGTGAGCCTCAGAAGGGGAATCACTTGCGGTTGAATTGGAGCTCTATCCTTCACAACTCTCTTGATCAACACCATTCGGGAGGAATTGAGATCTTGAGAGTTAGTGTGGCTTATGGATGAGAGAGATGCACTTAACCTCTTCTCATGACAATTAGATCAAGCAATTGGCAAGATTGATTGTGATTAGAGAGATTGGATTGCCAAGAAATTGGGATCCAATAAATTAGTTTAATGAATCCTTCCCCCGTTGAACTTGGAATTGATGATGAGGTAGATTTTACTCAACCTCCAAGATAAGATTTGAGTGATGGGGTAGAGCTAGAGGACAATGGTGAAGAAGCATGTGAACTTAAGGATGCTTGGCAAGAGGTAGAGTTTGAAGAACCTTGCCAAGTGGTGAAAGCCCCTAGAAGAGGATGGATGGGAGTGGAACGTGTTTTATCAAGATCACTGGGGACTCTTCCGCCTAAGTCGCCAACCAATCCTTCATTTGAGTGGGTAAAACTCATTACTCTTACCTTTACTATCCCACTTGAATTTGCTTTGCTTGAAATGGATGGCCAACTTAGGACGCTTTGTGGAATGAAGCATAAGAGGAGGATGTTTAGTGGTTTGCGTTGTAAATCTAGGCTCATTATGGTTGGAAGCTCAAACTTTAGAAGGATGGATTAGTGTAATGCTTGATGAGTCCATATTTGACAATATATTTTAGCTTGAATTAGATGGATTTCATCATATGAACTCACACTTATTCACTAAAATAGCATGCTTTTGAGATTTATTCTTCAATTGTGCTTAAAGGTGAAAACATGCTCTTTTGTGCTTAATTTAGTTTTTTTTTTTATTCACTTTAATCCCATTTGGTCCCTTGATGTATTTGTTAAGTGATTTTTAGGTTTTCAAGGCAAGTATGGGTTGAAGAAGTGAGGAAAAGAGCATGCAAAAGGGAAGAAACCATGAAGAAATGGAGTTTGGAAGTTCCAGCACCCGTGCTTACGCACAAGTATGCGTGCATACGCACAGGGTGGTTTTGCGAGCGACGCGTGCGAGTGACTAGTGGACGAAATTGTGATTCATCAATGTTGTATTCTTTGTTATTGTATGGAATAATTATAATGGCTCTTTGCTATGTGTGGACACAACTCCGTTCAACTTAACCAGCAAGTGTACTGGGTCATCCAAGTAATACCTTACGTGAGTAAGAGTCGATCCCACAGAGATTGTTGGTATGAAGCAAGCTATAGTCATCTTGTAAATCCCAGTCAGGCGGATTCAAATGTAATTGGATTAGATATTTAAAAGATAAATAAAATAAAGGGATAGAAATACTTATGTAAATTAATAGTGGGAATTTCGGATAAGCGTATCGAAATACTGTGCCCTTTCTTTTTCTACTTTCCAACTTCTTCCTTCAATCCCTCTTACTCCTTTCCATGGCAAGCTGTATGTAGGGCATCACCGTTGTCAATGGCTACATCCCATTCTCTCAGTGAAAAAGGTCCAAATGCTCTGTCACAGCATGGCTAATCATCTGTCGGTTCTCAATCAGGTTGGAATAGAATCCCTTGATTCTTTTGCGTCTGTCACTAACGCCCAGCCTTCAGGAGTTTGAAGCTCGTCACAGTCATTCAATCCCGGAATCCTACTCGGAATACCACAGACAAGGTTAGACTTTCCGGATTCCCATGAATGCCGCCATCAATTCTAGCTTATACCACGAAGATTCTGATTAAGGAATCCAAGAGATATGCGCCCGGTCTAAGGTAGAACGGAAGTGGTTGTCAGTCACGCGCGTTCATAGGTGAGAATGATGATGAGTGTCACGGATCATCACATTCATCAAGTTGAAGTGCAACGAATATCTTAGAATAGGAATAAAGAGAATTGAATAGTAAATAGTAGTAATTGTATTGAAACTTGAGGTACAGCAGAGCTCCACACCCTTAATCTATGGTGTGTAGAAACTCCACCGTTGAAAATACATAAGTGAAAGGTTCAGGCATGGCCGAATGGCCAGCCCCCCAAAACATGATCAACAGTCTCTTAAGATGAAGAATAAAACAAAACTGAGACCAAAGATATGATCAAAGGACTAGGCATCCAAAGATATCTAATACACTACTAAAAAGTTCTATTTATAATAAATTAGCTACTAGGGTTTGCAGAAGTAAGTAATTGATGCATAAATCCACTTTCGGGGCCCACTTGGTGTATGTTTGGGCTGAGCTTGATCTATCCACGAGCTGAGGCTTCTATTGGATTTGAACGCCAAGTTGTAACGTGTTTTGGGCGTTCAACTCCGGGTCGTGATGTGTTTCTGGCGTTTTACTCCAGACAGCAACATGGAACTAGCGTTGAGCGCCAGTTTACGTCGTCAATTTCCGAATAAAGTATGGACAATTATATATTGCTGGAAAGCTCTGGATGTCTACTTTCCAACGCCGTTAAGAGGTGCCATTTGGAGTTCTGTAGCTCCAGAAAATCCATTTCGAGTGCAGGGAGGTCAGATTCCAACAGCATCAGCAGTCCTTTGTCAGCCTCCTATCAGAGTTTTGCTCAACTCCTTTTGGATTCTCTTCTGTATTGCTTGGGAGAATACTGGGAGGAGTTTCAATGACTTTCTTACTCAGCTGGCCCACATGTGCCTCCAGATTTCTAATAGAGGATCTTGTTTCACTCATGAAACTTAAAGTGGCTTTTGACAGATCAGAGACTAAGTTTGCTAAATTAGAGGAGCTTTGTTCAGAATTCTCTGTCTGTTGCTGAGAAGATGATGGAAAAGGCTTGTTATTACTGAGCCTATTTCTTCCACCATTATTAAAGCCTTGTTGAGGCTTTTGTTGATCATTCCATGAGAAATTTGGATGATTTCTCCATGATGAGTTATAGGTGTTTCCATAAGGTTCACCCATGTAATTTACCTCTGCTATTGCAGGGTTCTCAGGATCATAAGCTTCTTCAGAAGCTGCCTCTTTAGTATTGTTGGATGCATTTTGCCCTCCATTCAGACTTTGAGAAATCATGTTAACTTGCTGAGTCAACACTTTGTTCTGAGCCAATATGGCATTCAGAGCATCAATTTCAAGAACTCCCTTCCTCTGAGGCGTCCCATTATTCACGGAATTCCTCTCAGAAGTGCACATGAATTGGTTATTTGCAACCATGTCAATAAGTTCTTGAGCTTCTGCAGGCGTTTTCTTTAGGTGAATGGATCCACCTGCAGAATGGTCCAGTGACATTTTCGAAAACTCAGATAGACCATAATAGAATATATCTAATATGGTCCATTCTGAAAACATGTCAAATGGACACCTTTTGGTCAGCTGCTTGTATCTTTCCCAAGCTTCATAGAGGGATTCACCATCCTTTTGCTTGAAGGTCTGAACATCCACTCTAAGCTTGCTCAGCTTTTGAAGAGGAAAGAATTTATCCAAGAAAGCCATGACCAACTTATCCCAGGAGTCCAGGCTATCTTTAGGTTGTGAGTCCAACCATGTTCTAGCTCTGTCTCTTACAGCAAAAGGAAAAAGCATGAGCCTGTAGACTTCAGGATCTACTCCATTTGTCTTAACAGTTTCACAAATCTGCAAGAACTCCGTTAAAAACTGGTAAGGATCTTCAGATAGAAGTCCATAAAACTTGCAGTTCTGTTGCATTAAAGCAACTAGTTGAGGTTTAAGCTCAAAATTGTTGGCTCCAATGGCAGGAATGGAGATGCTTCTTCCATCAAATTTGGACATTGGTTTTGTGAAGTCACCAAGCATTCTCCTTGCATTATTGTTGTTGGGTTCGGCTGCCATCTCCTTCTCTTGTTCGAAAATTTCTGAAAGGTTGTTTCTGGATTGTTGTAGTTTAGCTTCTCTTAGTTTCCTCTTCAGAGTCCTTTCAGGTTCTGGATCAATTTTAACAAGAGTGCCTTTTTCCTTGTTCTTGCTCATATGAAAGAGAAGAAAATAAGAAAAGAAGAGGAATCCTCTATGTCACAGTATAGAGATTCCTTTATGTTAGCAAAAGAAGAAGAGAATAGAAGAAGGAAGAGTGAAGAATCCAAACACATGGGGAGGAGTGAGTTCGGATTTTTGGATGAAGAGAGGTGAAGAGAAGTGTTAGTAAATAAATAATTAAATAGAATAAGAAAAGAGAGGGAGAATTCGAAAATTAATTTTTTGAAAAGGAGTTAGTAATTTTGAAAATTAAAGATAAGATATGATTAAAATTAAAATTTAAAATAATTAAAAAGAATTTTTGAAAAAGGGATGAGATATTTTCGAAAATTAGAGAGGGAAAGTTAGTTAGGTGGTTTTGAAAAAGATAAGAAACAAACAAAAAGTCAAATAGTTAGTTGAAAAAGATATTAAAATCAAATTTGAAAAGATTAGAAGATAAGAAGTTAGATAAGATATTTTGAAATCAAATTTTGATAAAGATAAAATTTTTGAAAAAGATATGATAAAGGATAAGATAAAAAGATATGATAAAAAGATTTAATTTTTAAAATTAAAATTAATTACTTAACTAACAAGAAACTAAAAGATAGGATTCTAGAATTTTAAAGATTGAACCTTTCTTAACAAGAAAGTAACAAACTCCAAATTTTTGAATCAATCACATTAATTGTTAGTGTAATTTTGAAAATTTGATATAAAGATAAGAAAAAGATTTTGAAAATAATTTGAAAAAGAATTTAAAAAGATAAGATTTTTAAAATTGAAATTTTGACTTGACTTGTAAGAAACAACTAATTTTAAAAATTTTTGACCAAGTCAACCCAAAATTTCAAAAATTTGGAGAGAAAAAAGGAAAAGATATATTTTTTATTTTTGAATTTTTAATGAAGAGGGAGAAAAACACAAACATGACCCAAAACATGAAAATTTTGGATCAAAACACAAGATGCATGCAAGAACACTATGAATGTCAAGATGAACACCAAGAACACTTTGAAGATCATGATGAACATCAAGAACATAATTTTGAAAAATTTTTTATGCAAAGAAAACATGCAAGACACCAAACTTAGAAATCTTTAATGCATGGACTCTAACAAACAAAAAATGCATATGAAAAACAACAAACAACACAAAACAAGAAAACATCAAGATCAAACAAGAAGACTTGTCAAGAACAACTTGAAGATCATGAAGAACACCATGAATGCATGAATTTTCGAAAAATGCAAGAAAAAAAATTTTTTTTTAAAGCATGCAATTGACACCAAACTTAAAAGTTGACTCAAGACTTGAACAAGAAACACAAAATATTTTTTATTTTTAGGATTTTATGAATTTTTTTTTTTGTATTTTTATTATATTTTTCAAAAATTAATTTTTTTGGAAAAACGAAAAATAGAGAAAGAAAATTTGAAAAATTTTGAAAACTTTTTTTGAAAAGAAAATTACCTAATCTGAGCAACAAGATGAACCGTCAGTTGTCCATACTCGAACAATCCCCGGCAACGGCGCCAAAAACTTGGTGTTGTTGCCGGATCAAAAGAGAACTTGGCGCTGTAGTTGCACGTAATTGTAATTAGAACAATCCCCGGCAATGGCGCCAAAAACTTGGTGGATGAAATTGTGATTCATCAATGTTGTATTCTTTGTTGTTGTATGGAATAATTATAATGGCTCTTTGCTATGTGTGGACACAACTCCGTTCAACTTAACCAACAAGTGTACTGGGTCATCCAAGTAATACCTTACATGAGTAAGGGTCGATCACACAGAGATTGTTGGTATGAAGCAAGCTATAGTCATCTTGTAAATCCCAGTCAGGTGGATTCAAATGTAATTGGATTAGATATTTAAAAGATAAATAAAATAAAGGGTTAGAAATACTTATGTAAATTAATAGTGGGAATTTCAGATAAGCGTATGGAAATACTGTGCCCTTTCTTTTTCTACTTTCCTACTTCTTCCTTCAATCCCTCTTACTCCTTTCCATGGCAAGTTGTATGTAGGGCATCACCGTTGTCAATGGCTACATCCCATCCTCTCAGTAAAAAAGGTCCAAATGCTCTGTCACAGCACGGCTAATCATCTGTCGATTCTCAATCAGGTTGGAATAGAATCCCTTGATTCTTTTGCGTCTGTCACTAACGCCCAGCCTTCAGGAGTTTGAAGCTCGTCACAGTCATTCAATCCCGGAATCCTACTCGGAATACCACAGACAAGGTTAGACTTTCCGGATTCCCATGAATGCCGCCATCAATTCTAGCTTATACCACGAAGATTCTGATTAAGGAATCCAAGAGATATGCGCCAGGTCTAAGGTAGAACGGAAGTGGTTGTCAGTCACGCGCGTTCATAGGTGAGAATGATGATAAGTGTCACGGATCATCACATTCATCAAGTTGAAGTGCAACGAATATCTTAGAATAGGAATAAAGAGAATTGAATAGAAAATAGTAGTAATTGTATTGAAACTTGAGGTACAGCAGAGCTCCACACCCTTAATCTATGGTTTGTAGAAACTCCACCATTGAAAATACATAAGTGAAAGGTTCAGGCATAGCCGAATGGCCAGCCCCCCAAAACGTGATCAATAGTCTCTTAAGATGAAGAATAAAACAAAACTGAGACCAAAGATATGATCAAAGGACTAGGCGTCCAATGATATTTAATACACTAGTAAAAAGTTCTATTTATAATAAATTAGCTACTAGGGTTTACAGAAGTAAGTAATTGATGCATAAATCCACTTCTGAGGCCCACTTGGTGTATGTTTGGGCTGAGCTTGATCTATCCACGAGCTGAGGCTTCTATTGGAGTTGAACGCCAAGTTGTAACGTGTTTTGGGCGTTCAACTCCGGGTCGTGACGTGTTTTTGGCGTTTTACTCCCGACAGCAACATGGAACTGGCGTTGAGCGCCAGTTTACATCATCAATTCCCGAATAAAGTATGGACTATTATATATTGCTGGAAATCTCTGGATATCTACTTTCCAACGCCATTGAGAACGCGTCATTTGGAGTTCTGTAGCTCCAGAAAATCCATTTCGAGTACAGGGAGGTCAGATTCTAACAGCATCAGTAGTCCTTTGTCAGCCTCCTATCAGAGTTTTGCTCAAGTCCCTCAATTTCAGCCAGAAATTACCTGAAATCATAGAAAAACATACAAACTCATAGTTAAGTCCAGAAATGTGAATTTAACATAAAAACTAATGAAAACATCCCTAAAAGTAGCTTGAACTTACTAAAAACTACCTAAAAATAATGCCAAAAAGCGTATAAATTATCCGCTCATCAGTGACCCACGCGTGCGCGTGGCCAGAATTACATGAGCTCATTAATTTAAATTGCTAGGGGCAAATTCTGGGCCTCTAAAACCCAGTCCAACACATTTTCTGAAGCTCTTTAAGGCCAAAGTGAAGAGGAATGAAGAGGAGAAGCAATTAGGATTAGATTTTATGATGCTTTCTCTTAGTTTCTAGAGAGAGAAGCTCCCCCCCACTTTCTAGAATTTGGGTTCTTTAGTTTAATTTCTTGTAATTCTTACTTTTAATTTCTTGCCATTTAGTGTTATTGCATCTTTGTTCTTCTTCATTTCCTTTGTTATTTCCTTTATCTTGTCATTTTTATGTTACGAACACTCTTTGTTAATTTTACTTTCAATTAATGCAATTTATGTTTTATGTTCATTTATTGCTTTCTTTAGTTGTTCTTGTTATTTTCTTGCCTTGGTAGCTTTAGACTTTGTTTTTAATGCAATTTAATGTTATTTTATTTTCATGTACACCAAGTGTTTGATAAAATGCTTGGCTTGATTTTTTCTTAGTTTTTATCCACTCTTGTCTTGAAATTGATGACCTTGGTGACCCTTGAGTTATTGATGTCCATTCTTGTTTGACACATTAGAGTAGTTACTTGATTTGGTCTCCATTGACTCTATGTGACCCCTTAGTGTTGACATTGGACTTATGGATTGAAATCAACTATGCCTATTTGACTTATCTTCGATGTAAGGTTGACTAAGTAGAATTAACTCTTCATAATCATCATGTGTTTGTGGTCAATGGCTATGATAGGCAGCCTTAGCTCTCAATTATTTACCAAGAGGTTTCTTGCTTTTGAAGTTTCCTTTCCTTGCATCTTTATTGCTTTGACTTTTATTTTTTGCATGTTTAGTTTTCGCACTCTTGGTTGAGAAATTGGTTGTTTGGGTGGAATTGAGTTGTGGATGTCCATTCCGCATTATGTGAAGATTGTTAATTGGTTTGGTTTCCCTTGACCCTAAGTAACCCACTAGTGTTGACTTAGGACTTAGGGATTGAGATCAATTATGCCCTTTTGACTAATTCTCAAGTAGGATTCACTAATTGGGATTAATTCCACACAATTGCCATGTTTGTGGTCCATAACTAGGATAGGAATCCTAAATTTCCCAATTCTCACCAAGAACCCTTTCTAATTCCTTGCATGCATATTTATTTTCTTGCCATTTGAATTTCTTTCTCTTATTATCCAAAAACTCCAAAAATATCCCTCATAGCCAATAATAAACACTTAATTACAACTCCTAGGGAGAACGACCCGAGGTTGAATTACTCTCAATCTCGGTTACTTTAATTTGAATTTAAAACATTTGATTTGGGAATTAATTGTTAGTCTAGACTATACTTTCAACGATGGAGTTCTATTTTGTGAAAATCTAGATCGACGATAAATTCTCTTTATCACCTCCTCAACATCAATTTCACAACACAATGAGGAAGGTTCAACAATCTCAAATAGCACATTAGTTGGTGTGGAATCATCTTCAATAGTAGGACTTGTCACTTGCCCAACTTCTTCCAATTTTTCATCATCCACAATATGCTCAAGAGGTTGCACATTATCCTCTTCAACATCAATTTCAAGCTCAATAGAAGAAGGTTCAACCACTTCCACAAAATCACCAACAACATTAATTGGTATTGAAGTGTTCTCAAGCTTGAAATCCACCTCTTGTTCAACTTTGCCTAGGTCTTCAACCCCTTCTTCTTCAACAATCTCCATCCTTTCCACTTGTTGCACAACACACTCCACTTCCTTGTTCTCATGTTGAGATTCTAAAATCTCCTTCATGCTCTTCTCTTCGGTTGATTTTTTACATTCATCCGTGGAAATGCTTTTCTTGTTGCATGAGTCCCATGAGTCTAAGGTGGCTTTAATTTTGGCAAGGTTAGACATGATATCTTCATGTCTCTTTTGGGCTTCCTCTTGCTCCTTTTGACGGATGATCGCTTGAAGTTGATCCATTGCTTCCTTGAGACGATCCCTTGGCTCTTTTCCACTTAACTAACATAGGTAGGATCATATTGCTCTTAGGTTGATGAATATGGATATTCTTCTATGGAGAGTTCTAGTGGAAAGGAGAATTCATCTTGTGGTTGAAAGTTCTCATATATGGGAGGGGGTTCATCTTGGTAATGGTATGGAGGTGGTGGTTTTTAAAAGTATTGAGGTTGCAATGGTTGTGGTTCTATGTGTGGTGTATATGGCTCATATGGTTGTTGGTATGGTGGGTAAGGATTAGGGTCATATGGAGGTGTTTGGTGATATGGGGCTTGTGAGTATGGTGGTTGAGGGCTATAACGAAGAGGGCGTTCATAAGCATATGGTGGTGGTTGTTGATAATTACAAGGAGGTCCACCATAGCCATTAGAATGGTATGCATCATGGAATGGTTCTTTCTCATAGTACATGGAAGGAGGTTATTGCCAAGAAGGTTGATCATAAGCACATGGATCCTCCCACCTTCGATTGTCCCATCCTTGATGCATGTTCTTAATGTAGTTTCCATCTCCTACAACATAGTTAGAACCACACTCATAGCACAAGTGATGAGAATTCATAGGACAAGAGAAAATAAAAACAAATACTAATAAGAACTAATAAAAACTAACTCCTAAAGCAAGCAAGAACTAACAAAGAAGCATATTCACAATATTAACATATATAAAATAGCCAATAACATAACACCATTACAATTCCCCAGCAACGACGCCAAAAACTTGAAGTGAGAATTATTGTTGGTTTAGAATTTCTCAATAGAAATAGAACTTCGTGTTAAGCATAGTTCCAAACCAACTAATAATTCTCCATCAAAGTTTTAATTTTGTTTGTCACAATTACATACCCCAATAAAAACTGAGAGTATTTAAACCTCGGGTCGTCTCACAAAAAATTGTAATAAAGTGCTCAATTATTGGCTATGAAGGAACAAGAGGGTTTGATTTGGTGATTGACAAGAAGAGTAAATAACAAGAAAGTAAATGACAATTAATTAATACAGGAAAGGAAAAGAACTCTTGGGTAAGGCATAGAAATTGAGATTACCATCCTTGTCTACAAACCATATATTGACAATTATGAGGGACCAACCCATCAAGTCTACTTATGTGCTTGATGTAAGTCAAATAGGCTTGATCAACATCAACCCATAAGTCTCCAACCTAGCTACTAATTGACTTAATAGTAGGCTAGTGTTAATGGGTATCAAATTGAATACTAAAGGTTCTCAAATCACCAATTCAATTAGACCCAATGACTCAAGGTCACCCAATTCCCTTAGCCTAGGCCAAGAGTATAGAAAACTACTATATAACTAGTGAAATTATTTTATCAAACACCTAGAGTGCAATAAAAGTAAACATCACAAAATGTAAGAATTAATGGAAGCTATGACTAACATAAGCAAGAAATCAACAATAGCAACTAAGATAAACTTAAAAAGACATGGAAACATAAAATTGCATTAGATAAAATAAAAATCCAACAAAGGTTCATGAAAGTAAAAATGGAAAAATAAGGAAATTAACAAGAAAAACAAAGAGGATTAAGCCAATAGAACAATAAAATATAAAGAGAGTTGAACTAAAAACAAGAATTAAAAGTTGGATCTAAGAAAATTTGACCTAAACTACCCTAAATTCTAGAGAGAAGGGAGAGCTTCTCTCTCTAGAATTCTAACCTAAAACATGATGAAAACTAAACTATAACTACTCGGTTTATTCCCCCTTCAATCCATGGTTCAATAGCATCAGAAATGGGTCGGATTTGTGATGCCAGTTTCTTTACTATTTTAGGGTAGTTTCATGCATTTTCTTAGGAAATAAGCAAGTTTTGGATGAAATTTCATTTACACCTTGATTCAAGCAACTATTGTAAATTTTACATGATTTCATGAGGATTATGCAAGGAATTGAATGACAAATTGATGATGCATAATCTCATGACTGGGGCTAGAGATTTGATGCACTTTATTTGCTTGATTTCAGGACAAAGGAAGCAAGGAAGAACCACGTTAGTAGCCACGTTAATCTAATTAACGTGACCACTAACGTGGAATGGGAATGAGCTTGCAACGTTAATGAGAAAAGTGATCACCAATAACGTCTTCGAAGCCATCATAGCCCACGTTAATTGCCACGTTAACTACATTAACATGGTAGTCAACGTGGAGAAAAAGGGAGCCTCAGCATCAGTGGTAAAAGTGAATACCACTAATGCTACAAATTGGCAATTGGCCACGTTAAGAGCCACGTTAACTTAGTTAACATGAACTCTAACGTAGAAGGAGAAGACAATGCCAACGTTAGTGACACTCACCTTTGTCACTAACGTTGGATTGAGCCAACATTGCCCACGTTAGTGGTCATGTTAAGACCACTAACGTGAGAAATAACGTGGAGCTAAGCATGATGAACCAATGTTAGTGACACTCATCTTTGTCACTAACGTTGGAGATGGCATTCACTACCACGTTAGTGGCCACGTTAACCTAGTTAACATGAACTCTAACGTGGGGAGGAGGGGCGTTTGGAGCGTTAGTGACAAAGGTAAGTGTCACTAACGCTCTCAAAGCTAAGGCATGCCCACGTTAAGAGTCACGTTAGTTATACTAACGTGAACTCTAACGTAGGGAAAGGGGGCACAATGCAATGTTATTTGAAAAGGTGATTCCCAATAACGTTTGCGAAGGACCATGAGGCAACATTAGTGGTCACGTTAGTGCCACTAACGTTGAAGTTAACATAGACCATTTTGGGGTTGGGACGTTAGTGAAAAAGGTGATTGCCTCTAACGTTCTCGAACCCACATTTTTACTTAACGTTAACACCACTAACGTCCTAACTAACGCCCATGCCTAACTCACACTTCTCTGCAAGCTGAGCCCACTGAAGATTGTAACTGCTTCAACTCAAGATCTAAGGCCCACATCCAGGACTTGAAGAACTCACTAGAAGATCAAGAAGAGTAGTATATAAAGGAGTAGTTTTGAACTATACGAAAGCTTGGCACTTTGGAGAACTACCCTCTGTATATTTACTTTTCTGCATGTATTATTTACTACCATTTTCCATTCCCAGAGCTATGAACAACTAAACCACTTTCATTGGGTTAAGGAGCTCTGTTGTAATTTGATGGATCAATTATAGTTTTCATTCTTCTTCCTCTTTCTTTTCTCTTGATTTACTAGAAAGCTTTCGATCTTAATTCAATTGGTTAGTTGTCTTGGAAAAGAAACTCTTCATAATTTGATCTCCTGTGAGCCTTGGAAAAGAGATGAGGAGATCATGCTAGAAATGCTTTCTCATGTTGGACCAAATTGGGGTTTGGACGGATATAGTGACATGTAATCCTCCCAACACTTTGATTTGGAAATGCATGTGGTATAATCAGTGACCAAACTTCATCTCTTCCCATGAGAAATTAAATCAAGGAATTGGGCAATTGTTCAAGCTTAGAGAGATTGGATTTCCAAAGAATTGGGATTCAATCACTTAAGATTTCCAAGGAGATCAGTGAATACATTGATTGAGGAAGAGATGAGAATGAACTTGATCCGGAGAATGCAACATCTCCTAACCCCAATGAATTCTCCATTTCTGATCTTACCCATTCTCTTTACTTTCTGCCATTTATTTCCATGTTAATCTTCCCAAATCCCCATTTAAGATTCTGCATTTTATTTTCTGCAATTTACTTTCCCGCCATTTAATTTCCTGTAATATCAACTACATTCTTTTTAGCTCAACTAGCACACTCTTCCAACTAAAGTTGCTTGACCAAACAATCCCTGTGGGATTCGACCTCACTCTATTGTGAGTTTTTACTTGACGACAATTCGGTATACTTGCTGAAGGGAAATTTGTTGAGAGACAAGTTTTCGTGCATCAATTGGGCGCAAAATGCTTCAGAAATCGCTAGTCACATGTTGCCTTTAAGTGAGTCATGCTGATCCTTCGATGCACACGCATGGACAACGCATATGCATCACCTAACTACAAGGAAACTATGGCAATTTGTATATCATTTTGAAGCCTCAGATGTTAGCTTTCCAACACAACTAGAACCGTCTCATTTGGACCTCTGTAGCTCAAGTTATGATCGATTTAGTACGAAGAGATCAGGATTGACAGCTTAGCAACTCCTTTATTTCTTCATGAGTTCTCCTAATTTGCATGCTTTTCTTCCATTTCTTCAAAGCCATTATTTCCTTCAAAACCTTAAATCACTCAAACAAACATATCAAGGCATCGAATGGAATCAAAGTGAATTAAATTTAACAATTTTAGGCTTAAAAAGCATGTTTTCACTCTTAAGCACAAATTAGGGAGAGTTTACAAAACCATGCTATTTTTGTGAATAAATGTGAGATAAGTTGATAAAATTCCCTAAATTCAACATAAGATAAACCACAAAATTAGGGTTTATCAGTAAGTTAGCTAGGATTTGTGGATTTATAACAATTATGCTCATTTGACTTACTCTTCGATGTTAAGGATTGACTAGGTGAGATTAGTCCATTATAATTATCATAGTTGTGGTTGTGACAAGGAAGGAATTCCATAACTCATCCCAAGTCAAGGTTCCATTTATGTTTTGCACCATACTCTTCACTCACTTTAAATCATTACTTGTCCATATTACATAGATAGTTCTTTTATTCCTTTATTAGTTTATTAATTGCAATTTTGATTGTTCTTTTATTTCTTAATTGTTTGCTTCAACCATTGAAAACCCCCTTGCTTCTCACAACCAAAATTGTGTGCTTATTGTCACTAGTTCCTAGGGAAGACAACCCGAGGTTACTACTCTCTGTTATTTTAATTTGAATTTAAACTTTGATTGATGGGATTTGATTGCCGGTTTGGACTATACTACCGACGAAGTGATTCTTGTTTTGAGAAATTTTGAACCGGCACAAATCCCCATCTATCAGTTGTACCGAAATAACATAATGCACAAGAAGAGGAACCTAGGTGCATCCCAAGAAAAGGAGTTCAAATAAAGGACCTTTGGTAGAAATAATAGAGCGTATAGAGTAAAAATAATATCAACTAACTTTGAAGAATACGGTTTGCGAATAAGAGAAATTCTACTCACAGCGAGCTCCCAAGATTCAAGGATTAGGTGTTTATACCAAGACAAGCTCAAGCTAATCCTGGAAGAATCAAGATTCATGCACATAAGAAGTAGAGCTAAAAAGAGGATCAAGTCATTTAAGAATTCCGGATAGAAAATTAATACGAGTTCTAAAGGAAAGTTTAGGTCAAGTCACAAAGATCTGTTGGCACACTCCTTCTCGCATAAAGTCCCCTGCCGTTCTCTTCCTTCTTCACCTGGCATAATTGGCGCTTCTCCCATGGAAACACTTAGTTGGACAATTCTCTCTTCTAGTACTCCCTTCAATTGGAACATAAGTTTTACCGATTATAATGGTATCTTCACTTGTGGTGCAATCAACACTAATCCGAATTCCGGCACTAAGTGTATCGCAAACTCACTTTCTCTCTGAGATGGAAATTCTGGTACACCTTCAAGAATTGTCTCAGAAACTCTCTCGTGGTAGGAATTTGGTCTCATCTTCACTTGCCTGTTAAGCAATTAACAACTAAAGGTTGAATTCACTCTATAACTTTTTCTTGAAGTTTTACCGTCACTGAATTTCAAATAATAACTCCGCATAGCCCTCAACACTCCTGATTCCTTAGACATAATCCAACCTGATTCCACTACGTCACTTTGATCCTTAACCTTCAAAATCCTAGCCACTCCTCTAAGTTAACTAAATATCACTCCGTCTCAACAACTAATAGTCTTCGACTAGTCATCGACTTGGACTTAACGATTATCAAAACTTATCATGCATCACGAATAAATATTACATATCAATGGTATGCAAGGTAGTTAAAAATTCAACTGCTAGTTTGCAATTACCTCGGGTCTAACAATCAGATTCAGCTACATCCCGGCCTTTCCTGTGTGGACAATCCCGAGATATATCCCCTGGCTTCCCGCACCGGTAACACACACCTAGTCCGGCCCTGCATGGTCTGTTTGGATAATACTTTTTGCATCTCAGACACTTTAAGTATTCTGGTTGAGTACTAGTCTGCCTTTCTGAATTCGGCCCTGACGGTTGTCGTTCCTTCGGTCATTGTTCCGGCCCTGAGAACGTGAAGTGACATAACAACACCTCTTAAAACTTTGGCTCCTTGTGTAATCTTCGTCTTCTTTCCTTTTTTCTTTGTGAAAGATTCCCGGCGGTAACTTTCTACCACCACAGTCTGTCTTGAACTCTCTCCCGTTGCTTGACCCTTGTTAACTAATGCCGGATAATTCACTATTTCCACTGGTATCACTGTACTTGGGACATTATTTTCGCCATCAATTTTATTACCATTGTCATTGCCAATTCTAACTTGTGTTTCCATCCTATCCATCGCTCGGCTGGTTGCAGTAGCAACAGCACCAATGGCAGCAGCGGCACTCGTCATTGCGGTCACAAAATCGGTCAAACTACCTACCGGTATGATTACCTCGTTACCTCTCCATCTCCGACCTCGATTATGTCCACGCCCACGCCCACGGGACACCATCTGGTTCCTGTTTACACCAAACAAGTGATATTAAGGTGATCAGTCTCAATATCAGAAGTCTAGTGATTCGAAGTCCCAAATGCATGCTTATGAGCATTCATGCCATATATATCCGTTAAATATCCAAATTAGCACACTCAGAGTATGCCCAGAAGCATAGTCAGTCCATCCCTCAGGCTCTACAAAACCGAACTACTCTGATACCATAATGTAACATCTACCACACAGAGTTTTACACCTAGGATGTAAATCAGAGGTGGCAAGGTGCTATGACCTCTAAAAATAAAAATATATAAATAATATTGAAAAAGACACAGTATACGAGGAGCCTTGAAACATGGATAAAACAAAATTACAAAATAAAAAGCGTAATGCTCAGGAAACATGATTACTTGCGTGTGAAGAAACTAAGGTTCAAAGGCATAAATAAACAGAAAGTAGGAATAGAGGGTCAAGAATACAAAAATAAGAAGCTCCTACTCAGCCTGCGAAGCTAAGGCTGGCTAGAGAATATTTATATACATATATACATATCTCAAATCCAAAATACATAGATAAAACCCTAGTTCTCCATAATCCTCTAGGATGAGCAAAATAAACAAGTATATAAGAGGAGATTTACATATATACATATATTAAAAGAATAAAGGAAACCCCAAAATGAAAACCACTTCACTGCAGAAGCTTTAGACGCCTACCGAGGTGCCTCTCGACCTGCATCTGAAAAACAACAACACAGTATGGAATGAGAACCAGAGGTTCTCAGCATGGTAAAGGTTCCACGCATAAAAGATATAAGGTCCTGGGTATGCTAGAGGCAATCCTAGAATGTCGTCACTCGGTTATAAAGCTTAATGGACTAAAAATAGAAGCCATAAATAGGTGGTTCTCTAAGGCTTTCTAAACTAAACTAATTCTTTAAATCTAACTAAAACTGAACTAGAATCCTAAATCTTTCTGCCTTTCCTCCATTCCACCATCTTCGATAAAACTACAAAGACAGACAAGCAAACAAAGACAGATACAGGTAAAATACAAAGATCAAGTATAACAACTACCATGTTATAAGCAGTTAAGCATTCCAAGTTAATGCACAATCAAACAATTGAAACAATATGCACATGATGCATGCCTGTCCTATGGCTGATGAGGCTCATCTGTCGGTTATCAAGTCAACCCGACAAGTCTGGCTGTTAAACCCTGGATTGTCACCCGTCACGCGTCCCTATGAGTCTATGCATAGCTTTTTCTTTTTTCATTCATAATTCATACATTCATATATATAACTTTACTCAATGGGGGTTACCATTCCAAGGAATTTATACATGCCCGGTCACCCTTACGACGTAGGGTCAACAGAGTATCGAGTCTCAACCTGGAATACGTAGTGGCAAGCCACGGTGCTTTACCCAGAAAAACTCGTATCTCAGATAATCATTTCATATACATTTATTAACATCTCATAATCACTCATTATGGCTGTAAAGTCACTTTATACATCATATGTTTGCATCTTTATACATAGTTTATCATAACCCGGAGCAAATAGGGGCGAAACCACAACCCTTGCGTCTACTCGGAGAGCCTGTATACTAACCAACCTGGAGCAAGTGGGGCAAAACCATAACCATTGCGTCTAACCAGGAGGTACATTCTAATATGCCCACAAGGAACAAAGGACGGGATCCTAACCTCCCACTATCTCGCTGGGGGCGATTTTACAATACCAGGAGGAACAAGGAAGGGAATCCTCACCTTCCACGATCTCTTGGGATCGCATTTTGAAGAAAGAGTGCTCAAATGCAACATTTATTCCTTTCTTTAGCCAGTTTCATAATTGAAATAGTACATATATATACATATACATAAGCACCCTACCTTCTCATACCTGAATCATCACTTCTCAAACTTTCTTCATCCCCAAGTTACAACCTATTCCTAGCTTCATATCATTACTAGGCTTACTAACAAGATCTAGGACCAAAGAAATGAAAATAGAAGTTTAGAGGTTTAAAACCAAGTTTAAAACACAAAAATCTCATTTGCTGAAAACAAGGGTCACACGTACGCGTGGGAGTGCATTTCTGAAAGGTCACGCGTCCGCGTGGGCCACGCGTACGCGTGGGCATACGATTTTTTATGCTCATGTATGCAAGCACCCTACTCACGTATGCGAGATACCCAACCCGAATAGGTTGGTCGCGTCGCATGCAATGGTCGCATACGCAAGTTATGCAGAACAATAAAAATGCTGAATGCTACAGAATTTTCAGCTTTGCACTCCAAACTTCTGATACGCATTACTTTTTCGTTTTGAATCATTTTTCATCCGTTCTTTGAACGGCATAAACTTCACGAACCCAATCTTTATTTAAAACAAGTTTGAAAGAATTTGGTGGTTCGGAAGCCAAGTCATGACTCGCCGAAGTTCGACTAAAATTAGTTTTTCACAAAAACTTCAAACCTCAAGTTTTATTAAAAAACCAAACCCACTCCTAACCTTCTATACACATATATTCAGCACCCCAACACCAATTAAATTCAGCACCCCAACACTGATTACCACATTACATCCATCACATATTACCATATACAACCGTTCCTTAACTTTAATAAACCATATGCACAAATTTCCTAATAATGTTAACAAAATCATCAAAATACCACCATCCGTTCCTATTTACTCATATCACCATTATCAACTTATCTCCTAACAACCTAGCATCATCAGAAACAATAATCATGCAGCAAACACTCAATTCATATCACGTTCATCATCAAGGGCGTTATGCAATAAACATGCTCATACGTTCCAACCTATCCTATGGTCATCTAGCCTAAGTTTTCACAGAAAATTATATATTAAATACATGAAACCTAAACCATACCTTGACCAATTTCCACATATTTCCCAAGGCACCCACTTAAGCAAAGAGCAATCCCTCAACACCAAAATTCAGCAATTAGATCTCACTTCAAGCTTCCAATTAAGCTTCCAACATGTCCAATTGCCTCATATCACATATATACATACACCTAACATATTTATCACAAACATATCCCCAAAATTCAATACCCAAAATACTAAACCAAGGAATTAGCTAGGGTTCTAGAATTCTCACCTTACACAAGAACCAAAGAAGCAAGATTGAAAGTTTCTCTCAAACTAATTCGAGCTTAAACATCAAAATTGAACAATAGGCAACATGACATTGGAAAGAGCTCTCTGTGATTTGGGTGCCAGCATCAACTTGATGCCTCTCTCAATGATGAAAAAGCTTGCAATAGAAAAAGTTAAACCTACCAAGATGTCACTCCAAATGGCTGATAGATCACTCAAGATACCTAATGGAGTTGTAGAGAACTTATTGGTGAAGGTTGGGGAATTTATCTTCCCTGCCGATTTTGTCATTTTGGACATGGAAGAAGAGGACACAACTCAATTATCTTGGGGCGACCTTTCTTAGCCACAACAAGGGCCATCATTGATGTGGAAAAAGATGAAATGATTCTCAGGGTGCACGACAAGCAAATGATCATCAATGTCTTTAAAGCAATGTAATATCCCCCTGAGAAATAAAAGCATATGAGAGTGGAAATGATAGAAGAATTGGTGGAAGAGGTGGTTGGAACACACGGTCAGGAAGAACAAGAAGAAGAAATAGAAACAGATCAAGATGTCTCAGAAGAACAAGTGATTGAAATCTCTTTGAAGGCAAGACAGAGGAGGTGCCAAAGCAAGTGTTGAAGCCCCTCCCTCCTAATCTCAAGTATGCATACCTTTGTGGAAAGGATAGTTTTTCAGTAATCATTAATTCATCCTTGAGCACAAAAGATGAGGCCAAACTGATTGAGGTGTTGAAAACTCACAAGACAGCTTTAGGTTGGACAATTGATAACATCAAGGGTATAAGCCCTACTATCTGCATGCACAAGATCTTGCTAGAAGAGGACTCAAGACCAGTGATGCAACCTCAGAGAATGCTTAACCCAACCATGAAGGAAGTGGTTCAAAAGGAGGTGATGAAGTTGTGGAATGCTGGAATCATATATCCAATTTCGGACAACACTTGGGTGAGTCCAGTCCAAGTGGTTCCAAAGAAGAGAGATATGACTGTCATCTTCAATGAGAAGAATGAACTCATCCCTACAAGGACAGTGACGAGGTGAAGAATGTGTATTGATTATAGAAGGCTGAATGATGCCAGAAGGAATGACCACTTCCCTCTCCCCTTTATTGATCAAATGTTAGAAAGATTGGCTGGACATGCCTACTACTACTTCTTGGATGGATACTCTAGATACAATCAGATAGTGATAGACTCCAAGGACCAAGATAAGACCTCCTTCACCTGTCCATTCGGAGTCTTTGCCTACAGGAGGATGCCATTTGGGCTATGCAATGCTCCAGCAACCCTTCAAAGGTGTATGCACTCCATATTCTCTGACATGGTAGAAAAATTTCTAAAGGTCTTTATGGATGACTTTTCTGTCTTTGTAACACTTTTGACACTTGTCTACATCATCTAACCCTTTTCTTGAAAAGATGCCAAGAAACAAACTTAGTTTTGAATTGGGAAAAATGTCATTTTATCCAGAGGGTATTGTTCTTGGGCATAAGGTTTCAAGCAAGGGTATAGAGGTTGACAGAGCTAAGATAGAGATCACAGAAAAGCTTCATATACCAGTCAATGTGAAAGTAGTGACAAGTTTTCTTGGGCATGTTGGGTTTTACAGAAGATTCATCAAAGATTTTTCAAAAATAGCCAAACCACTAAGCAACTTGCTAGTGGCTGACAATCCTTTTGTCTTTGATGATAATTGCAAGCATGCCTTTGAGACCTTGAAAAATAAACTCACTACAACACCAATCATCACACCCCCAGAATGGAGACTTCCTTTTGAACTCATGTGTGATGCAAATGATGTTGCAATTGGTGCTGTATTGGGACAAAAGAAGGATAAGTTGCATCATATTATATACTATGCAAGCAAATTGTTGAATTAGGCACAGAAACATTATACCACCACAGAAAAAGAACTCTTGGCAATTGTATATGCATTTGATAAATTTAGACAATACTTGATTGGTTCAAAAGTTGTAATATATACTGATCATACTGCTCTCAGGTATCTCATGTCTAAATAGGATGCCAAGCCAAGACTTATCAGATGGGTGCTGTTGCTACAAGAATTTGACATTGAAATGAGGGATAGGAAAGGAAGTGAAAACCAAGTTGCAGACCATCTGTCAAGACTACCACAAGAGATTAACCAAGATGCACCACAACCAGTGAGTGAGAAGTTCCCTGATGAACATCTTCTTCAAGTCCAGCAAGCACCTTGGTGTTGTGATGACAAGTCATTTTTGGCTAGTTTCACAAACATTTTTCATTAGTTTTCATTAAGTTTCATGCACTTTCTTGAGCAATAAGTAAGTAATTGGATTAGAAACTCATGCATATCTTGATTCAATCAAACATGGTTATTTATGTGTAATTTCATGAGGTTTATGCAAGATTTACTTGATTGTTATGAATGACGCAAAATCTTGTGATTTGGCAAGGCTTTGATGCATGTGTTTGGTTGATGATAGGTGAAGAGAAGCAGAAGAATGGCAAGGAAGAAGCAGAGAAGGTAACGTTTGAGCCAAAGTTAGACCTCAAACGTTACCTCAAACATTGATGAAGAGAAAGAGAAACCAGCGTGGGAGCCAAAGTTGGCCTCCAACGTTGCCTCAAAAGTCATGCTCAAAGAGGTGTAAAGTTGGAGCCAAAGTTGGACCTCCAACTTTGCCTCAAACGTTGGCCAAGGAAGGTGCATAGTTAGAGCCAAAGTTGGACTCCAACTATGCCTCAAACAATCCAATTCAAGAGACCATAGTTGGAGCCAAAGTTGGACTCCAACTATACCTCAGACTACTCACAAGAGACTATAGTTAGAGCCAAAGTTGGTGCTCCAACGTTGCTGGCAACGTTGAGGTAGAGGGGTGCCAACGTTGGAGGAAACGTTGGTGGTCCAATGTTACCTCCAACGTGCTTGATGATTTTCAATTTCTGGAGTTTGAAAAAATTAGCTGCGACGCGTACGCGTGGGCAACGCGCAAGCGTGAAATGGCGAAATCGACCATCCACGCGTATGCGTGGGTGACGCGCACGTGTGACAATACCAACGTTGGAGGTAACGTTAGTGATCCAATGTTGGGTCCAACGGCTATGATGAAATCTCAAAAATCTAGAGTTGGAAAATGTGCGGTGATGCGTACACGTCATTGATGCGTACACGTGAACGGGCATTTTTTCCAACCGACGCGCACGCGTAGGCAACACGCACGCGTGAAATGGCAAAATCGACCATTCACGTGCACGCGTGGGCTACGCGTACGCGTGACCAGGTGAACGTTGGTACACCAACGTTGAGTCAAACGTTGCTGGCAATGCCCAAAATTCATTTTTTCAAGTGACGTTTGACCCAACGTTTACCCATAAATATTGACCCCAACTTGAACTCCAACTTCAAAGACAACTTCAAAGCAAAATGGTACCCTTGCAGAGTATGCACATTAGTTTGTAGACGTCCTCTTCAACGTTACTAAGAGCCATTCTAGCTTGCTTCAACAAGACCAAAAGTCCAATCCAAAGACTTGAAGAGTTGAAAGAAGAAAGTGTATAAATAGAAGAGAATTTGATTTTGAAAAAAAAAGACTGTGAGGGCTGGGGAGTCAGGGACCCAAATTGGGAAAATCCGCACTCATTTTCTTTTGTATTTTCTTTCTGTTCTTCATCTTCTGCACTTTTCTATTTTCTGTTTTACTTGAGCAATGATGAGCTAAACCCCATTTTCATTAGGGGAATGAGCTCTATTGTAATTATAATGAATTAATGAAATTCTTCTTCTTCTCAATTCATTTGTGTAGCTATAGGATAACTTCTATTTTGATTGAGAATTTCTCACTCCGGAAGGGGGTTTAATTCAATTGAATGCTTGTGTGACCCTGATGATTGGATTTTTGATGGTATAGAATTTCACAAATGAATTCTCGTTACAAGTATAGTTTCTAAACCAATCAATAATCCTTTCATACAAAAAGTTGTTTGTCACTAGTACAAACCCCTAAAATTTATAAACCGAAGTATTCAAACCTCGGGTCGTTCTCCCTACAAATGGGGTTTATCAGAGCCTTAGAAGGGGAATCACTTGCGTTAGAATTGAAGCTCTATCCTTCACAACTCTCTTGATCAACACCATTCAGGAGGAATTGAGATCTTGAGAGTTAGTGTGGCTTATGGATGAGAGAGATGCACTTAACCTCTTCTCATGACAATTAGATCAAGCAATTGGCAAGATTGATTGTGATTATAGAGATTGGATTGCCAAGGAATTGGGATCCAATCAATTAGTTTAATGAATCCTTCCCCCGTTGAACTTGGAATTGATGATGAGGTAGATTTTACTCAACCTCCAAGATAAGATTTGAGTGATGGGGTAGAGCTTGAGGACAATGGTGAAAAAGCATGTGAACTTGAGGAAGCTTGGCAAGAGATAGAGCTTGAAGAACCTTGCCAAGTGGTGAAAGCCCCTAGAAGAAGATGGACGGGAGTAGAATGTGTTTTATCAAGATCATTGGGGACTCTTCCACCTAAGTCGCCAACCAATCCTTCATTTGAGTGGGTAAAACTCATTACTCTTACCTTTATTATCCCACTTGAATTTTCTTTGCTTGAAACGGATGGCCAACTTAGGGCGCTTTGTTGAATGAAGCGTAAGAGGAGGATGTTTAGTGGTTTGCGTTGTAAATCTAGGCTCATTATGGTTGGAAGCTCAAAATTTAGGAGCATGGATTGGTGTAGTGCTTGATGAGTCCATATTTGACAATATATTTTAGCTTGAATTGGATGGATTTTATCATATGAACTCACACTTATTCACTAAAATAGCATGCTTTTGATATTTCTTCTTCAATTGTGCTTAAAGGTGAAAACATGCTCTTTTGTGCTTAATTTAGTTTCTTTTTATTCACTTTAATCCCATTTTGTGCCTTGATGTATTTGTTAAGTGATTTTTAGGTTTTCAAGGCAAGTATGGGTTGAAGAAGTGAGGAAAAAAGCATGCAAAAGGAAAGAAACCATGAAGAAATGGAGTTTGGAAGTTCCAGCACCCATGCTTATGCACAAGTATGCGTGCGTACGCACAGGGTGGTTTTGCGAGCGACGCGTACGCGTGACCTACGCGTACGCGTGGCCAGAGTTACATGAGCTCATTAATTTAAATTGCTAGGGGTGAATTCTGGGCCTCTAAAATCCAGTCCAACTCATTTTCTTAAGCTATTTAAGGCCAAAGTGAAGAGGAATGAAGAGGAGAAGCAATTAGGATTAGATTTTATGATGCTTTCTCTTAGTTTCTAGAGAGAGAAGCTCTCCCCCTCTTTCTAGAATTAGGGTTCTTTAGTTTAATTTCTTGTAATTCTTACTTTTAATTTATTGTCATTTAGTGTTATTGCATCTTTGTTCTTCTTCATTTCCTTTGTTATTTCATTTATCTTGTCATTTTTATGTTACGAACACTCCTTGTTAATTTTACTTTCAATTAATGCAATTTATGTTTTATGTTCATTTATTGCTTTCTTTAGTTGTTCTTGTTATTTTCTTGCCTTGGTAGCTTTAGACTTTATTTTTAATGCAATTTAATGTTATTTTATTTTCATGCACACTAAGTGTTTGATAAAATGCTTGGCTTGGTTTTTACTTAGTTTTTATCCACTCTTGTCTTGAAATTGATGACCTTGGTGACCCTTGAGTCATTGATGTCCATTCTTGTTTGACATATTAGAGTAGTTACTTGATTTGGTCTCCATTGACTCTATGTGACCCCTTAGTGTTGACATAGGACTTATGGATTGAAATCAACTATGTCTATTATTGACCCCTTAGTTACTTTGATGTAAGGTTGACAAAGTAGGATTAACTCTTCATAATCATCATGTGTTTGTGGTCAATGGCTAGGATAGGTAGCCTTAGCTCTCAATTATTGACCAAGAGGCTTCTTGCTTTTGAAGTTTTTCCTTGAATCTTTATTGCTTTGACTTTTATTTTTTGCATGTTTAGTTTTTGCACTCTTGGTTGAGAAATTGGTTGTTTGGGTGGAATTGAGTTGTGGATGTCCATTCCGCATTATGTGAAGATTGTTAATTGGTTTGGTTTCTCTTGACCCTAAGTGACCCACTAGTATTGACTTAGGACTTAGGGATTGGGATCAATTATGCCCTTTTGACTAATTCTCAAGTAGGATTGACGAATTGGGATTAATTTCACACAATTGCCATGTTTGTGGTCCATAACTAGGATAGGAATCCTAAATTCCCGAATTCTCACCAACAACCTTTTTTAATCCCTTGCATGCATATTTATTTTCTTGCCATTTGAATTTCTTGTCTCTTATTATCCAAAAACCCCCCAAAAATATCCCTTATAGCCAATAATAAACACTTAATTGCAACTCCTAGGGAGAACGAACCGAGGTTGAATTACTCTCGATCTCGGTTACTTTAATTTGAATTTAAAACATTTGATTTGGGAATTAATTGTTGGTCTAGACTATACTTTCAACGATGGAATTCTATTTTGTGAAAATCTAGATCGATGATAAATTCTCTTTATCACCTCCTCAACATCAATTTCACAACACAATTAGGAAGGTTCAACAATCTCAAATAGCACATTAGTTGGTGTGGAATCATCTTCAATAGTAGGACTTGTCACTTGCCCAACTTCTTCCAATTTTTCATCATCCATAATATGCTCAAGAGGTTGCACATTATCCTCTTCAACATCAATTTCAAGCTCAATAGAAGAAGGTTCAACCACTTCCACACAATCACCAACAACATTACTTGGTGTTGAAGTATTCTCAAGCTTGAAATCCACCTCTTGTTCAACTTTGCCTATGTCTTCAACCCCTTCTTCTTCAATAATCTCCATCCTTTCCACTTGTTGCACAACACACTCCACTTCCTTGTTCTCATGTTGAGATTCTAAAATCTCCTTCATGCTCTTCTCTTCGGTTGATTTTTTACATTCATCCGTGGAAATGCTTTGCTTGTTGCATGAGTCCCATGAGTCTAAGGTGGCTTTAATTTTGGCAAGGTTAGTCATGATATCTTCATGTCTCTTTTGGGCTTCCTCTTACTCCTTTTAACGGATGATCGCTTGAAGTTGATCCATTGCTTCCTTGAGACGATTCCTTGGCTCTTTTTCACTTGACTAACATAGGTAGGATCATATTGCTCTTGGGTTGATGGATATGGATATTCTTCCAAGGAGAGTTGTAGTGGAAAGGAGAATTCATCTTGTGGTTGAAAGTTCTCATAGATGGGAGGGGGTTCATCTTGGTAATGGTATGGAGGTGGTGGTTCTTGAAAGTATTGAGGTTGCAATGGTTGTGGTTCTATGTGTGGTGTATATGGCTCATATGGTTGTTGGTATGGTGGGTAAGGATTAGGGTCATATGGAGGTGTTTAGTGATATGGGGCTTGTGAGTATGGTGGTTGAGGGCTATAACGAGGAGGGCGTTCATAAGCATATGGTGGTGGTTGTTGATAATCACAAGGAGGTCCACCAGAGCCATTAGATTGGTATGCATCATGGAATGGTTCTTGCTCATAATACATGGAAGGAGGTTGTTGCCAAGAAGGTTGATCATAAGCACATGGATCCTCCCACCTTCGATTGTCCCATCCTTGATGCATGTTCTTAATGTAGTTTCCATCTCTCACAACATAGTTAGAACCACACTCATAGCACAAGTGATGAGAATTCATAGGACAAGAGAAAATAAAAACAAATACTAATAAGAAGTAATAAAAACTAACTCCTAAAGCAAGCAACCACTAACAAAGAAGCATATTCACAATATTAACATATATACAATAGCCAATAACATAACACCATTACAATTCCCCGGTAACGGCACCAAAAACTTGAAGTGAGAATTATTGTTGGTCTATAATTTCTCAATAGAAATAGAACTTCGTGTTAAGCATAGTTCCAAACCAACTAATAATTCTCCATCAAAGCTTTAATTTTGTTTGTCACAATTACATACCCCAATAAAAACTGAAAGTATTTAAACCTCGGGTCGTCTCACAAGAAATTGCAATAAAGTGCTCAATTATTGGCTTTGAAGGAACAAGAGGGTTTGATTTGGTGATTAACAAGAAGAGTAAATAACAAGAAAGTAAATGACAATTAATTAATACAGGAAAGGAAAAGAACTCTTGGGTAAGGCATGGAAATTAAGATTACCATCCTTGTCTACAAACCATATATTGACAATTATGAGGGACCAAACCCATCAAGTCTACTTCTGTGCTTGATGTAAGTCAAATAGGCTTGATCAACATCAACCCATAAGTCTCTAACCTAGCTACTAATTGACTTAATAGTAGGCTAGTGTTAATGGGTATCAAATTGACCACTAAAGATTCTCAAATCACCAATTCAATTAGACCCAATGACTCAAGGTCACCCAATTCCCTTAGCCTAGGCCAAGAGTATAGAAAACTACTCTATAACTAGTGAAATTATTTTATCAAACACCTAGAGTGTAATAAAAGTAAACATCACAAAATGCAAGAATTAATAGAAGCTATGACTAACATAAGCAAGAAATCAACAATAGCAACTAAGATAAACTTAAAAAGACATGAAAACATAAAATTGCATTAGATAAAATAAAAATCCAACAAAGGTTCATGAAAGTAAAATGGAAAAATAAGGAAATTAACAAGAAAAACAAAGAGGATTAAGACAATAGAACAATAAAATATAAAGAGAGTTGAACTAAAAACAAGAATTAAAAGTTGGATCTAAGAAAATTTGACCTAAACTACCCTAAATTCTAGAGAGAAAGGAGAGCTTCTCTCTCTAGAATTCTAACCTAAAACATGATGAAAACTAAACTATAACTACTCGGTTTATTCCCCTTTCAATACATGGTTCAATAGCATCAGAAATGGGTTGGATTTGTGATGCCAGGGCATCTAGGCTAGTTTCACTGACCTTTTCTTTACTATTTTAGGTTAGTTTCATGCATTCTCTTAGGAAATAAGCAAGTTTTTGATGAAATTTCATTTACACCTTGATTCAAGCAACTATTGTGAATTTTACATGATTTCATGAGGATTATGCAAGGAATTAGATGACAAATTGATGATGCATAATCTCATGACTGGGGCTAGAGCTTTGATGTACTTTATTTGCTTGATTTCAGGACAAAGGAAGCAAGGAAGAACCACGTTAGTAGCCACATTAATCTAATTAACGTGACCACTAACGTGGAATGGGAATGAGCTTGCAATGTTAATGAGAAAAGTGATCGCCAATAACGTCTTCAAAGCCATCATAGCCCACGTTAATTGCCACGTTAACTATATTAACGTGGTAGTTAACGTGGAGAAAATGGAGCTCCAGCGTTAGTGGTAAAAGTGAATACCACTAACGCTACAAATTGGCAACTGGCCACGTTAAGAGTCACGTTAACTTAGTTAACGTGAACTCTAACGTGGAAGGAGAAGACAATGCCAACGTTAGTGACACTCACCTTTGTCACTAACGTTGGATTGAGCCAACATTGCCCACGTTAGTGGTCACGTTAAGACCATTAACGTGAGAAATAACGTGGAGCTAAGCATGATGAACCAACATTAGTGACACTCATCTTTGTCACTAGCGTTGTAGATGGCATTCACTACCATGTTAGTGGCCACGTTAACCTAGTTAACGTGAACTCTAGCGTGGGGAGGAGGGGCGTTTGGAGCGTTAGTGACAAAGGTAAGTGTCACTAACGCTCTCGAAGCTAAGGCATGCCCACGTTAAGAGTCACGTTTGTTATACTAACGTGAACTCTAACGTAGGGAAAGGGGGCACAATGCAACGTTATTTGAAAAGGTGATTCTCAATAACGTTTGCGAAGGACCATGAGGCAACGTTAGTGGTCACGTTAGTGCCACTAACGTTGAAGTTAACATGGACCATTTTGGGGTTGGGACGTTAGTGAAAAAGGTGATTGCCACTAACGTTCTCGAAACCACATTTTCACTTAACGTTAACACCACTAACGTCCTAACTAACGCCCATGCCTAACTCACACTTCTCTGCAAGCTGAGCCCACTGAAGATTGTAACTGCTTCAACTCAAGATCTAAGGCCCACATCCAGGACTTGAAGAACTCACTAGAAGATCAAGAAGAGTAGTATATATAGGAGTAGTTTTGAACTATACGAAAGCTTGGCACTTTGGAGAACTACCCTCTGTATATTTACTTTTCTGCATGTATTCTTTACTACCATTTTCAATTCCCAGAGCTATGAACAACTAAACCCCTTTCATTGTGTTAGGGAGCTCTATTGTAATTTGATGGATCAATTATAGTTTTCATTCTTCTTCCTCTTTCTTTTCTCTTGATTTACTAGAAAACTTTCGATCTTAATTCAATTGGTTAGTTGTCTTGGAAAAGAAACTCTCCATAATTGGAACTCCTCTGAGCCTTGGAAAAGAGATGAGGAGATCATGCTAGAAATGCTTTCTCATGTTGGACCAAATTGGGGTTTGGATGGATATAGTGACATGTAATCCTCCCAACACTTTGATTTGGAAATGCATGTGGTATAATCAGGGACCAAACTTCATCTCTTTCCATGAGCAATTAAATCAAGAAATTGGGCAATTGTTCAAGCTTAGAGAGATTGGATTTCCAAGGAATTGGGATCCAATCACTTAAGATTGCCAAGGAAATCAATGAATGCATTGATTGAGGAAGAGATGACAATGAACTTGATCTGGAGAATGCAACATCTCTTAAGCCCAATGAATTCCCCATTTCTGATCTTACCCATTCTCTTTACTTTCTGCAATTTATTTCCATGTTCATCTCCCCAAATCCCCATTTAAGATTCTGCATTTTATTTTCTACAATTTACTTTCCCGACATTTAATTTCCTGCAATATCAACTACATTCTTTTTAGCTCAACTAGCACACTCTTCCAACTAAAGTTGCTTGACCAATCAATTCCTGTGGGATTCGACATCACTCTATTGTGAGTTTTTACTTGACGACAATTCGGTATACTTGCCGAAGGGAAATTTGTTGAGAGACAAGTTTTCGTGCATCAATTGGGCGCAAAATGCTTCGGAAATCGCTGGTCACGTGTTGCCTTTAAGTGAGTCATGCTGATCCTTCGATGCACACGCATGGGCAATGGGCAACGCGTACGCGTCATCTAACTGCAAGGCAACTATAGCAATTTGTATATCATTTTGAAGCCCCAGATGTTAGCTTTCCAACAGAACTAGAACCGTCTTATTTGGACCTCTATAGCTCAAGTTATGATTGATTTAGTACGAAGAGATCAGGATTGACAACTTAGCAACTCCTTTATTTCTTCATGAGTTCTCCTAGTTTGCATGTTTTTCTTCCATTTCTTTCAAACCATTCTTGCCTCCAAAACCTTAAATCACTCAATCAAACATATCAAGGCATCGAATGCAATTAAAGTGAATTAAATTTAACAATTTTAGGCTTAAAAATCATGTTTTCACTCTTAAGCACAAATTAGGGAGAGTTTACAAAACCATGCTATTTTTGTGAATAAATGTGAGATAAGTTGATAAAATTCCCTAAATTCAACACAAGATAAACCAAAAAATTGGGGTTTATTAGTAAGTTAGCTAGGATTTGTGGATTAATAACAATTATGCTCATTTGACTTACTCTTCGATGTTAAGGATTGACTAGGTGAGATTAGTCCATTATAATTATCATAGTTATGGTTGTGACAAGGAAGGAATTCCATAACTCATCCCAAGTCAAGGTTCCATTTATGTTTTGCACCACACTCTTCACTCACTTTAAATCATTACTTGTCCATATTACATAGATAGTTCTTTTATTCCTTTATTAGTTTATTAATTGCAATTTTGATTGTTCTTTTATTTCTTAATTGTTTGCTTCAACCATTGAAAATCCCCTTGCTTCTCACAACCAAAATTGTGCGCTTATTGTCACTAGCTCCTAGGGAAGACGACCCGAGGTTTAACTACTCTCAGTTATTTTAATTTGAATTTAAACTTTGATTGATGGGATTTGATTGCCGGTTTGGACTATACTACCGACGAAGTGATTCTTGTTTTGAGAAATTTTGAACCGGCACAAATCCCCATCTATCAATTGTACCGAAATAACAGAATGCACAAGAAGAGGAACCTAGGTGCATCCCAAGAAAAAGAGTTCAAATAAAGGACCTTTGGTAGAAATAACAGAGCGTATAGAGTAAAAGAAATATCAACTAACTTTGAAGAATATAGTTTACGAATAAGAGCAATTATACTCACAGCGAGCTCCCAAGATTCAAGGATTAGGTGTTTATACCAAGACAAGCGTGATCCCGGAAGAATCAAGATTCATGCACATAAGAAGTAGAGCTGAAAGGAGGATCAAGTCATTTAAGAACAACTCCGGATAAAGCATTAATACGAGTTCTAAATGAAAGTTTAGGTCAAGTCACAAAGATTTGTTGGCACACTCCTTCTCGCATAAAGTCCCCTGCCGTTCTCTTCCTTCTTCACCTGGCATAACTGGCGCTTCTCCCATGGAAACACTTAGTTGGACGATTCTCTCTTCCAGTACTCCCTTCAACTGGATCATAAGTTCTACCGATTATAATGGTATCTTCGCTTGTGGTGCAATCAACACTAATCCGAATTTCGGCACCAAGTCTATCGCAAACTCACTTTCTCTCTGAGATAGAAATTCTGGTACACCTTCAAGAATTGTCTCGGAAACTCTCTGGTGGTAGGAATTCGGTCTCATCTTCACTTGCTTGTTAAACAATTAACAACTAAAGGTTGAATTCACTCTATAACTTTTTCTTGAAGTTTTACCGTCACTGAATTTCAAATAATAACTCCGCATAGCCCTCAACACTCCTGATTCCTTAGACATAATCCAACCTGATTCCACTACGTCACTTTGATCCTTAACCTTCAAAATCCTAGCCACTCCTCTAAGTTAACTAAATATCACTTCGTCTCAACAATTAATAGTCTTCGACTAGTCATCGACTTGGACTTAACGATTATCAAAACTTATCATGCATCACGAATAAATATTACATATCAATGGTATGCAAGGTAGTTAAAAATTCAACTGCTAGTTTGCAATTACCTCGGGTCTAACAATCAGATTCAGCTACATCTCGGCCTTTCCTGTGTGGACAATCCCGAGATATATCCCCTGGCTTCCCGCACCGGTAACACACACTTAGTCCGGCCCTGCATGGTCTGTTTGGATAATACTTTTTGCATCTCAGACACTTTAAGTATTCCGGTTGAGTACTAGTCTGCCTTTCTGAATTCGGCCCCTGACGGTTGTCGTTCCTTCGGTCATTGTTCCGGCGCTGAGAGCGTGAAGTGACATAACAACACCTCTTGAAACTTTGCCTCCTTGTGTAATCTTCGTCTTCTTTCCTTTTTTCTTTGTGAAAGATTCCCGGCGAAAACTTTCTACCACCACAGTCTGTCTTGAACTCTCTCCCGTTGCTTGACCCGTGTTAACTAATGCCGGATAATTCACTATTTCCACTGGTATCACTGTACTTGGGACATTATTTCCGCCATCAATTTCATTACCATCGTCATTGCCAATTCTAACTTGTGTTTCCATCCTATCCATCGCTCGACTGGTTGCAGTAGCAACAGCACCAATGGCAACAGCGGCACTCGTCATCGCAGTCACAAAATCAGTCAAACTACCGACCGGTATGATTACCTCGTTACCTCTCCATCTCCGACCTCGATTATGTCCACGCCCACGCCCACGAGATGCCATCTGGTTCCTATTCACGCCAAACAAGTGATATCAAGGTGATCAGTCTCAATAACAGAAGTCTAGTGATTCGAAGTCCTAAATGCATGCTCATGAGCATTCATGCCATATATATCCGTTAAATATCCAAATTAGCACACTCAGAGTATGCCCAGAAGCATAGCCAGTCCGTCCCTTAGGCTCTACAAAAATAAACTACTCTGATACCATAATGTAACACCCTACCACACAGAGCTTTACACTTAGGATGTAAATCAGAGGTGGCAAGGTGCTACGACCTCTAAAAATGAAAATATATACAATAATATTGAAAAAGACACAGTATACGAGGAGCCTTGAAACATGGATAAAACAAAATTACAAAATAAAAAGCGCAATGCTCAGGAAACGTGATTACTTGCGTGTGAAGAAACTAAGGTTCAAAGGCATAAATAAACAGAAAGTAGGAATAGAAGGTCAAGAATACAAAAATAACAAGCTCCTACTCAGCCTGCGAAGCTAAGGCTGGCTAGAGAATATTTATATACATATATACATATTCCAAATCCAAAATACATAGATAAAACTCTAGTTCTCTATAATCCTCTAGGAGGAGAAAAATAAACAACTATATAAGAGGAGATTTACATATATACATATATTAAAAGAATAAAGGAAACCCCAAAATGAAAACCACTTCACTGTAGAAGATTTAGACGCCTACCAAGGAGCCTCTCGACCTGCATCTGAAAAACAACAATACAGTATGGAATGAGAACCGGAGGTTCTCAGCATGGTAAAGGTTCCACGCATAAAAGATATAAGGTCCTGGGTATGCTAGAGGCAATCCTAGAACGTCGTCACTCGGTTATAAAGCTTAAGGAACTAAAAACAGAAGCCATAAATGGGTGGTTCTCTAAGGCTTTCTAAACTAAACTACTTCTTTAAATCTAACTAAAATTGAACTAGAAACCTAAATCTCTCTGCCTTTCCTCTGTTCCTCCATCTCTGATGAAATTACAAAGACAGATAAGCAAACAAAGGCAGATACAGGTAAAATACAAATAGTACAAATAGCAAGTATAACAACTAGCATGTTATAAGCAGTTAAGCATTCCAAGTTAATGCACCATCAAACAATTGAAACAATATGCACATGATGCATGCCTGTCCTATGGCTGATGAGGCTCATCTGTCGGTTATCAAGTCAACCCGACAAGCCCGGCTGTTAAACCCTGGACTGTCCCTCGTCACGCATCCCTATGAGTCTATGCATAGCTTTTTCTTTTTTCATTCATAATTCATACATTCATATATATAACTTTACTCAATGGGGGTTACCATTCCCAGGAATTTATACGTGCCTGGTCACCCTTACGACGTAGGGTCAACAGAGTATCGAGTCTCAACCTGGAACACGTAGTAGCAAGCCACGGTGTTTTACCCAGGAAAACTCGTATCTCAGATAATCATTTCATATACATTTATTAACCTATCATAATCACTCATTATGGCTATAAAGTCACTTTATACATCATATGTTTGCATCTTTATACATAGTTTATCATAACCCGGAGCAAATAGGGGCGAAACCACAACCCTTGCGTCTACCCGGAGAACCTGTATACTAACCAACCTGGAGCAAGTGGGGCGAAACCATAACCATTGTGTCTAACCAGGAGGTACGTTCTAATATGCCCACAAGGAACAAAGGACGGGATCCTAACCTCCCACCATCTCGCTGGGGGCGATTTTACAATACTAGAAGGAACAAGGAAGGGGATCCTCACCTTCTACCATCTCTTGGGATCGCACTTTCAAGAAAGAGTGCTCAAATGCAACATTTATTCCTTTCTTTAGCCAATTTCATAATTGAAATAGTACATATATATACATATACATAAGCACCCTACCTTCTCATACATGAATCATCACTTCTCAAACTTTTTTCATCCCCAAGTTACATCATATTCCTAGCTTCATATCATTACTAGGCTTACTAACAAGATCTAGGACCAAAGGAATGAAAATAGAAGTTTAGAGGTTTAAAATCAAGTTTAAAACACAAAAATCTCATTTGCTGAAAACAAGGGTCACACGTACGCGTGGGAGTGCATTTCTGAAAGGTCACGTGTCCGCATGGACCACGTACGCGTGGGCGTACGATTTTCTACGCTCGTGTATGCAAGCACCCTACTCACATATGCGAGATACCCAACCCGAATAGGTTGGTCGCGTCGCATGCAATGGTCGCATACGCAAGTTATGCAGAACATTAAAAATGCTGAATGCTGCAGAATTTTCAACTTTACACTCCAAACTTCCGATACGCATTACTTTTTTGTTTTAAGTCATTTTTCATCCGTTCTTTGAACGGCATAAACTTCACGAACCCAATCTTTATTTAAAAAAGGTTTGAAAGAATTTGGTGGTTTGAAAGCCAAGTCATGACTCGCCGAAATTCGACTAAAATTAGTTTTTCACAAAAACCTCAAACCTCAAGTTTTATTAAAAAACCAAACCCACTCCCAGCCTTCTATTCACATATATTCAGCACCCCAACACCAATTAAATTCAGCACCCCAACACTGATTACCACATTACATCCATCACATATTACCATATACAACCATTCCTCAACTTTAATAAACCATATGCACAAATTTCCTAATAATGTTAACAAAATCATCAAAATACCACCATCCGTTCCTATTTACTCATATCACCATCATCAACTTATCTCCTAACAACCTAGCATCATCAGAAACAATAATCATGCAGCAAACACTCAATTCATATCATGTTCATCATCAGGGGCGCTATGCAATAAACATGCTCATACGTTCCAACCTATCCTATGGTCATCTAGCCTAAGTTTTCACAGAATATTATATATTAAATACATGAAACCTAAACCATACCTTGGCCAATTTCCACATATTTCCCAAGGCACCCACTTAAGCGGAGAGCAATCCCTCAACACCAAAATTCAGCAATTAGATCTCACTCCAAGCTTCCAATTAAGCTTCCAACATGTCCAATTGCCTCACATCACATATATATATACACCTAACATATTTATCACAAACATATCCCCAAAATTCAATACCCAAAATACTAAACCAAGGAATTAGCTAGGGTTTTAGAATTCTCACCTTACACAAGCACCAAAGAAGCAAGATTGAAAGTTTCTCTCAAACTAATTCGAGCTTAAACGTCAAAATTGAACAATTTTCAATATCGTGGCTTATAAATTTTGAAACTATAAATGAGGAAATTGAGGAAGCAAAACGTGACTTCCTTACCTTACAATGTACTGGGCTTTGTAGAGCTCGACGTTGCAGTCGCGTGACAGCAAACGTTGCGGCGATCGGAGCTTCAAATCAAAAGTTATATGGATTTGATTGAGAATCAAGGGTTTGGTGTTTTGGGGTGTTCTTCCCCCTTTTCCATTGTTTCCAACGTGTAAATGGAAATGTTTAAGGGAAGGGAACTGAACTTTTGGCCTTTTGATGAGCGGATAATTTATACACTTTTTGCCATTGTTTTTAGGTAGTTTTTAGTATGATCTAGTTACTTTTAGGGATGTTTTCATTAGTTTTTATGCTAAATTCACATTTCTGGACTTTACTATGAATTTGTGTGTTTTTCAGTGATTTCAGGTATTTTCTGGCTGAATTTGAGGGACCTGAGCAAAACCCTGATAGGAGGCTGACAAAGGACTGCTGATGCTGTTGGAATCTGACCTCCCTGCACTCGAAATGGATTTTCTAGAGCTACAGAACTCCAAATGGCGCACTCTCAACGGCGTTGGAAAGTAGACATACAGAGCCTTCTAGCAACAGATAATAGTCCATACTTTATTCGTGATTAGACGACGTAAACTGGCGCTCAACGCCAGTTCCATGCTACATTCTGGAGTCAAACGCCATAAACACGTCACAAACCAGAGTTGAACGCCCAAAACATGTTACAACTTGGCATTCAACTCCAAGAGAAGCCTCAGCTCGTGGATAGATCAAGCTCAGCCCAAGCACACACCAAGTGGGCCCCGGAAGTGGATTTATGCATCAATTACTTACCTTTGTAAACCCTAGTAGTTACTTTAGTATAAATATAACTTTTTACTAGTTTATTAAGAGTCTTTTGATCATTCGGTCTTTTGACCACATCTTTGGATGATTAATTCTTAGATCTTGGGGGCTGGCCATTCGGCCATGCCTGGACCTTCATCACTTATGTATTTTCAACGGTGAAGTTTTTACACACCATAGATTAAGGGTGTGGAGCTCTGCTGTACCTCAAGTTTCAATGCAATTACTACTATTTTCTATTCAATTCGATTTATTTCTATTCTAAGATATTCTTTGCACTTCAACTTGATGAATGTGATGATCCGTGACACTTATCATCATTCTCACATATGTAAATTGATGGTGGCATTCATGGAAATCCGGAAAGTCTAACCTTGTCTGTGGTATTCCGAGTAGGATTCCGGGATTGAATGACTGTGACGAGCTTCAAACTCCTGAAGGCCGGGCGTTAGTGACAAACGCAAAAGAATCACGGGATTCTATTCCAACCTGATTGAGAACCGACAGATGATTAGCCGTGCTGTGACAGAGCATTTGGACCATTTTCACTGAGAGGATGGGATGTAGCCATTGACAACGGTGATGCCCTACATACAGCTTGCCATGGAAAGGAGTAAGAAGGATTGGATGAAAGCAGTAGGAAAGCAGAGATTCAACAGGGACAAGCATCTCCATATGCTTATCTGAAATTCCTACCATTAATTTACATAAGTATTTCTATCCTATTTTATTTATCTTTTAATTATCTAATCCAATCACATTTGAATCAGCCTGACTGAGATCTACAAGATGACCATAGATTGCTTCATACCAACAATCTCCGTGGGATCGACCCTTACTCACGTAAGGTATTACTTGGACGACCCAGTGCACTTGCTTGTTAGTTGTGCGGAGTTGTGACTAAGTGTAATTCACGTGTGAGAGCTATCAAATTATTGGAGCCATTGTTGATGATCACAATTTCGTGCACCACCTTTTATGTGATGGGCTTTGGGCCTGGTTCAGTCTCGGTTCGGTCCCGGTTCATCGGTTCGGCTCGTTCGGCCCAATTTTGGGCTAAATTCTTTGAAATCAGTGTAAAAATTCTCGTTTTAATTAGCTCTATCCTATCTTAATATAAAATTCACATTTCTACTTTTTTTATTAAAACTTAATTTATTGACTAATTATTTACTAATTTTCTTTATCTTAACATGTATTAGAAGAATAATTTAGGTCAAATATATAAAATTATAAAATATTTTATGATAGTTATAAAATACAATAAAAATAAATAAATAAAAATATTTATACTTTATTCTATGATAAGAATAAATTTATTATTTCACAATTCACATATAATGCACACTTTAATTTATATATAACATAGATAAGGATATTAATGTAATTTTATTTTATTATAATTTTCTCTCTTCTCACTTTTTTTTCTATCAAAATAAAAGAATTTTTTTTCTATTTTATTTTCTCTTATTTTTTTCCTTTCATTTTTTTTCTTCTATTTTCCATCTC
Source organism: Arachis stenosperma (assembly GCF_014773155.1). Classification (NCBI taxonomy): domain Eukaryota; kingdom Viridiplantae; phylum Streptophyta; class Magnoliopsida; order Fabales; family Fabaceae; genus Arachis; species Arachis stenosperma. The sequence goes on from NC_080381.1 coordinate 100,168,106, forward strand.
TAAACAAAGTATAGATTCAATTTTGTGGGAAAAAATTGCCATTCAATTCATTGCATAGACGGTTAGAACATTCTCCTTTGAACCGAAGAACAAAACCCTAAATACGACACTCAATGAACACCCTTGTGTTAACATGTGAAAACTCATAAGCAATGAATTTTTAAAACTATGCGTCATTGGGAGGTAGATTTACCGTTTTGGTGTTTTTATATTATATAATTATATAATACTAGTAACTTAATAGGCACGACATTATCATGCTATTCAGCCACTTTTTTATTGAGTTTAAGAATTTTTTATATTTTATATTTAAAATTATAAATTTAATATCAATAATTAAAAAATAAATTATAAAAAATAAAATATCTTATGTATTTAACATGTAAATGTATAAAATAAATAAATTTAAATTAAAAATAAAAAGTAAGATTAAAAAAGAATTACACTGTTATTATGTGTAATTATATCAAGATAAAAACTTACTAACATTATTTATAGATTAGTTATTTATAAATGTTATGAAATTTATTTATTTTTCAGTTCCATTTAATTTGAAACAAATTTAAAAATTTATATTTAAAATATTCTTTATCTCCATGCATAAGTCTAATAGATAAAAAATTTATTTTTTTAATCTTATATTGAACATCTTTAATTATTTTAATATTATTATTTTTTAGTTATTAATTTTTAATTTAATTATTATCTCACTATTACTATTATGTTCCCTTGTTTTATTTTCTTTTTTTATTTTCTTCTTCTATTCACCCCTACAACAATTAATTATCACCATACTATAACAATCCGTATTTTTAAAAATCTAAATATAAATAAGTTATAATTTATTTTATTAAGTTTGAACTTTATATTTTTAGAAATTCTTTTATTAAAAGTAATTATATTAATTAAAAGATAGATTGATTTTAAATCAATCAAAATTCTTACGTAATTTTAGTATAATGGAACTTAGAATTTAGAAATGGAATAATTACACAATTTAATTTAATTAACTGATATTGTGAATAAGTTATGATTTATATTATTAATTTGAGCTCTTCATTCATAGAAATTAATTTATTAAGGAAGATTAAATTAATTTTATGAATACTTTGAATTTAAGATAATATTTTTGCACAATTTTTATTGTAGATGGTTATTTTGTATAATTGAAATTAAAGTTTTCACAATAAAAAAATAAGAAAAAATTATATGATTTAATTTAAGTAATTAATATTTTGAATTTAAACTGTGTTTTATATAACGTAGTTAATATATTTATTTTAGAATTTAAATTAGATATAATTATTTGAATTATTGGTATGTTTTTCATAAAATGAATTATTCGTTGTTAAAATCAATGTTTTGAAAACCGGACCGGATCGGTCGGTTCGACCGGTTCAACCGCGAACCAGAGACATAAACGGTTTGGTTTGATGCCTAAAACCGAAAATTATAAAACCGGATATAAACCGTTAAACCGCACAAAAATCGGCAGGTCAAACCGGAACCGGAACCGCCCGGTTTGAATAAAACGGCGCCGTTTCGCGCTTAAGGGGAGAAACAAAACGCCCTTCACCATCTCCTTCCTTATTCCTTCGAGCAGAAGTGCAGAACACGCTTGGCCTCAACCAGGGAAAAACCCTAGCCGCCACCACCGCCACCACCGCCGCAGGGAGGAGCCGTGTTTGCCGCCATCCGTCGCAGTCAGGGGCTTGTCTCCTCGAGTCTTCGTACGTCACAGTCAGGGGAGTTCTCCAAGTCTTCGATCTGTTCGCAGTAACCAGTCGCAGGCGCACTGCTTCTTCCTTGAGCTCGGCCGCCGTCGTGTTGTCACCATTGTTTGTCGCTGTTGTTTGTCGCCATCTGTAGCAGTCAGGGGTTTGTCACCAAGGAGTCTCTCTTCGTCTGTTGGCATTATCCAAGTCAAACCCCCTGTTCGCTGTCTTTTTCCTCGCTCGGTGCCCATCCTCCATCGGATTCGTCCTGCTTGCCGTCGTCTTGTCGCCGTCGCCCTCTCGAAGGTCAGTGGCTTTGGTGTGCCCTTGTTCTTCGTTTTTCGTTTTATTATGTGACTCTCTGTTCTGAAATCAACAAATCATTCAATGATGATAGGGTTTTGTGTTTTTGTTGAAAGCATTGATTTTCTCTGGCTTTGGCTTTCTGCTGTGGCTTCTGGCTTCTAGTGTGTTGTTGTGTGTTTTGTGGCTCCACTGTTGACAAACCCCAATTTGACGGTTTGTTTTGCATTGAATTTAGAGTATTTTGATAACCTTTTGTCACATTTAGCCTATAAATTAGCATGGTTTTGTTATCTCTCCCGTATTTGTGCCTAAGTGTAAAAACATGCTTTTTAAGCCTTATTTTGATGAATTCTAGTTCTTCTTTGATTCCATAAGATGCCTTGATATGTTTGTTAGTAATCTCAGGATGAAATAGGCTAAGCATGGATCAGAAGAAGCAAGGAAGGAAGCATGCAAGTGGAGAGAAGCACAAAAAGCCAAAGAATTGATCTCGGCCAAGCACGCGTCCGTGCACAAGGCGCGCGCGCGCACATCGCAGAATTAGCCAGGGACGCGCACGCGTACCGTGCGCGCATGCGTCGTAGTCCGCACGTGATTCCTTTATGCAGCACGTGCTTGGCGATTTTGGGAAGGTTTCAGCAACCAACTTTGGCGCCAAAATGCATATAAGAGCCAAGGATTGAAGGGGATTGACACACATTCACATCCATAGACTAATTTTACATCCTTAGATAGATAGTTTTAGTTAGTCACATTTGTAGAGAGAGAAACTCCAACTTCTCTCTAGGATTCATCTTCATTTTCTCAATTCTCAACCATTCTTTGGTGAGATCTATTACAACACTCAATTTACTTTGTTCATATTGTAGATCAGCTTCTCTAATCTCAATTAGTGTTTGTAATTGTTCAATTCTTGTAGATCTTAGGTTTAACTTTGTTGTTTTGGATTCTATTGATTCATTGAAGATCTCATTTCCATTGTTGTTCATTGTTAATTGTTGTTAATCTCTTGTGTTGAATTGCTTTGATTCTAAATCTCTTCTCAATTTTACTATGTCTTTCATTCTTGCTCTCCAAGTGTTTGAGAAAATGCCAACTTTAGATATGGAGTAGCATTCCCTCACTTGGCCTAGTGGTTGAGTCATTGGAGACACTTGAATAATGGATGTCAATTGTTGATTAAGAATTGAGGATTGCTAATTGACTTAGAGTGCACTAAAGCTAGACTTCCCTAGGGTAAGACTAGGACTTGTGACTTGAGTTAATTACTTTTACTTGACTTTCCTCTATAATTAGGGGTCAACTAAGTAAAGCAACACTCCTTTATTATCACAATTGAGGGAAGCTATAGTGATGGAACTTCCAATGTTCAACCTTGGCCAAGGCTTTTAATATTGATTGATTGTTATTTTCTTTTATTCACACTTTTATGCCACACTCTTCAAGCCACAAAAAGACCACTTAACCAATACATGCATCCTTGTAGCATTCCTAGGGAAGAACGACTCGGGACTAATACTCTCGATTATAGATTGTAGATTTGTTTGATGATGGGTTTTGCGTCAGTTTAGACTATACTACGATTGACTACTTGATAATTTCTATACCGGCAAAAAATCATTCGTCAAAATGGCGCCGTTGCCGGGGAATGCGCATGAGTGCCATGTCTTTGGTTAATGTAAATATGTGAATATTGTGAATATGTTTGTCTTTTGTTTGTTTGTTAGTTTTTGTTAGTTTTAAGATCTCTATTGGCTTTGTTTCTATTTGCCACTATGAATTCTCATCCTTGTGGTTTTGGATATAACTATGACTATTTTGTAGGCGATGAAAACTTGAATGATGGCTCACATTATAGGAGAGATGAATTCTTAGGAGGGGAGCCATATCCATATGAGCAATCATTATGGCCACCTTCCCCCTCAAGTTACTACGATGGTAATCCTTCCTATAATGCATATCATTCCTATGGATATGATGATTCTTATCATGGTTATACCACTCAACCACCACCATTCTATGCACCATATTCTCAACCCACACCTTATTTCCACCAAGTGCCCACATATGATCCAAATCTATATCCCCCCTATGCATACCCTTGTGACGATTATGAACAAGCAACCCTTGAATCACCACCACTCCAACATTTTTATCCTCCAACCCAAGTCCCCATAAATGATACACTTGGTATCATTCATCAAGAGCAAGAAGAGCTCCAAACCGCCTTCACTAGTTTCACCTCTACCCTCCAAGAATTTACGTCCCGTATAATTTCACCCTCTACCTATAACCAAAATGACTTCCCACCTCAAAGCTTTGATGAATCTTCTTTCCAACCATATTATGATTTCTCCTCTCCGCCACAAACCTCCATGGAAGCATATCAATGTCCATTAATCCAAGAGCAATATGATCCTACTTATGTTAGTAAAGCGGAACAAGAATTAAGGGATCGTTTCAAGGAAGAAATGGATCAACTTCAAGCAACCATCCGTCAAAAGATAGATTCTTGGGATTCATATCACAAGCGAAATGAGTTCACGGATGATTGTGAGAAAGTAACCAAAGAGGGAGGCATGAGGGAGACTTTAGAGTCTCAAGTTGGGCACAAGGAAATGGAGTGTGTGTTGCAACAAGCGGAGGAAATGAAGATTGTTGAAGATAAAGAAGTGGAAGAAGACCTAGAGGAGGTTGAACAAGAAGGAAGTTCCATCAACGAAAATAACTCTACATCAAGTGACAATGGTGATCTTGTTGAAGCTTCCCCCTTCGAATGTGAAGCCAATATTGAGGAGGGTGCGCAACCTCCAACACATAACTTGATCAATGATAAAGGTTTGAAGGAAGTTAGCAAACAAGAAGAATTTAAAAAGAGTTATCAAAAGATGGAAATCATCATGGAGAAGCCAAAGGAAGTGGAACCTACAATGTCAAGATCATTGAATATCTTCCTTGCTAAGTCGCCGTCCCAATCACAAATTGTGTGGGTAATCATCTCATCCTTTAATTTTCTTGGCCCATATCAATATGCGTTGTTAGAAACGGACGGTCAACTTAGAACTCTTTGTGGGCTAGAAAGTAAGAACGGATTAGATGTTGGTGGACAATTTGAATCAAGGAGCATAAGGGATGGAAGATCAAACTTAGAGTTTCAAAAGTGGAGTGAAGCCAAATTCAATGGAACGAGGATGATGAGTATGAGTTACAAAGAGAATTCAATAAGTTTGTCACCCTATTGGAAGCATGAAGATCAAGAAGAAAAGGGGTTGACGAATAAAGTATGGGACCCCGGAACATACATAGACCGCTATCAACTTAAGGGCCTCGTTACTTGCTTAGGCCCCCTTGAAGGCCTTGTACGTTTAAATTGGGATCCCGGAGGCTATTGGAAGAGCAAACACTGGTGGGAATTCGAAGAAGAGTACAAACATAAGCCACCATGACAACAAGCATCTCAAAATGTCCAACTTAAGGACTTTAACTAAAAGTGCTAGGTGGGAGACACCCCACCATGGTAAACTCTTTCCATACTCTTTTAATTTGGTTTAATAAGAGATTTGAGTTACCATTGTAGGTAGTTTTTCACTTCATAATTAGCTTGTTTGTGTACACTAGTTGCTAGAATATTAACATGTATGTTGTGCTTAGTAGAAATAGAATAAATCTCAAAACCAACTTGCATTTTAGAAAGTGTGTGATTTTGACTAAATAAGGAGTTGTAGGAACCATGGGGAGTCTTTGGGCAATTAGAGCTTTTAGGCATTTCAAAAAAAAAAAAAAAAAAGAGGGGGTGGACGCGCGCGCACCATGTACGCGCACGCGTCCATGAGCGGATGCATCATCACCCATATTCCAGAGAGTTGGGCCTCTCATAGGCCAGCATTGTGCCTCAAGCCCAACTCACTCCACGCTGATGCGCACTACGTGCGTGCGCGTCCATACAACTATAAGGAAACACACGCGTACGCACACCTGCCGCGTACGCGTCAATCGGCTGCTGCAACTTCTGGGCCAACACCCAGAGAGTTGAGCCGGCTCTGGGCAAACAATAAGCCCCTGGCCCAACTCAACTCGAGCGGACGCGTACATGCCGCGTGCGCGTCCATCAGCCAAGAGAAGAAAAGGATGCGAGCGCACGTATCGCGCTTGTGCGCCCTATGGCAAACTGCCAACTATACGCGGACGCGCACATACCGCGTACGCGCAGGCCTGGTAGTGCAACCCCCAGGCCATTGACCAGAGAGTTAGGCCTCATATGGGCCAACCTTAGGCCTCCAGCTCAACTCCTTGCACGCGTGCGCGCACGGTACGCGCACGCATCCTTGCCTATTTTGATCGTCCACGCGTGGGCGCATTGTGCGCGCACGCGTAGGTCCCTAGATTCCTTAATGCGCGTGGACGCGCAAGGTGCGCGCGCGCGTCAATTCAAAATGATGATGACCTAATGCGCGACGCGCACTGCGCAGTCGCGCAAAAACCCCATTTCCATCTTCTTCTTCTTCTAACCCCCTCCGCCACTGTTGCTCTGCCGGCAGCCACCGCCGGACGGGCAACCTCTCTCTTTGTCTCACCACCGGCTACCCCACCTTCCCTCTCCTCCCTCTTCTTCTCCCTATCACCACCCCCCATCTCCGATTCCTCCCTTCTTCCTCCCACTTCGGCCGCCACTGTTGCTCCACCGGCAACCACCACCGGACGGGCACCCTCTTTCCTTCTCTCAATACAACCACTCCCATTCGCTCTCTCTCTCTCTCTCATCCACTCGCCGCCTCTCTCTCTCCCCCTGCTCTCTTGCAAAACCGCCACTGCCGTCACCCACTCACCGCCACCGTCAACGGCGGCGCAGCTCCTGGCCCTATTCCACTCCCCAGTTTTCTTTCCATTCTTAGTTCTTCTCTGCTCCCAGGTTCCTGCTCCATTTTTGTTATCTTTTTTCTGTTTTTTTTTTTCCTTTTTACTGTTCGTTTATGGTTAATTACTGTAAATGCATGTTAGTTAGTTAGACTTAGACCTTTGCATGTTAGGATTAGTTAGAAATAATTGCGGTTAGGTAGCTAGGGCTGGATAGAGGATTATAGGCCTGATAAGTGCTCCGTTTATGTTTATTTTTTGTTTGTTTGCTTGTTTGCTAAGTGCCAAATTTGAGTTGCTCTGTATGCAATTTGTGCTGCCTGGATGCTTTCTTATTGCTACTGTGATTGGTTGATATTGTATTCATGCTGCTTGTGCTATGTTACAATCCGGGAACGTCCAATTTTAAGCCGGAATGCTGCCCAATTTTCAAGAATTATTTTCTTTCTAGTCTTTATTGACAAATTGAACTTGGCATATTAATTCTTTGAACATTTGCCTAATGCACGCAAGTTCATAATTGGGCTAATTTCCGTTTTTTTATCTAACTCCTGGAATTGACATTCACTTGCATTTTTAACCCTTTTGACCATCACTTTGAGCCATGATGATGAACATGCCTATTCCTTATAAATTGTGCACATTGTTGGAAACATTGAATTCTTGGTTTATGGCTATGTTCTCTGATTCTTACTTGATGTCCATGTTTCAAGTTTAATTCACATCATGTTTGCTTGCCATCTATCTTACAGCCTGAAAATGTTTTACTTGCTTCATGCTAAGTGTTTAATTGCCTATATCCTATTCTACTTTTCAGGATGTCGGATAAAGGGAAAGGAAAAGCATCATCTTCCAAAAAGAGGAAGAAAACACCAAACCCCACTTTTGCTTCACTGCTTGCCTATGCTCAAAACCCTCTACATGACATGGATAAAGCAAACCAATTACTACCGGCTCAGGATACGGTCAAATTCCCCAATCTCTACTGTGAACTCAGATTCCCAAGCTACAATTCAAAGAATCTGAATACTGAAAAGAAGCTGGTTATTCCATCAGATTTGACCGACATCATCCACCAGCGTATTGACCGGATGGGTTTGGCCTTTTTGGATAGGGAATTGAGCCGGGTGAACCGATCTTGGGTGCAGGAGTTCTATTGCAATTTTTTCTGCCACACCCTTGATTCGGTACTTGTTAGGGGGATTGAGGTACCCATCACAGAGCAGGCCATAGAGGATGCCCTTACTTGCCGGCCTAGGACCAGTGACACTGATGCATTCATGCAGGCCGAGATAGACCTTCACTGCATGACTTTTGATTTTGAGGCATTGAGGGCAGTGGTAGCTACTCCGGATGCCCCTTGGGTTATGGATGCCGATAACACGGCACCCAAGGGGATGCACTTTAGTTATCTGAGCCGAGAGGCCAAGACTTGGCAGCAGATCTTCACTCATTACGTCATGCCTACGACTCATTTCACAGAGATCCCAGTTGCCATGTTGATCTTGATCAGCTGTGTGATGGAGGGGAGAGATGTTTATTACCCCCAGCTGATCAGGCGGTTCATGTGGAGGGCCCACATCCGAGGTCTCTTTCCTTTTCCGGTCTTGGTCACTCAGATGATTCAGCGGGCCGGAGTTCCGTGGCATCAGGATGATGTATCACCACCTCCACCGCTCCCTCAGAAGGAGCTAGTTACTATTCCGTGGGGATCCTGGGTGCACGAGAGGCCCGCCTCGCGCCGTCGATCTCGAGCCAGAGCAGCAGTTGAGGGAGCTGGACCCTCTTCATCCTCAGCCCCTGCAGGAGCATCTACCGCAGCCGCACCTCAGCCGCTTTACCTGTTAGTTCAGCGTCTCTTCCGGTACATGGAGCGCAGCCAGCGCTAGATCATGCGTCACCTGGATCGGATTGACCAGATGTTCGTGGCCCAGGGCCTTGAGCTGCCACCTCTACCAGAGTCTTCCGGTTCTGATGAGGAGACCCATGAGGAGGAGCACGCAGATTTACAGACTGAGGGTGTTCATGTGGCTGAGCCAGCACATATGGAGGCACCACCTCAGACACAGGAGTCTCAGCTGGTACCACCGCCACAGCCAGAGCCTACCGGTGTACCTATCCCGGATCCTCAGGATTAGCATCGAGGACGATGCTTGATCTTAAGTGTGGGGAGGTAGCCGGTGGCATCATTAGATACCGGTGAACATTTTAGCCACTTTTCTAGCTATCTCACTTTGCACACCTTTTGTGTATATTTGATGTATTTTGAGTTTATTTTAGATACTTTTACTGCTTGATACTTTTACTGCTTATTTTGGATTTATTTTGGATTTTAGATACTTTGATGCTTATGGATATCCTTGGATGTTTTAGATGATAGATTTCATACTTTTAGTTGGATTTTTCTTTATACATTTTTGCATATCTTTATTTTTAGTTGAGATCGTGATTAGAAATCATACTTTGAATTGCAAATACTTAGTCACCCTTTTTGCATAAGAACTTGATTTTGAGTGAAAAAGGGAAGGGTGAACTAAGAAAATCTTTGAATTTTTCAATCACAACAATGCTTAGTCAAACATTGAAATTTTCCAAGGAGTTTAAATATAGGGCATTGACCCAATTGATTGAAAGAAAATTTTTGGTGAAACTTGCTTGAATTTCATACTTTGTGAAGCATGTATTGAATTAAGAACACAAGCTTGTGAGACTTGAGCCTATTGATGTGGTTACATTTTATAACCACTTATTTACCATTTCTTGTGTGAAATTGCTCTCTTTCTATGATTATGATCCTTGATTTGCTTGATTCTATATGTCCATTTATCTCTTGTATTTATGCATTTACATGATTGAGGCCATCATTGAATTTAGCTCACTTATCCAAATAGCCAACCCTTTTATATTCCTTTGTTAGCCAATTTGAGCCTACGATTAACCCACTTGTTCTTAATTTTAGCACATTACAAGCCTTAAAGCGAAAGACAATAAATGTCCTTATTTGGATCTTTGATTAGCTTAGGCTAGAGTGTGTGAGTATCATTCAAGTGTGGGAACCTTGGGACATTGGATGAATAAAAGGGTAATTTTGTATTGTTATTGAAAATATTGGGAATTGGGTACATACTCATGTATTGATCAAATGTAAAACCTTATGCATTGAGATTCTTGTGTATAAAAAAAGGAATGAAATGATGAGAAAAACAAAAGAAAAAAAGAAAAAAAATATGAAAAAAAAAATATATATATATATATATAGAAAAAGAAAGAAAAAAAAAAGAAAAAAAAAAGAGAGAAAGGAATAAAAAGGGGACAAAATGCCCCAAATCAAAGTATAGTCCAAAAAAAAAAATCAATGCATAGGTGTTGTGAAATTAAAAAGGAATACATGAGTATGTGAAAAAGTGAAGAATGGGTAGTTAGAGTAGTTTGAACTTGTATAGGTCATTATATAGTTAGGTGGGAAAGTCTATGTTAATCAAAGATTCAATCCTAGTCCACTTAACCATAAATGATCCTACCTTGACCCTAACCCCATTACAACCTAAATGAAAGACCTCATGATGAATGTATGCATGCATTGAATAAGTGTTGATTGTTAGAAGAAAATCAAATTTTGGAAAACATGATTAGAAGAGAATTGAGTGAATTAACCCTTAAACACTTGAGTGAATAGAGCGGATACACATCCGGTGAGGGTTCAAAAGTTCAATCACATGTGTTCACCCATATTGTCTATATTCTTGCAAGTTTAAACTCTTTTTGATAATTCAATACAATTGTGGTTTGGACTTAATTCCTATTGCCTAGCTCTTGTGCTTACACATGCTCTCTTGGGAATTGATTTGTTTGAACTAAGCATTTCCATTCGCTTAGATAATTACCTTTAAATAGGATTCACATAGTTTAGTTGCATCCAAATAAATGTCATAACCCTTAGTTCCTTCTTATTTTAGCATGAGGACATGCTAAGGTCTAAGTGTGGGGAGGTTGACAAACCCCAATTTGACGGTTTGTTTTGCATTGAATTTAGAGTATTTTGATAACCTTTTGTCACATTTAGCCTATAAATTAGCATGGTTTTGTTATCTCTCCCGTATTTGTGCCTAAGTGTAAAAACATGCTTTTTAAGCCTTATTTTGATGAATTCTAGTTCTTCTTTGATTCCATAAGATGCCTTGATGTGTTTGTTAGTAATCTCAGGATGAAATAGGCTAAGCATGGATCAGAAGAAGCAAGGAAGGAAGCATGCAAGTGGAGAGAAGCACAAAAAGCCAAAGAATTGATCTCGGCCAAGCACGCGTACGCGCACAAGGCGCGCGCGCGCACGTCGCAGAATTAGCCAGGGACGCGCACGCGTACCTTGCGCGCACGCGTCGTAGTCCACACGTGATTCCTTTATTGCAGCACGTGCTTGGCGATTTTGGGAAGGTTTCAGCAACCAACTTTGGCGCCAAAATGCATATAAGAGCCAAGGATTGAAGGGGATTGACACACATTCACATCCATAGACTAATTTTACATCCTTAGATAGATAGTTTTAGTTAGTCACATTTGTAGAGAGAGAAACTCCAACTTCTCTCTAGGATTCATCTTCATTTTCTCAATTCTCAACCATTCTTTGGTGAGATCTATTACAACACTCAATTTACTTTGTTCATATTGTAGATCATCTTCTCTAATCTCAATTAGTGTTTGTAATTGTTCAATTCTTGTAGATCTTAGGTTTAACTTTGTTGTTTTGGATTCTATTGATTCATTGAAGATCTCATTTCCATTGTTGTTCATTGTTAATTGTTGTTAATCTCTTGTGTTGAATTGCTTTGATTCTAAATCTCTTCTCAATTTTACTATGTCTTTCATTCTTGCTCTCCAAGTGTTTGAGAAAATGCCAACTTTAGATATGGAGTAGCATTCCCTCACTTGGCCTAGTGGTTGAGTCATTGGAGACACTTGAATAATGGATGTCAATTGTTGATTAAGAATTGAGGATTGCTAATTGACTTAGAGTGCACTAAAGCTAGACTTCCCTAGGGTAAGACTAGGACTTGTGACTTGAGTTAATTACTTTTACTTGACTTTCCTCTATAATTAGGGGTCAACTAAGTAAAGCAACACTTCTTTGTTATCACAATTGAGGGAAGCTATAGTGATGGAACTTCCAATGTTCAACCTTGGCCAAGGCTTTTAATATTGATTGATTGTTGTTTTCTTTTATTCACACTTTTATGCCACACTCTTCAAGCCACAAAAAGACCACTTAACCAATACATGCATCCTTGTAGCATTCCTAGGGAAGAACGACTCGGGACTAATACTCTCGATTATAGATTGTAGATTTGTTTGATGATGGGTTTTGTGTCGGTTTAGACTATACTACGATTGACTACTTGATAATTTCTATACCGGCAAAAATTCATTCGTCAAAATCATAAACAATTAATAGCAAAATTTCCAATATACAATAGAAACCATAAACGATTTTCTATTATGTTTTTGTTGCTGTAACTTGAATTTGTTGCTGAATTTGTTGCTTCCCAGTCACATAATCAGAACAGAATGCTCATTCAGTGCTTGGTTGATTGGCTTTGCTTTCTGATTGTATTTGATGATAAATTTTGAATTGATAGCTTTTAAATTTTAAATTTGCACTGCCTATGTTACTGATTCACTGTTCCTTCAATGCTTTTTATTGTTGTTAATGATTGTGATGAGCTTTGTTAAAATTGGGTTGAAAACTGTTGAATCTTTCTCCATTTTTCATTGTTCTTAGCTTCTGTGAATAATAACATGCTTGTCGATCCTCCTATTTTTATTGTGATTACTGATTTACTGATTTGAGGTTAGTGGAAAGTTGAGTCTGTGTTACTCTGTTTTCAAGGATTTCAGGTTGAACTTCCGAGGTTGGTGGAAATGGAAGCTCTAACATTTTTGTCAAGCTGAATATGCAATCCTCTGCACCAAATTGTGGGAGACATTAATGGGCAAGTGGGGCTGCACCAATTAGATTCAATACATCTAATGTGATCAAGTGGAAGGAAGCAAAACTGCAAAACAAAACCAGGGGTTGCAAAATACAAAAATAAATTGAAGGTAGCTGGTATACATTTAGTTTGATCAATGCTGATTTACTGATTTACTGATTACTGATTTACTGATTTGAGGTTAGTGAAAAGTTGAGTCTGTGTTACTCTTTTAGGGATTTGAGGTTGAATTTGTGATTTGTGATTTCTTGGGTCTTTTGTAATGCTGCTGATTTGAGTTTGAAATTTGTGATTATTGATTGTGGCTTGTTAAGCTGCTGTTGTTAACTTGTTATGCACTTATACTGCTGTTTTGTTATGGAATTATGGCACTGAGTGTTTTGAATTTTGAATTTTGAATTTGTGATTTGTGATTTGTGATTTGTGATTTTGTTATGCTGCTGTTTTGAATTAATTTAGGGGTGATTATTTGTTATGCTACTGTTTTGAATTAATTTAGGAGTGATTAATGATTATTTCTAGTTGTATTGTTGCTGTTTGCACCATTGCTCTTTTCACTATTTAACTTTGTATTTTGATAAGATCATATGGATTTGGTTGACATTTCATATAATGTTTTAAATTTGGAAGATATTTAAGATTTATATTAGACTATAATTATATTTTATAATGTTTATATATAATTTATTTATTATTTTATTCTGAAACGGTTTTTCCGGTTGAACCACCGGTTGAACCGGTTGGACCAATGAACCAATGAACTAGTAATTAGAGCGGTTTGATGACCGGTCTGGTTTTTCAAACCTTGGTTAAAATAGTTAGTAAGAAGTTTTAATTTGAAAAGATAAATATCTCTGAGATCTTAACTGTTTTTTCATCATTATTTTACACAAAACCTTTTATTGCTTTTCTTGCTTATTTGATTTATGCGTTTCAACAAATAACCATTTTTTACTGTTTGCCTGACTAAATTCAATAGGATAACTATTGATTGTTCAGTTCGATAATTCTCGTGGAATCGACCCTCACTCACCTAAGATATTACTTGGATGACCCGGTCTACTTGCCAGTTAAGTTGTGCGAGTTCTAATTTTACGCACCAAGCAAAGTCCTAATTCAACAAAACAACTGTTGCTTATATACTTTTTGTTTTTCTATTCAGCCACTCGCTGACAAATGGTCTCCAAAATCCCATATAATCATCTTTAAATATTTGGTACATGACACTTACTCTTTCTATCACTAATTAATTACAAGAAGATAAATAAAAAAAAGACACAAAAACCAATAATAACATAACATCAACAACTATAATAAGATGAAAGATTCAGAAAAATAACACAACAATATCCAAAGTGTTTTTGGTCAAAATTAAAGTTACTCTTGTTTCAATTACCTATTTCAATTCTAATTAACTCAGTTTAGAATAAAATTAAAGGACATAAAACAAAAAAAAAGAATAGAATAAAAACCTAATTACAGAAGTAAGGAGGCTGTAGGAAAGCCGCGATAACAACACCACCACCCACTGCGACGGTACTTCAACGAGTCATTAAAGATGATCGGAGGAAGAAATATGTTCCGAGTGAAAGGGCAGCAGACGCTTCTTGTCCCAACAGCGGCAACAGTGAAGCTTAACAGAAATGAATTTGAGTATGAAGGAACACTAGAAGGGAAGAAATGTACTTCACTCAACAGGAGAGGTGTTCTTCAATGGAAGGGTGGAACAAATTAAATTAATAATAATTTGGTAAAAAAATATAAATTTACTTTTTAATATTTACAAAACTTATATAATTATCCATCTTAAAAAATATTTAATTACAAAATGGTCCTACTTTAGTTAAGATGTTAACTTTTATTGGGTTAAATCAACTCAAATTAAAACAAAACATCCAATTAAAATATGCCATGTCATAGAAGATAATTTACATGTTGTTTTAGAGGGGGTTGGGTAGAATTCACCAACTTTTATGTATTAGATAATTTAAAAGATACTTATTATATAGGAAGTTAAAAATATTTTGAACTTAAAAAATTATTTAATAATAAAATTGAGTTTGTTCAAAATTATAGAGAGACAGAGAAAGAAAGAAAAAGTTAAAACTTTCTAACTAATTATAAAGAATCACCGCCATCAAAGCTATTAAATTTGAGTGTATTAAGTGAGGATTAAGAAGCAAATCAAAACGATAAATCTAAAACTTTTCTATTTCTCTTTATTTAGTATTTCACTCTAAGTAACTATTTTTTATGGGTAGTATTCAATGATGAACAAAATAATAAAAAAATTCGCATTAGATTATGAAAATTAATCTCATTCTTATAATAAGATGGCATTATTTCAAAAAATGTAAAATAAAATAATAAAATATAGTTTAATTAATGTGCACAATAAAATAAATGTGAAACTTATTTAGTAGTAGTCAAATATAGATTGCAATGATGGCCTTCTATTCTATGGTACTATATTAAACTACAACTTAAATTTATAATTATTAGTTAAAAAACTTACAATTATATACTATTTTTATTATTTTAGTTGAAAATAATATATTTTAATATTGTTTTTTATGATTACTTGCATCAAATTTTGATAATTTGGGCAAAAATTTTAAATACTTTATCTCTTAATTTTTTTCGCAAAACTTCAATAACTCATAAAAGTTAACAGAATAAATAGTTATAAATCAAAGTAATAAACAAGAGTAAAAGTTGTGATAATAATATTTGGTAATAATTAATAAAGATAGGGTGAAGAGAAGGTAGAAGGAGAAAGAAAGAAAATGAGAAAGGAGAACAAAGTAATATAATATAGTTATGAGACAATGACATGTATGTGTATAGAGAATAATATACAGTAAGAGAAAGAATAGTATTTGATATAGTGAAGGGATATAATAAAAATATAAATTAATAATTTTAAAAAATAAAAAATATTATTATAAATTCATATTTATAACAATATATAACTTAATACATAAATTTAGTGTCCGAAATTTCTTTCCAATATTATCCTTTCTAATTAACTTCTCCGCTTAACGTCAGTTAATATAAAAAAATGAATAAACTTATATAATTTTATCTTCACTTCAAATTTAATACTGTTAAAAAAATAAATAAATAAATTTATATAATATTTATAAGTAATTACTTTATAAATATTTATCTTGATTTTGTTACATATAATAATAATATAATAATTTTTTTAATATTTTATTTAATTTATATTTTTAAATTTTATGTTTTAAAATTTAAATAATTTATAAAATTTTTATATTTATTTTTAAATATTTTTATTCTTAATATTTAAATTATTTTATAAAATTTATAATTTTAAAAATAAAAATATAAAAATTAATCTTTTAAAAACAATAAAAAAATGATGCCCTTTGAGCGGCGAGTAATAATATTTTTTTTTGTTTTCTGTGTTAATAATGTTAAATTAGAGGTGGAAACTTAGGTGAAGTCAACTTTACGTAAAGTTGATATTAGAAAACTGTTGCATAAAAATTTAATCAAATCAGTCAAATCATTTCACGAGAAGTCGACTTCACCTCAGTTTTCGCTTCAATTAGATTAGATATTCAACAGTTATATTTGTTAGCGTAACCACTGGGAATTTGAGTTGTTTATACAACAAAATACTATGGCGTGCAACAGCAAATTAGTTATTCGGAGAATGAAATTGAAAACAAGTGAAATCCTTGCAACACATCTCGTCTTACCTGATTCTCCCCCTCCAAAAATCCTAATCCCAAATTTTTCCTCACATCCTTTTTCGTCGTCTAGAATTCAAACAATTTCGTTATTGCAAAAATCAACATCAAGCGAGCTTTCCCAGTCCATGATCATTTCCAGGTATCTTCCTTACCTTTCCATGCAAAACTCATTTCATTCTTAATAGTAGGTTTTGGCTTCTAAATAATTGGGGTCTCCATAAGGTTTAACTTCATTTTGACTTTCATAATATGCTAGATTTCTTTCTCCAGTTTATTTGCCTGATTTTTTTTTTTTGTAATAATAAAAGCTAAAATTAAAAGATTAAGTATTTATCTATTCAATTTTTTGGATTAAGAAGGTAAACTAATGGAAGTTTAACAATCAACTTGGTGACATTACATGTTATGGGATTATGGAAATGTGCATCTAACTGTTTATTTTCAATAAATTTTTTTCCCTTTAATTGATTAATCTCAAGATGGCTAAATAAGTCTATATGGAAAAGCTTTACAAATTGACAATATTGGATTACGATTAGGCTGCATGAAGATGTGGTATTTTTTTGTGTTCTTACTCGGAGATATATGAAAATTCCAACATGTTGTTTATCTTTAATGATAAAGAATACTTTTGTCATTCATAGATTATTTTTTAATCGAGATTTCATAATCTAATATTCCTGAATGACCATTTTATTTGCTCTGTTTGTTTAATATTCTTCCTCTTTCATATATTTTAAAAATGAAGAAAATGATAATTTGAGGCACCCCCAATGACTGCATCAACTATGAAAATAACCTAAAGTTTGCATTCATCTTCCTGACCATAGAAACTACTTTTAAATTGAAGTAAATTCAGTAATGCATTTGGAAAGCATGTGAGGAGCTAATTATTCAAGAAAAATTATGCAGGGTTATAGAAGAGAAGTAGAACAAGTGTTCGTGATGTCTTTAGAGACCTTTCATTGTGGCGTAGATGATAAATGTGCAAAGAAAAGTTCAGAAACTAGTGAAAGCAATAGGAGTATTAATTCACATCTTGTGATATTTGACTGGAGAGGAACCAATAGACATACTTATTCAAACCCTGAGATCATTTATCGTAGTGGAAGGAGTAGGCATACTAAGTCAAATCCTGAGATAATTGACGGAAGTGAAAGTAGTATTACCTCAGAAAGGCACACAATTGTTATATCTAGAGTTAAAAGTGGTAAGAAAGATACTTCTAACACACAAATCAATGGCATTGAAAGCATATCAAACTCAGCCAGAAAGGTGGATTCTTCCTTTATGTTAGAATCATCAAGTGATAGCTCGGATAATGTGGATATCACCACATCTAGCACATCTAAATACTCATCCAAATATGGAACAAATTATCCTTCTAGTAGTGAGAGCTTTGTCAAATCTGAGCATGGCAACAAACTTGTTGCCACCCCACCTTCATTTCAAGATTATGGTGTCCAGAAGAGGAATGATTTTCCACTAACTGCAAGACCTCCCATCCAGGTGATGGATCGATCGTCAGGATATGATGCTTCTAGGATCCCATCTTCAATATTCGAGAAGCCTGCAAATCCATTGGACTGGAGTGTTGCTTCTAATGAATCATTATTTAGCCTTCATGTAGGGAATCTTAGTTTCAACAGAGACCATGTATTTGTGAATTATGAAGTAAGCATGCCCCATGAAGTCCCCCAATCTGGTGACATAAGTGAGGACATTCATTCTCCCATAATAGAGGAGATCAGCAATGTCACACAGAGTGACGTCGTAGAGAGCCTGCAGATCTACAGAACATCAAGTGCATCTTTCATGATAGAAGAAATTCCTTGTATAGACCAATATGAAATAAAAGATTTATCACGAGCAGAAAGTGACAATTCATCCGGATCCTTGACTGTTGACCTTACTCAAATTACCAGAACCACCCCAAAGCAATCTTTTTCTTTTCCAGCGTGAGTCCATATTTGTTTCTGTTTTTGAGACAATCTTGATTTATTCTTTAATAACTATCACAGCGTGAGTCCATATTTTGTTTCTTGCCCAAACAAATGCTTTGATCTTGACTCTCATGCCTTTCCATCTCCTGTGTATTATTAGGCATATGGTTGTAGAAGTTATACATCTCTTCTATTTATGTTACATAGTTCATTTTCCCATTCATTTCACCTTAAGATTTAATCAAATATAATCTAATCAAATCACATTATCGTAATCATCATCAACATTTTAATAATTCCAAGCATTGTCTATTTTTCTTTCATAAGCCTTGTTATCTATTTTGTTATTAGAACATTATTTACAGGATTATATAATTGTTCCGAGATTAACTTTATCTCAAATTGTAGAAACACACTGATGGAAATCTGTTTGGGATTCTTGCAGTTTGATGGAACCAAAAAGAATTAGTACAACAGAGACGGATATTTCTCAACAGACACCATATGAAAAGCAAGAATCATCAGTAAAAGAAACTAGAAAACCAAGAACCAGTTGCTGGAGTTGTCTCAAATCTTGCAATTGGTGTTATTGCTTTCCTTGTCCTTCTTGTGCTTTCTGTAATAGTTGTTGTAAATGGAATGCTTGTAAATGTTGCAGTTGATTAGTTACTATTTTCATTCATTAGGTACCTACCTTTCAGGTTTCAAATGTGAATGCGCGTCATAGATGTTGGACAAAATTTTTTTTTACTTCATATGTGCCACCATCCATTTTAAATGATGGCTTATGAATTAGTTGTGGGTTTAAATTAGCAGCATTTGGTAGCAATAATAATAATAATCAGTTGGGGTACATATCCAAGCAATGTTTCATCAAAGTCCATCCAAGCAAGCTCAAAACAAAAACAAAAAAACCAATCTCATTAAATGAAATGTGCATACACACGCGGAAACCCTCTCCCCAAACGTTATTATTCGCGCTTGAATATGAAACAACGTTCATTCTTCACTGTCGAAACCGTTACTGGAAAATTTCAAATCTCTCTCAAAATCTCTCAAACCTCGTCGTGTTCTCTGCGAAAACTGCCGCTTCTCCAAATTTGCGTCAAGCTTTCGAAAAGAAGAAGAAAAAACAAACAAAAACAAGAATAGAGACTCCGCAAGGTATAAGACAAACTATTGTTATTATGTTCATTTAATTTCGCGCAAAACTCGGATTTCTCCTAGTTTGATTTAAGGTTTAGTGGATTGAGTTGGTGCGTTTAGTAGATTGACTTATTCTAATTCCATTTTTTTTCTCTATAACTAGGGCATACGAATAGAAATGTATTGTTATTTGTTTTTTGTGATATATAACTCGGTTCATTGTAGTTGGTGATTTACATTCACTTGATTGTTAAGTGTTTAGTTAAGTTCTTTTGCATGCAGAAATATTTTTCTTGCTAATTGAATGTTTATCACGTTTTATTCAAATATGAATGGAGTTCGGTTCGTTGGAGTTGGTGATTTACATTCACTTGATTGTTAAGTGTTCACTTGAATTCATTTGCATGTAGAAAATATTTTTCTTGCTGATTGAATGTTTATCACGTTTTATTCAATCACTCCTTGTGCCTGATTTTACTTTTTGTATCCTTTTCAAGGATTAATAATATCCCAAATGAGGGTTTATGCTAGGACAGAATCCTTGATGGAGGACGGAGAGGGAGTTGAAGTAGAGTATATCAGGCTAAGCGGTAAATGAACAAAATTAACAAAATAAGAGACCAAGTGATTCAGGAATTTGAAGCCATAGACTCCCCAAGGCATCTGCTTCCCACTCAAGCCCTTTTTGAAAATTCACATCAGGCGATATAGATAGTAAATAAGTTGTAGTTTCTTTGACTCGTTGCAATTATTACTAATTTGTTTAACTTGTTTAAGAAAGCAAACATTTCTTCTTTAATGTATATATGTGAATATTAATGTAAATGTTAATGAAAATATAATGTTAATGTATATATGTGAATGTTAATGGAAAATCTAATGTTATTGTATATATCTATTGGAACTATCTGGGTTGCTATTTTGTTCTAACTTCACAGTGAATGGATTCAGGGTATTTATCAAACATTAAGAGCTCCAAAAATACAAATGAACCGAAATTAATACACTAGATGAACCGAAAAAAGTGTATATAGCACTATTATAGAACGCTAATTTGAAAAAAAATGTTTATATCAATATTCAGTTTTAGAAACACCTAAACATCAAGAGCCCCTCTCTACTGCATACGATTAGTTGATTTTTAATCTCATTTTCCTTCCGAGTCGTGTCCTTTATTTTGGTAGAAAAACCAGCAAGTTTGGAATAACCTTTGCAGAACTTTTCAGTTTCTTCTAGTGTCCTGAAAGTCATTCCAACCTCTGAGACAAATTGTTCATTCACAACACACCTAGTCTACATAATAAACTAAACACATTATTAAAACAAAACCATTGTATAGTACTAAATGAACAGAACATTGTCCATTACATAACTTCAAATTCGAACAACAGTCTGCATAATAAACCAAACATGTTATTAAAGTGAAACCATTGTATAGAACTAAATGAACAGAACATTATCCATTATATAAATTTAAATTCGAATATTGTATATATATATATATATATATATATATATATATAAAAAATCAAATTCGAAAGACCTGCATCTAAAATTCAGAGATTGCATTCCATTAAATTCAATTCAGTTTAATCCAAATCAGAACACATGCGTCTAGAATTTAGCAATTGCATTCAATTCAATTCAAAAATAAAAACCTCGTCCGGTTGATTCGATTCAGAAGAATAATCCAAATCACTCTTATTCAATTAATGTGAAGCTGAATCATTCATTGTTTTAATAGCCTATTAAAATATGAAAATGAAGAAGATAAATTCACATATCGAAGAAGAAAGTGAAGAAGAATAGGAAGAAGAACGACGAGCAGTAGAAAAGAACGACAAACAGCAGAGAAGAAAAAGAAGAAGAATGACGAGTAGCAGAGCAGATCCGAAAATTGCAACCAAATCATTAACATTGAAGAAGAAGCTTTACATAATTTTAAGACCCAAAAATTTTTGAAAAATTTTATTATGAGCCAATTTCAAATTTATTTATTTATTGGAGATTTTATTTTCAGAAATTATTTTATTAAAAATAATTAAATCAGGTTTTGATAATTAAAATATAAATTTTACTTAATTTCATTATTATTGAATAATTTTTTATACTTAAATTATAAAATTTAGCAGCTGTAAAAGAATAAGAATTTTATATGATTTAGTTTAAATAATTGAAATTTTAGAATTTAATATTTTAATTTCATAAACAAAGAAAATAAATTATATCATCTCTAGTTTTAAATTACGATACTTGATTAAAATCTAATTAGCAAATTGATAATTAAATAATATTTTTAAAGTAATTTCAAGGGATTAAATTAGATTTCAAATTAATAAAATATACCCTAATTTGATTAGAATTACCAAATCCTAATTAACCCAAATATCCCCAATCCCTCACACATACAGCATCGCCATCCACCGCCTAAAACCCTCAGCCATTCACCAAGAAAGAAATGAAGAAAAACAAAGAAAGCATAAAAGGGGAGTCCGAGGGAGAAGGGAGATCTGGGGAAGGCAGAGGAGAGAAGAGAAGAAGACCGCGCCGGCGCGCTAGGCCTCACCACCGCCGTCACGTCGTTGTCGGACTGAGGAGAGGGAGCATTTGAGGAGGGATCCTTGGGAGAGAGTGACGAGCGCAAGCCAGGACTCGCAGGGAGAAGCCACCGCCGGGCATCCTCGTTGCCGTCAATGGAGATTTGGTCGTCGTCGCCGATCGTCCTTGCGCCACATCAGAAATAGAACTGCGAACGGAAGGGAGCGCGAACCATAGCCACAAACGGAGAATAAAGAGCGTGCGCGGAGGTGGTGAAGCCGTCGCTGTCACCGTCATGGGTGGATTCACCACTGTGTCTGGTCTCCGTTGCTGTTGAGCTTCAACCGCCGCCGTTCCTGCCACCGTCAAGCCTCGGTTAGCACCGCTGAGCTCCTGCCACCACTGTCGTTGTGGAAGCTCACCAGAGTCGCTGGAGGCTGCCACCGCTCTATCTAGTTCTATTTTGAGTTGTGTAGTCATGTCCGTGGCCGCCGGGGACAGTGTTGTGGCTGCCCGAGTTACCGTCAGAGCTGCCGTTGCTTTGTTCCTGGTTCCTTTTTGTGCGGTAGGTATTTTGCTCTAAAAACCTCTCTGTGTTCTTCTGTTATAGATTATTGAGTTCTACGCGACGATTTTATGTTAGGGTTGAGTTACTATTATTAGCTGGTGCCTTTAAGGCTGTTACCCCTGCGGAACATAGTCGAAGTTAATGCTATTATTTTCAGACCGAGGGTAAAAGGTTTCCTTTAATGCGTTGGTTCGACTTTTCGAGGTAAGGGATTGTTTTAAATTTAAAATATTTTGGAGTTGAATATCTGATGATTTTAGTGAATTAATGAAAATGAATTAATATCTGTGATTGAAATGATTTTCTGCTGTGATTGAAGTTGTGGCTGAGTTAATTATTGATTTGTCAATTTATTGAGTTTCTGGCGAAAATGACTGAGTATGTTGATTTTGAACGTTTGTTTGAAATTGGTTCTTATTGATTTTGAATGATGGATTTGGAAATGTTAATTTGAAATGTTGGTTTTGATTGAGTCGAGGTTGAAAAGAGGGGACCCGTGACGGGTGGCAAACTCCAGTTTTTAGGGGAGATGCTGCTGGAATTTCTCTAAAAATTTTGAAGAAGTTTTGGTTGTGATTTCAAAAATAATTTAGATTTAAGTAACTTTAATACAAGAAGTATGTTTTGAATGTTGTTGAAGATTATTAAAGAGAATTTGATTCTTATGATTTGGTTAACTTATGATTTTAAACTCATTTGATTTCTAATAATGAAAAGAGATTTGATTAACTAGCCAAACACTTTAAAATGGTAAATTGAATATAAATTCAAGGGTTTGGTAATAGGAAAGTGAGTTTAAGGTTTTTAATGAAATTGAACATAAGAGTTAAGGGGAAGAAGGTTATTTTAAGAAATATGATGAAAAATGTGTGGTGTTGATTTGGAGGCAAGTTTATGAGTTGTTTGGAGGTTGTCTTTGAAATTTAGGTGTGATTTAGTGATAATTGGGTTGTTTGAGATCTGGTGATGATTCTGGTTAACTATAGTGATGTGGGGTGATGACTGTGATTGATGACGTTGGTTGTGGTATTGATGACAAGATTCGTGATGAATGAGACATGATTGAGAATGATGTGGATGTTAATGAATTATAATTGAAATATTCATATGGCTTATTAATTTGAATTATCTGAGATACGAGTTTTCCTAGGTAAGGTATCGTGGCTTGCCACCATGTGTTTTGGGTTGAGACTCAATACTATATTGACCATATGACATAAGGGTGACCGGGCACTTATAAATTACCGAATGAGAAAAATCTATACATAGACTCATGGGGATGCGCGTCAGGGGACTGATGAGCGGATAATTTGTACGCTTTTTGGCATTGTTTTTAGTATGTTTTTAGTATCTTTTAGTTAGTTTTTAGTATATTTTTATTAGTTTTTAATTAAAATTCACTTTTCTGGACTTTACTATGAGTTTGTGTGTTTTTCTGTGATTTCAGGTATTTTCTGACTGAAATTGAGGGTCCTGAGCAAAAATCTGATCCAGATACCAAAAAGGACTACAGATGCTGTTGGATTCTGACCTCCCTGCACTCGAAGTGGATATTTCTGTCATTTACTCATTTCTGTAAACCTTAGGATTACTAGTTCACTATTAATAGGATCTTTTGACATTGTATCAGTACCTTATGACCTCATGACACTTTACACGTTTCTTTGTGTATCTTCCACGGCATGAGTCTCTAAACCCCATGGTTGGGGGTGAGGAGCTCTGCTGTGTCTTGATGGATTAATGCAATTACTACTGTTTCTCATTCAATCATGCTTGCTTCCATTCTAAGATAATACTTGTTCTTAATCCGGATGAATGTGATGATCCGTGACAATCATCATCATTCTCAACTATGAACGTGTGCTTGACAACCACCTCCGTTCTACCTTAGATTGAGTAGTTATCTCTTGGGTTCTTTAATCGGAATCTTCGTGGTATAAGCTAGAACTGATGGCGGCATTCAAGAGAATCTGGAAGGTCTAAACCTTGTCTGTGGTATTCTGAGTAGGATTCAATGACTGAATGACTGTGACGTGCTTCAAACTCCTGAGGGCGGGGCGTTAGTGACAGACGCAAAAGAATCACTGGATTCTATTCCGGCCTGATTGAGAACCGACAGATGGATAGCCGTGCCGTGACAGGGTGCGTTGAACATTTCCAATGAGAGGATGGGAGGTAGCCACTGACAACGGTGAAACCCTACATACAGCTTGCCATGGAAGGAGCCTTGCGTGTTTGATGAAGAAGACAGTAGGAAAGCAGAGATTCAGAAGATGGAGCATCTCCAAACCTCAGCCTATTCTCCATTACTGCAATACAAGTAACCATTTCATGTTCTTTTGCTTTTTACAATCAATCCTGATAATTTCTGATATCCTGACTAAGATTTACAAGATAACCATAGCTTGCTTCAAGCCGACAATCTCCGTGGGATCGACCCTTGCTCACGCAAGGTATTACTTGGACGACCCAGTGCACTTGCTGGTTAGTTGTGCGGAGTTGCAAAAGTGTGATTGCAATTTCGTGCACCAAGTTTTTGGCGCCATTGCCGGGGATTGTTCGAGTTTGGACAACTGACGGCTTATCTTGTTGCTTAGATTAGGACTGTTTTATTTTTGTTGGTTTAGAGTCTTTTAGTTGAGTCTAGTTTCATATTCTAAGTTTGGTGTCAATTGCATGCTTTTACTTTTCTTTTAAATTTTCGTTTTTGCATATTCTTAGTCCCTGTTTGATTCATAAAAATTCTAAGTTTGGTGTCCTCTTTGTGTTTTTCCCTTAAAAATTTTCGAAAATTGTGTGTTTGATTTTCTAAAAATTTTAAGTTTGGTGTCTTTTTGTGTTCTTCTCTTTCCTCTTTTTAAAAATCAAATCTTTTTCATAAAAATTTTTCAATCATATCTTTTTAATTGCTGTTTTCAAAATCTTTTTTTTACTAATTGATTCAGTTCTCAATTTGCTTTGATTTCATTTCCCTTTTGATTTTTGAATTTTTTTATTTTATTTTATTTCATTTTAATTTTTTTCGGATATTTCAAAAAAAAAAAAAAAATAAAAATAAACAAAATTCATCTCTTTGCAATTATTATCATTTCCCTTTTGTCCATCATGGACTTAAGTGGAATTAATCAGTCCAAAAGGACTCTGGGGTCATATGCTAACCCCGTTACAGCTGCATATGGGAGTAGCATCTGCACACCTTCCATCAGAGCAAGCAGCTTTGAGCTAAATCCTCAACTCATTATCATAGTGCAGCAAAATTGCCAGTATTCCGGTCTTCCACAGGAAGAACCTACTGAGTTTCTGGCACAGTTTTTACAAATTGCTGACACAGTACATGATAAAGAGGTGGATCAGGATGTCTACAGACTGTTACTATTTCCATTTGCTGTAAAAGATCAAGCTAAAAGGTGGTTAAATAATCAACCTACAGCAAGCATAAAGACATGGAAACAGTTGTCAGATAAATTCCTGAATCATTTTTACCCTCCAAAGAGGATGACACAGCTAAGGCTGGACATCCAAGGCTTTAAACAAGAGGATAATGAATCCCTTTACAATGCCTGGGAGAGGTATAGAGGTATGCTAAGGAAATGTCCCTCTGAAATGTTTTCAGAGTGGGTACAGTTAGACATTTTCTACTATGGGCTTACAGAAAAAGCTCAGATGTCTTTAGACCACTCAGCTGGTGGATCTATACACATGAGGAAGACAATTGAAGAAGCTCAAGAGCTTATAGACACTGTTGCTAGAAACCAATACTTATACTCTAGCAATGAGTTCGTTCCAAAGGAGGAAGTCATGGCATTAGTCACTGATCCTAATCCTCAAGAACAGATGAATGAGCTTAATCAACAGTTGCTCCTGATGACAGAGCAGTTAGCAGAATTTAAAGAAATGCTCCATGATACCAGGGTTGCTAACAAGAACATAGAACTGCAGTTGAATCAAGCAAAACAACAAATATCCAAACAGATAACAGAGGAATGTCAAGCAGTTCAACTGAGGAGTGGGAAGACACTGAATACCTCTGCTCAAAAGAACAGAAATCCAAACAAGGAACAATTGACAGAGGATGACCAAACCACTGTTCAAAATCCCTCTGAGGACAGTAAGAGCCCAGAGAAGAATGTTATTGGCGTTCAAACGCCAGAAAGGGAAGGAAAGCTGGCGTTAAACGCCCATTCCTTGCCCAGTTCTGGCGTTCAAACGCCAGAAAAGGGGGAAAAGTTGGCGTTAAACGCCCATTTTCCACCCAATCCTGGCGTTCAGACGCCAAGGGAGGATCAGACACCTGAGAGTGCTGACAGTAATCCCTCTAAAAAGGCTTCTTCAACCACTTCTGTAAGGGATAAACCTGCAGCATCTAAGGTTGAAGAATATCAAGCCAAGATGCCTTATCCTCAGAAACTCCACAAAGCAGAACAGGATAAGCAATTTGCCCGCTTTGCAGACTATTTAAGGACTCTTGAAATAAAGATTCCGTTTGCAGAGGCACTTGAGCAAATACCTTCTTATGCTAAGTTCATGAAGGAAATCTTAAGTCATAAGAAGGATTGGAGAGAAACTGAAAAAGTGTTTCTCACTGAAGAATGCAGTGCAGTCATTTTGAAAAGCTTACCAGAAAAGCTTCAAGATCCTGGAAGCTTTCTGATACCATGCACATTAGAAGGCACTTGCACCAAGACAGCCCTATGTGATCTTGGAGCAAGCATCAATTTAATACCTGCATCCACTATCAGAAAGCTTGGGTTGACTGGAGAAGTCAAACCAACCAGGATATGCCTCCAACTTGCTGATGGCTCCATTAAACATCCATCAGGCATAATAGAGGATATGATTGTCAAGGTTGGGCCATTCGCCTTTCCAACTGACTTTGTGGTGCTGGAAATGGAGGAACACAAGAGTGCAACTCTCATTCTAGGAAGACCTTTCCTAGCAACTGGACGAACTCTCATTGATGTACAAAAAGGGGAAGTAACCTTGAGAGTCAATGAGGATGAGTTCAAGTTAAATGCTGTAAAAGCTATGCAGCATCCAGACACACCAAATGACTGCATGGGCGCTGACATTATTGACTCTCTGGTAGAAGAGATCAATATGGCTGAAAGCCTAGAATCAGAGCTTGAGGACATCTTCAAAGATGCTCAACCTGATCAAGAAGAACTAGAGGAAGCAAAGGAATTTTCGAAAATTCCTCAGGAGGAGGATAAACCTCCTAAGCCTGAACTCAAACCACTACCACCATCCCTGAAATATGTATTTCTGGGAGAGGGTGACACTTTTCCAGTAATTATAAGCTCTGCTTTAAATTCACAGGAAGAGGAAGCACTGATTAAAGTGCTAAGGACACACAAGACAGCTCTTGGGTGGTCCATAAGTGATCTCAAGGGTATTAGCCCAGCTAGATGCATGCACAAGATCCTGTTGGAGGATAATGCCAAACCAGTGGTCCAACCACAGAGGAGGCTAAATCCTGCCATGAAGGAGGTGGTGCAGAAAGAGGTCACTAAATTACTAGAGGCTGGGATTATTTATCCTATTTCTGATAGCCCCTGGGTGAGCCCTGTCCAAGTTGTTCCCAAAAAGGGAGGCATGACAGTGGTTCATAATGAAAAAAATGAACTGGTTCCTACAAGGACAGTCACAGGGTGGCGCATGTGTATTGACTACAGAAGGCTCAACACAGCCACCAGAAAGGATCATTTTCCTTTACCATTCATAGACCAAATGCTAGAAAGACTAGCTGGTCACGATTATTACTGCTTTTTGGACGGCTATTCAGGCTACAACCAAATTGCAGTAGATCCTCAGGACCAAGAGAAAACAGCATTCACTTGCCCTTCTGGCGTGTTTGCCTATAGGAGGATGCCTTTTGGTCTGTGCAATGCACCTGCAACCTTTCAGAGGTGCATGCTCTCTATCTTCTCAGATATGGTAGAGAAATTTCTGGAAGTCTTCATGGATGACTTTTCAGTATATGGAGACTCATTTAGCTCCTGTCTTAATCACCTAGCACTTGTCTTGAAAAGGTGCCAAGAGACTAACCTGGTTTTAAACTGGGAGAAATGTCACTTTATGGTGACTGAAGGAATTGTCCTTGGGCACAAAATTTCAAGCAGGGGAATAGAGGTGGATAAGGCAAAGGTAGAGGTAATTGAAAAATTACCACCACCTGCCAATGTTAAGGCAATCAGAAGCTTTCTGGGGCATGCAGGATTCTATAGAAGGTTTATCAAGGATTTTTCGAAAATTGCAAAACCTTTGAGTAACCTGCTAGCTGCTGACACACCATTTGTGTTTGACACACAGTGTCTGCAGGCATTTGAGACCCTGAAAGCTAAGCTGGTCACAGCACCAGTCATCTCTGCACCAGATTGGGCATTACCATTTGAATTAATGTGTGATGCCAGTGATCATGCCATTGGTGCAGTGTTGGGACAGAGGCATAACAAACTTCTGCATGTCATTTATTATGCTAGCCGTGTTCTAAATGATGCACAGAAGAATTACACAACCACAGAAAAAGAATTACTTGCAGTGGTCTATGCCATTGACAAGTTTAGATCCTACCTAGTGGGATCAAAGGTGATTGTATACACTGACCATGCTGCTCTTAAATACTTACTCACAAAGCAGGATTCAAAACCCAGGCTTATAAGATGGGTGTTGCTTCTGCAAGAGTTTGATATAGAAATAAGAGACAGAAAAGGGACAGAGAATCAAGTAGCTGATCATCTGTCCCGAATAGAACCAGTAGCTGGGGCGTCCCTCCCTTCTACTGAGATCTCTGAGACTTTCCCAGATGAGCAACTCTTTGCCATTCAGGAAGCTCCATGGTTTGCAGATATTACAAACTATAAAGCAGTGAGGTTCATACCCAAGGAGTACAGCAGAGTGCAAAGAAAGAAATTAATTTCAGATGCCAAGTACTACCTCTGGGATGAACCATATCTCTTTAAGAGATGTGCTGACGGAGTGATCCGCAGATGTGTACCCAGAGAAGAAGCACGAAGGATCCTATGGCACTGCCATGGATCACAGTATGGAGGACATTTTGGAAGTGAGCGAACAGCCACTAAAGTTCTCCAATGCGGCTTCTACTGGCCTACTCTCTATAAAGATTCCCGAGAGTTTGTGCGTAGCTGTGACAGTTGCCAAAGAGCTGGTAACCTGCCTCACGGATATGCCATGCCTCAACAAGGGATATTAGAGATAGAATTGTTTGATGTATGGGGAATTGATTTCATGGGACCATTCCCACCATCATACTCAAACACTTACATTCTGGTGGCAGTGGACTATGTATCTAAGTGGGTAGAAGCAATTGCTACACCCACTAATGATACCAAGACTGTACTGAAATTCCTCCAGAAAAACATTTTCAGCAGATTTGGTGTTCCCAGAGTACTAATCAGTGATGGGGGCTCTCATTTCTGCAACAAACAGCTATACTCTGCTATGGTTAGATATGGAATTAGCCATAAAGTGGCAACTGCATATCATCCACAGACAAATGGGCAAGCTGAAGTCTCTAACAGAGAACTAAAGAGAATCCTAGAACGGACTGTGATAGCCCGAAGAAAGGATTGGGCAAAGAACTTGGATGATGCTCTGTGGGCATACAGAACAGCATTCAAGACTCCTATAGGAACCTCTCCATACCAATTGGTGTATGGGAAGGCCTGTCATTTGCCTGTGGAACTGGAACATAAAGCCTACTGGGCAACCAGGTTCCTAAATATGGATGCACAGTTAGCTGGTGAAAAAAGATTGCTCCAGCTAAATAAGCTAGAGGAGTTCAGACTCAATGCCTTTGAAAATGCAAAAATTTATAAGGAAAAGGCAAAGAAATGGCATGACAAGAAGTTGTCAACCAGAGTCTTTGAGCCAGGACAAAAAGTTCTGCTCTTCAACTCTAGGCTCAAACTGTTTCCAGGAAAACTCAAATCCCGGTGGAGGGGTCCGTATGTAATTACAGGAGTCTCACCATATGGATATGTTGAGCTTCAGGATACTGATTCTGACAGAAAGTTCATTGTAAATGGACAGAGAATCAAGCACTATCTTGAAGGAAATTTTGTGCAGGAATGCTCAAAACTGAGACTTGAGTGATTCTCAGTGAAGGTCTAGCTAAAGACAGTAAAGAAGTGCTTGCTGGGAGGCAACCCAGTCATTAGAAGGTTGTATGAATTGTTCTTACAGAGGCAAGTATCAAAAATGAAGGAATTCACAGAGTTACAGAAGGATTCAGCTCAAAAAGCAGAGAAAATGAGCTTACTGGCGAAAAAATGCCAGTAAGGGACATTTTGGGCGTTAAACGCCAGAATGGGCACCATTCTGGGCGTTTAACGCCAGGTGTGCAGCATCCTGGGCGTTTTGGAAAAACGCCCAGTGACAAAGGATTTCTGGCGTTTAACGCCAGCCAGGGCACCTGGCTGGGCGTTAAACGCCCAAAAGGGGTAACAAATGGGCGTTAAACGCCAGAATGGGTGCCATTCTGGGCGTTTAACGCCAGCAAGGTGGGGGGACCACAATTTTGTTTTCAAATCAAATTTTTTCAAACTTTCCTTTTCTTACCCATACTTTTCTACAAAATCACACTTCAATCATTCATCATTCACTTTAAAATCTTCAAAAATCAAAACCATTTTTCGAACTTATTTCAAATCAATTACAAACATTGTTCAAAAATTTCACCCTTTTTCTCAATTTCTTTTCATATCTTTTCAAATCTCCTTTCAAATTCCTTTTTTTTCGAAAACTTCCCTCCCCACCTTATAAATACACGTTTGTTCCCCCTCTTCCAACCACACCATTCGAATTTCCTCTTCCTCCCCCTCTCTTCTCTCTTTTCTTTTGCTTGAGGACAAGCAAACCTCTAAGTTTGGTGTGCTTTTCCGTGATCACTAAGCCAAGATTCATCAATATCATGGCTCCTAAGGGAAAACAAACCAATTTAAGAGGCAAGAAAGAGAATAATCCAAAGAATCTTTGGAATCAAGAGAAGTTCTTAACCAAGGAACATGAAGACCATTATCACAAGATAATGGGTCTGAGGTCAGTGATCCCGGAAGTTAAATTTGATCTGAAAGAAGATGAATATCCGGGGATCCAAGAGCAAATTCGAAACAGAGGATGGGAAGTTCTAACCAATCCTGAGACAGAGGTTGGAAGGAACATGGTTCAGGAGTTCTACTCTAATCTGTGGCTAACAGATAAGCAGAGAATGACTGGAACCGCTTACCATACCTACAGAACCATGGTCAGAGGGAAAGTTATGTACTTTCATCTGGACAAAATAAGAGAAATCTTCAAATTGCCTCAACTGCAAGATGATCCTAACTCCTTTAATAGGAGGATGGTGAGAGTAGATAAGGGGTTGGATCAAGTTCTAGAAGACATATGTCTCCCTGGGACTAAGTGGATAACCAATTCAAAGGGTGTCCCAAACCAACTCAAGAGGGGAGACCTCAAGCCAATTGCAAGAGGTTGGCTAGACTTCATTGGGCGCTCCATATTGCCCACTAGCAACCGTTCTGAGGTCACCATCAAGAGGGCAGTGATGATTCATTGCATTATGCTTGGAAAAGAAGTAGAGGTCCATCATGTGATTGCTTGTGAGATCTACACAATTGCAAATAAAAATTCCACTGAAGCCAAACTGGCTTACCCAAGCTTAATCTCCTTGCTCTGTAAAGAGGCTGGGGTGAAGATGGGAGTAGATGAATTCATACCCATTGAACACCCAATCACCAAGAAGTCAATGGAAGGACAAGTGCAAGACAACTCTATCAAAAGGAGGGCGCAGGAGTTCCTCCCTGAATTTCCTGAAATTAGCTACTGGGCCAGCCTGGAAGCATCTATCACCAAGTTGCAAGAAACTATGGAGCAACTTAAGGAAGAACAGCAGAATCAGAACTGCATGCTCTGCAAATTGCTGAAGGAACAAGAGAAGCAGGGGCGTGAAATCCAAGAGATGAAGCGCCAAAAGCTCTCCTCTCAAGCTGAGGGAGCATCCACTTCTCAAAATCAAGGTTGTTGAGTCCTAACTCTGTGAAAACCTCTATCATTAGGAGCCTATTTTTTTTTCGTTTTTCGTGTCTTATTTTCTATTTTTATTTTTAGTCTCATCTTATATCTATATTTGAGTCTTGTTCTTAGTTCATAATTAATAAAATTTATGCCTTAAAGTTATGAATGTCCTATGAATCCATCACCTCTCTTAAATGAAAAATGCTTTAATCACAAAAGAACAAGAAGTACAGGATTTCGAAATTTATCCTTGAAACTAGTTGAATTAGCTTGATGTGGTGACAATACTTTTTGTTTTCTGAATGAATGCTTGAACAGTGCATATGTCTCTTGAATTTGTTGTTTTAAGAATGTTAAAATTGTTGGCTCTTGAAAGAATGATGGAAAAGGAGAACTGTTATTGAGGATCTGAAAAATCATCAAAATGATTCTTGAAGCAAGAAAAAGCAGTGAATACAAAAAAAAAATTTCGAAAAAAAAAGAAAGAAGAAGAAAAAAAAAGAGAGAAAAGGAAAGAAATAAAGTTGTGAACCAAAGCAAAAAGGAGTGTGCTTAAGAACCCTGGACACCTCTAATTGGGGACTTTAGCAAAGCTGAGTCACAATCTAAAAAGGTTCACCCAATTATGTGTCTGTGGCATGTATGTATCCGGTGGTAATACTGGAAGACAGAGTGCTTTGGGCCACAGCCAAGACTCATACACTAGCTATGTTCAAGAATCAATATACTTAACTAGGAGAATCAATAACAATATCTGAGTTCTGAGTTCTTATAGATGCCAATCATTCTGAACTTCAAAGGATAGAGTGAGATGCCAAAACTGTTCGGAGGCAAAAAGCTACTAGTCCCGCTCATCTAATTGGAGCTATGTTTCTTTGATATTTTGGAGTCCATAGTATATTCTCTTCTTTTTATCCTATTTTGATTTTCAGTTGCTTGGGGACAAGCAACAATTTAAGTTTGGTGTTGTGATGAGCGGATAATTTGTACGCTTTTTGGCATTGTTTTTAGTATGTTTTTAGTATCTTTTAGTTAGTTTTTAGTATATTTTTATTAGTTTTTAATTAAAATTCACTTTTCTGGACTTTACTATGAGTTTGTGTGTTTTTCTGTGATTTCAGGTATTTTCTGACTGAAATTGAGGGTCCTGAGCAAAAATCTGATCCAGAGACCAAAAAGGACTGCAGATGCTGTTGGATTCTGACCTCCCTGCACTCGAAGTGGATTTTCTGGAGCTACAGAAGCCCAATTGGCGCGCTCTCAACGGCATTGGAAAGTAGACAACCTGGGCTTTCCAGATATATATGATAGTCCATACTTTGCCCAAGATTTGATGGCCCAAACCGGCGCTCAAAGTCACCTACAGAAATTCCAGCGTTAAACGCCGGAACTGGCATAAAACTTGGAGTTAAACGCCCAAACTGGCATGAAAGCTGGCGTTTAACTCCAGAAAAGGTCTCTACACAAAAATGCTTCATTGCTCAGCCCAAGCACACACCAAGTGGGCCCGGAAGTGGATTTTTCTGTCATTTACTCATTTCTGTAAACCTTAGGATTACTAGTTCACTATTAATAGGATCTTTTGACATTGCATCAGTACCTTATGACCTCATGACACTTTACACGTTTCTTTGTGTATCTTCCACGGCATGAGTCTCTAAACCCCATGGTTGGGGGTGAGGAGCTCTGCTGTGTCTTGATGGATTAATGCAATTACTACTGTTTCTCATTCAATCATGCTTGCTTCCATTCTAAGATAATACTTGTTCTTAATCCGGATGAATGTGATGATCCGTGACAATCATCATCATTCTCAACTATGAACGTGTGCTTGACAACCACCTCCGTTCTACCTTAGATTGAGTAGTTATCTCTTGGGTTCTTTAATCGGAATCTTCGTGGTATAAGCTAGAACTGATGGCGGCATTCAAGAGAATCCGGAAGGTCTAAACCTTGTCTGTGGTATTCTGAGTAGGATTCAATGACTGAATGACTGTGACGTGCTTCAAACTCCTGAGGGCGGGGTGTTAGTGACAGACGCAAAAGAATCACTGGATTCTATTCCGGCCTGATTGAGAACCGACAGATGGATAGCCGTGCCGTGACAGGGTGCGTTGAACATTTCCAATGAGAGGATGGGAGGTAGCCACTGACAACGGTGAAACCCTACATACAGCTTGCCATGGAAGGAGCCTTGCGTGTTTGATGAAGAAGACAGTAGGAAAGCAGAGATTCAGAAGATGGAGCATCTCCAAACCTCAGCCTATTCTCCATTACTGCAATACAAGTAACCATTTCATGTTCTTTTGCTTTTTACAATCAATCCTGATAATTTCTGATATCCTGACTAAGATTTACAAGATAACCATAGCTTGCTTCAAGCCGACAATCTCCGTGGGATCGACCCTTGCTCACGCAAGGTATTACTTGGATGACCCAGTGCACTTGCTGGTTAGTTGTGCGGAGTTGCAAAAGTGTGATTGCAATTTCGTGCACCAGGGACTGTCCAATGGTTAGCTACCAGGACATGTCGGATTGGCTTTATAACCGACAGATGAGCTCATTAGCCATAGGACAGGCATGCATCATATGCATTTGTATGTTTTGATTGAGTGTGAATTTGTTTTGGTTTGCTTAACTACTTAGCCATGTTCATCTGCTACTTGTTTTACTTGCTGTACTTGAATCCTATCTATGATTTCCTTGTTTGTCTTGTATGTGTATGTTTATCTGAGAGACTCTTTTTGGTGGAGGCGTGATGAGAATGGTTTCTGGTATGTGGTAATAAAGGTTGAGGCAGGTGAACTAGGTGTTGCTTGAGTATTCTAATGTATATACTATTTGGATAGGAGTGAGCGAGGCGAGTTGGGTAGGAAGTCACTAGGCATGTTTTTGGTCCTTTTTGTTTCTTTAAACTATTCATTTTACTAATTTGTAATTTAAAGGAATTTCTTTAAACACCTTTAAAGTAAGTTTTTCACCAAAATTTTTCAAAAGGTTATTTCAAAAAAGAAAATTTGTTTTATAATAGAATTAATTCTATTTGCAAGTATTTCTTTACTTTGATGGTATTTCCGTCCCTACTGAGAACGTGTGGTTTGTTCTCACCCCAATATCTTCCACCCTTTCAGTGATACAGGTTTGAAGACTCAGTTTGAAGCTGCGGGCAATTGTTGCTTAAGATCTTTATTTAATAAAGAGGGATAAGTGTTGTATCCAAATTTTATTTTGATTTGCTTGTATAAGATTTATTATTATTAGTAATTATGTGATTATTATTACTTGGTGATGTTTGATATATGATTTTTAATGAGTTGGAAATAATTTTCTGGCTTTTTATTAAAGATTGAAACACGATTCCGAACTAAAGGCTCAATATTAAATAACAAATAAGGAAAACCGGTTAGTAACGTCTTACTTTTGGTACGATAATGACGTATTGGAAGCTAGGTCGCTACATTATGGTATCAGAGTAGTTCATCCTAATTAGAGCCTTAGAAATGGACTGACTATGTTTCATTGCATACTCTGAGTGTCTATCATGTTATAAGTCTTGTCCGAATGACGAGAATTATAACTTTATGCACATGACTGTCTATTGATTAACACTATTAGCTTACCATTGCATATCTGTTGATATTAAGTCTGGCCAGCTTAATGTTGATGGTTTATGTGTTCAAGAAAGTTAATGAGTTATCATGGACAAAGTAGAATTAATAAGTGATGCGGTTTACGGGTTTTCGGAGCTCTAGAAATTAATTTTTGAAGTTAGTCCCGTTTTGACATGTAATCTTGTTCGTGTCGCATTGCTTAGTACATTGTTTTCTCTTTTATTGGTTATATTGGAATTCCTTGCTTTAGATCTTCCCTTTTAGGATATGATTCGACTCTGTTCCCAACCGTATTTATTCATTTCTTAAGTTCCAAGTGATTTCAAGTGAATTATCAGGATTATAATCTAGCAGATATATATATATATATATATATATATATATATATATATATATATATATATATATATATATATTTCTGCTAGATTATAATCCTGATAATTCACTTGAAATCACTTGGAACTTTTATCCCTGATATTGCTCATATTTCTCTTCATGAATCATGAGTTTTTTTTAGTTAGCTTTGAACCTGTTTCGCATGACAATGGTCCTTAATTCTTTGAAAAATGTCAGAAGTTATTCTTTGATTAGTTTACACTGAAGACAAGTGCTTTAATCATGCCACATGATGTGCGTATTGCTTATTCTTCGATTTATCATCTTTTTCGCTCCTTGTTTAAATTCTTTTTGGAACCCGATTTAATTATCCATCATTATCAGTATTTATGAATTTCTTCATGAATTATGTACCCTTTTATTCGATCTTAAATCTGTTCTGGCGTAACACATAATTCTTAATACTTAAGTGATTTAAAACCGTGAAAGTTACAATTCGAAGCAAGCTAATTGTGCGATTTGGTTCTTTTGCTTCGCCTTCTACACCTTATGCTTATTCTGTCCAGATTACAATCTTTGATCCTGTGTTCCTCTAAATGAATAAAGTAATCCCCTTGGTAAAAATTTTGAGTTTGCCTTGGTACGAAATAACAATTCTAATAGTATTCTTCTGAAGTTCTCGTTTCGGAATCTTCGTTGAAAAGAGTTTTGGTTTGATCTTTTTTTTATTATTTATCTGATCTTGTCTGCAACCATTCTTTGAATTCTGGATATGACCACCACTAATCTTACATGTACTTTCCTACAAGAAATAAATAAATCTTTTAAGTGGCTAAAAAAAAACATACTTGTTTCTAAAAGTACTATCTATTCTTTTATTAATTATACAGGAACACTTTATAATAGATTTCCTTCTTTGAACACAATTTGATTCTTCTCTAATATTACTTAAATTTTTATGTATGACTTACTTGATTATGTACTTTAAGATTCTTGATGAGAGATTTTTGCTTCTGTTCGGTGGTCGGTTGCCGGACAGGTCGGATGGTTAAGGAATGGGGACGCCTCGTTCGCGGTTGTGCTAAGCCCGGACTTGATGTGTAGCCGAGCCCCCGTTGTGAAGGAAAAGAGGGGGTGCCACCTGCAAAGACACTCCGACGCTCTAGTCAGCTAGTATGCAGGCGGGGGTAAATGATGGGAGAAAAGATGACGTACCTCGGGGGAAGAGCCAGTCTTCCCCTTATATACATGTCAGTAGTGGGCCCCTTATGGGGACAGGCCCATATTCTCAAGGACGCTGCCCCATAGCTGCGTGAGCTGTACGGGACACGTGTCCGGGTCGGTTGGAGGGCGCGTAACCGGGCCGGGTGGAGCTTGGGCCGGGTTGACCCGTGGGAATCCTGGGCCAGGCCGTAACAGCTTCTATTCCAGTTAATCTTTATTTGACAAACACCATATAATTTATTTTAAATTGGGTTATTTTGACGCAATACCTTATTAAGATTTCTGGTAATTCTTTTGGGAAAATAAGTTCATTCTTTCATAAGATTACAACTTGATTTTCCCCTCCGGTGCATCTTGTTATTCTTGTACATCTTTGCTTACTT
Source organism: Arachis stenosperma (assembly GCF_014773155.1). Lineage (NCBI taxonomy): Eukaryota > Viridiplantae > Streptophyta > Magnoliopsida > Fabales > Fabaceae > Arachis > Arachis stenosperma. The sequence goes on from NC_080381.1 coordinate 100,206,468, forward strand.
GTAATTTCAAAAGTTTCTCCAAGTTTTTGCGAAACATCATCTTGGTTGCTTGTTCTTATTTTCCAAAGTTTGTATTTCTTTAAGTAAATTCCAAACTTATTTTGATGCAACATACCACTTCTTATAATTTTCTTCTAAGGTTCTTGTTTCAGATTCCATTGAAGAAATTTTGATTCAGTTCTTCCTTTGCTGGATACCATCTGTAGCTATACTTTAAATTTTGATAAGATTGTTTTGGGACCTAGTATACACTCCTTTGTATGAAGCTTTGAAACTTCCTTGTGCAATCGAAACCTGTTTGTTTGTAACGTACCAATTACCTCGGACCTTCTTCTCTGAATAAAATTTGATTTTTCCTCTAATTTGATTTGCATCTCTTTGAACATACTCGCACTTATCTCATTGAAAATTGTTTCGATACAACACGAATCCTTAAATTTTTTAAATTGGTAAGTGCTCTTCTTAATTAGACGGTATTGGCTTATGCATTCTAATCATGTCATGTAATTTGAAGTTTCGTTTATCCTTTTCATTTTCTTAATATATAGTTTATATTTCTTTGTTTCACAATATATCTTGATATGTTTACATTTTTGAATATGGTAAGAACTTTAGTAACAGTTGTTGAACTCATATTTCTCCACGAGCTAAGGAACCCTTATAGTAATCCGAAGTTGTTCTACTGTGATGCATCGCTATTGTCTTTAATCATTCCAATTCTATAAAATCTCACACTTCTTCGACTCAGCTTGAAATCTATTTCAAAATAACGAGCTATTTTTCTTCTTATTGATCTTATCAAATTTCTTTAATTCAAGAGTTATCCTTGTAGTTGTTAATTGATTCCTTTCTGGCAATCTTCATTACTTATGTATCTGTGTTTACCTGTAATTTCATTCATTTTTTCAAATCTCTATGAGTACTATCCTTGTCACTTGTCATTCTTTTTTAAAATCTTGTGTCATTCCGCGCGATTTGAGATTTATTTTAATGTTACGTGCGATCTTAGATATGACAAGTAATGCATTAGTTCTTAGAACATGGTTAGTGTATGCAAAAGGTAAAGTTGGTAAATGTGCGATGCCATAGGATGCAATGGAGATTTGTTTTACGTGAAAGAGTTTTGTTGATGTTAGGTTTGTGACCAGCAAGATTTGCAAAGTGTTAAAACCATGTAATGTTTTCTGTAATACGCTAATTTTTTAGGACGGAAATTTTTATAAGTGGGGTAGGATGTAAGACCCATATATTTTGAAAATTTTTATTATGAGCCAATTTCAAATTTATTTATTTATTGGATATTTTATTTTCAGAAATTATTTCATTGAAAATATTTAAATCAGGTTTTGATAATTAAAATATAAATTTTATTTAATTTCATTATTATTGAAAAATTTATATACTTAAATTATAAAATTTAGCAGTTGTAAAAGAATAAGAATTTTATATGATTTAGTTTACATAATTGAGATTTTAGAATTTAATATTTTAATTTCATAAGCAAATAAAATAAATTATATCATATTTAATTTTAAATTAAGATACTTGATTAATAGTTTTAATGTAATTTCAAGGGATTAAATTAGATTTCAAATTAATAAAATATACCCTAATTTGATTAGAATTACCAAATCCTAATAAACCCAAATCACCCCAAATTTAATCCTAATCCCCCTCACACCTACAGCACCGCCATCCACCACCCCAAACCCTTAGCCATTCACCAAGAAAGAAATGAAGAAAAATAAAGAAAGCATAAAGGGGGAGTCCGAGGGAGAAGAGAGATCTGGGGAAGGCAGAGGAGAGAGGAGAAGAAAACCGCGCCGGCGCACTGGGCTTCACCGCCGCCGTCGCATCATTGTCGGACCGTGGAGAGAGAGCGTTTGTGGAGGGAGCCATGGGAGAGAGTGACGAGCCCAAGCTAGGACTGGGAGGGAGAAGCCACCGCCGGGCATCCTCATTGCCATCACTGGAGATCTGGTTGTCGCCGACCATCGTCCTTGCGCCGCGTCAGAAACAGAACTGCGAATGGAAGGGAGTGCGAACCAAAGCCACAGACGGAGAAGAAAGAGCGCGCGTGGAGGAGGTGAAGCCGTCGCTGTCACCGTCGTGTGTGGAGCCGCCGCCGCGCCTGGTCTCCATTGCTGCTGAGCTTTGACCGCTACCGTTCTTGCCGCCGTCAAGCCTCGGTTAGCACTGCCGAAGCTCCTGCCACCACTATCATTGAGGAAGCTCACCAGAGTCGCTGGAGGCTGCCGTTGCTCACTCTGGTTCTATTTTGAGTTGCGTAGCCGTGTTTTTGGCCGCTGGGGACAGTGTTGTGGCTGCCAGAGTTACCGTCAGAGCTGCCGCTGCTTCGTTCCTAGTTCTTTTTTGTGCAGTAGGTATTTTGCTCTGAAAACCTCTCTGTTTATTCTGTTATAGATTATCGAGTTTTGCATGACAATTTTATGTCAGGGTTGAGTTACTGTTATTAGCTGGTGCCCTTGAGGCTGTTACTGCTGCAGAACATAGTCGGAGTTAACGTCGTTGTTTTCGAACCAAGGGTAAAAGGTTTCCTTTAACGCGTTGGTTCGACTTTTCGAGGTAGGGGATTGTTTTAAAGTTAAAATATTTTGGAGTTGAATACTTGATGAGTTTAGTGAATTAATGCAAATGAATTAATATCTGTGATTGAAATGATTTTCTACTGTGATTGAAGTTGTGGCTGAATTGATTATTGATTTGTCTATTTGTTGAGTTTCTGACGAAAATGACTTAATATGTTGATTTTGAACGTTTGTTTAAAATTGGTTCTTATTGATTTTGAATGATGGATTTGGAAATGTTAATTTGAAATGTTAGTTTTGATTGAGTAGAGGTTGAAAAGAGGGGACCCATGACAGGTGGCAAACTCTAGTTTTTAAGGGAGGTGTTGCCGAAATTTTTCAAAGAATTTTGAAGAAGTTTTGGTTGTGATTTCAAAAATGATTTAGATTTAAGTAACTTTAATAAAAGAAGTATGTTTTGAATGTTTTTGAAAATTATTAAAGAGAATTGGATTCTTATGATTTGTTTAACTTGTGGTTTTAAACTCATTTGATTTCTAAAAAAGATATTTGATTAACTAGCCAAACAATTTAAGTGGTGAATTCAATAAACTCAAGGGTTTGGGAATAGGAAAGTGAGTTTAAGATTTTTAACGAAATTGAACATAAGAGTTAAGAGGAAGAAAGTTATTTTAAGAAATATGATGAAAAATGTGTGGTGTTGATTTGGAGGCGAGTTTAGTGAGTTATTTGGAGGTTGTCTTTGAAATTGAGGTGTGATTTAGTGATAATTGGGTTGTTTGAGATTTGGTGATGATTCTGGTTAATTATAGTGATGTGGGGTAATGACTGTGATTGATGACGTTAGTTGTGGTATTGATGACAAGATTCGTGATGAATGAGACATGATTGAGAATGATGTGGATATTGATGAATTATAATTGAAATATTCATATGGCTTATTTATTTGAATTATCTGAGATACGAGTTTTCCTGGGTAAAGTAACATAGCATGCCACCACGTGTTCCAGGTTGAGACTCGATACTCGATTGACCCTACGATGTATGGTTGACCGGGCACTTATAAATTTCCGGGAATGGTACCCCCATTGAGTGATTTGATATATATATGAGAAAAAGCTATGCATAGACTTATGGCTGCTCCGTGGCCGGCGTTCAATGCCAACAATGCTCCCCTCTTGGGGCGTTGAACGCCGAGTGAGGGCTTCTTCACTGGCGTTCAACTTTAACACTCCATCTGGAGTGTTCTGTTTTCACTGCTGTGAATTCTGTCTCTTGACTGATGCACATGATCATGACTCTAACAACTAAAAGAAAAACAAAATAAAATAAATAAAGTTGAGTAAAGTTGGGTTGCCTCCCAACAAGCACTCTTTTAACGTCACTAGCTTGATGTTCAGCTCCTTACGGAGGTGAGTATGAGCTCAGATTTTTGCCTTTTGCAATGAATCTTCTTCCTGTCCTCTCATGAATGAGCTCCAAAGGTAGGACACGACTCACTGTGTGTGGTAAGACTGGCTTCTTATTGAAGACAACTATCATGCCAGGTGAGAGGCATTCAGTAGGAACTTTCTTATCCCTCCAGCCTTTAGGTACTTTCTTTTTCGTACCTTTGTGCTTAGAGCTTGTTGGTGGCTGCCCAACACCAAACCTAGAATTGATGTCTGGGGGCTCTGCAGAGCTCTGCACAGAAAGAGAGGGTTGGCACACTAGGTGTTGCAATGTTATCTCTCTTTTATATAGAGACTTAGGATGAGACATCTTTAATAAGATGTGATCCTTCCCTAACTTTAGGGTTAGTTCTCCCATAGCCACATCAATTATAGCATTGGCTGTGGCTAGGAAAGGTCTTCCAAGAATGACACAATCATCCTCATCCTCTCCTATGTCTAAGACAATGAAGTTTGCAGGGATGTAGTGGTTTTCAACTTTAACCAAGACATTCTCTACTAAACCATATGGCTTCTTCATGGTCTTGTCTGCCATCTCTAAAGAGATGTGCGCAGCTTGTACCTCAAGGATTCCCAACTTCTCCATTACAGAGAGTGGCATGAGGTTGATGCTTGACCCTAGGTCACACAGAGTCTTATCAAAGGTTATGGTGCCTATGGTGTAAGGAATCATAAAGCGTCCAGCACCTGGAAGCTTCTAAGGTAGCTCTTGTTGAACCAAAAAATGGATTTCTTTGGTAAGTAGTGGAGGTTCTTCCTCCAGAGGCTTTGTACCAAATAACTTGGCATTCAGCCTCATAAGAGCTCCTAGGTATCGAGCAACTTGCTCTTCCCTAGTGTCTTCATCCTCACTTGAGGATGAATAGTAATCAGAACTCATACACTGTTGGTGCACGAAATTGTGATCACTACAACTCAAATAATCCCTAGTAATGGCTCCAAAGACTTGGGGCTCAATACCATGGCATAAACACAACTTCGCACAACTAACCAGCAAGTGCACTGGGTCGTCCAAGTAATAAACCTTACGCGAGTAAGGGTTGATCCCACGGAGATTGTTGGTATGAAGCAAGCTATGGTCACCCTGTAAATCTTAGTCAGGCAGACTCAAATGGGTATAGATGATGAATGAATAAAACATAAAGATAAAGATAGAGATACTTATGTATATCATTGGTGAGAGCTTCAGATAAGCGTATGAAGATGCTTTCCCTTCCGTCTCTCTGCTTTCCTACTGTCTTCATCCAATCCTTCTTACTCCTTTCCATGGCAAGCTTATGCAAGGGTTTCACCGTTGTCAGTGGCTACCTCCCATCCTCTCAGTGAAAATGTTCAACGCACCCTGTCACGGCACGGCTATCCATCTGTCGGTTCTCGGTCAGGCCGGAATAGAATCCATTGATTCTTTTGCGTCTGTCACTAATGCCCCGCCTGCTAGGAGTTTGAAGCACGTCACAGTCATTCAATCATTGAATCCTACTCAGAATACCACAGACAAGGTTAGACCTTCCGGATTCTCTTGAATGCCGCCATCAGTTCTTGCTTATACCACGAAGACTCTGATCTCACGGAATGGCTGGCTCGTTTGTCAGGCGAGCACTCAGTTGTCAGGCGATCAACCATGCATCATGTATCAGAAATCCAAGAGATATTCACCCAATCTAAGGTAGAACGGAGGTGGTTGTCAGTCACACGTTCATAGGTAAGAATGATGATGAGTGTCACGGATCATCACATTCATCAAGTTGAAGAACAAGTGATATCTTGGACAAAGAACAAGCGGAATTGAATAGAAGAACAATAGTAATTGCATTAATACTCGAGGTACAGCAGAGCTCCACATCTTAATCTATGGTGTGTAGAAACTCCACCGTTGAAAATACATAAGAACAAGGTCTAGGCATGGCCGTGAGGCCAGCCTCCCAATGATCTAAGATAGCATAAGAACAAAGATAGCTACCAAGATGTCTAAATACAATAGTAAAAGGTCCTACTTATAGAGAACTAGTAGCCTAAGGTTTACAGAGATGAGTAAATGACATAAAAATCCACTTCCGGGCCCACTTGGTGTGTGCTTGGGCTGAGCAATGAAGCATTTTCGTGTAGAGACTCTTCTTGGAGTTAAACGCCAGCTTTTATGCCAGTTTGGGCGTTTAACTCCCATTTAGGTGCCAGTTCCGGCGTTTAACGCTGGGAAATCTAAGGGTGACTTTGAACGCCGGTTTGGGCCATCAAATCTTGGGCAAAGTATGGACTATCATATATTGCTGGAAAGCCCAGGATGTCTACTTTCCAACGCCGTTGAGAGCGCGCCAATTAGGCTTCTGTAGCTCCAGAAAATCCACTTCGAGTGCAGAGAGGTCAGAATCCAACAGCATCTGCAGTCCTTTTCAGTCTCTGAATCAGATTTTTGCTCAGGTCCCTCAATTTCAGCCAGAAAATACCTGAAATCACAGAAAAACACACAAACTCATAGTAAAGTCCAGAAAAGTGAATTTTAACTAAAAACTAATAATAATATACTAAGAACTCAACTAAAACTACTAAAAACATACTAAAAACAATGCCAAAAAGCGTACAAATTATCCGCTCATCACAACACCAAACTTAAATTGTTGGTTGTCCTCAAGCAACTGAAAATCAAATAAGATAAAAAGAAGAGAATATGCAATGAACTCCAAAAACATCTATGAAGATCAGTATTAATTAGATGAGCGGGGCTGTTAGTTTTTTGCCTCTGAATAGTTTTGGCATCTCACTTTATCCTTTGAAATTCAGAATGATTGGCTTCTTTAGGAACTCAGAATCCAGATAGTGTTATTGATTCTCCTAGTTAAGTATGATGATTCTTGAACACAGCTACTTCATGAGTCTTGGCCGTGGCCCAAAGCACTCTGTCTTCCAGTATTACCACCGGATACATACATGCCACAGACACATAATTGGGTGAACCTTTTCAGATTGTGACTCAGCTTTGCTAGAGTCCCCAATTAGAGGTGTCCAGGGTTCTTAAGCACACTCTTTTTGCCTTGGATCACAACTTTATTTCTTTCTTTTTCTTTCTCTTTTTTTTTCGTCTCTTTTCTCTTTTTTTTTTCGTTTTTTTTTGTATTCACTGCTTTTTCTTGCTTCAAGAATCATTTTTATGATTTTTCAGATCCTCAGTAACATGTCTCCTTTTTCATCATTCTTTCAAGAGCCAACATTCATGAACCACAAATTCAAAAGACATATGCACTGTTTAAGCATACATTCAGAAAACAAAAGTGTTGCCACCACATCAAAATAATTAAACTGTTATAAAATTCAAAATTCATGCAATTCTTATCTTTTTCAATTAAGAACATTGTTTATTTAAGAAAGGTGATGGATTCATAGGACATTCATAACTTTAAGGCATAGACACTAAGACACTAATGATCATAAGACACAAACATGGACAAACATAAAGCATAAATTTTCGAAAAACAAGAAAATAAAGAACAAGGAGATTAAAGAACGGGTCCACCTTAGTGATGGCGGCTTGTTCTTCCTCTTGAAGGTCTTATGAAGTGCTTGAGCTCCTCAATATCTCTTCCTTGTCTTTGTTGCTCCTCTCTCATGATTCTTTGATCTACTCTAATTTCATGGAGGAGGATGGAATGTTCTTGGTGCTCCACCCTTAGTTGTCCCATGTTGGAACTCAATTCTCCTAGAGAGGTGTTCAGTTGCTCCCAATAGTCTTGTGGAGGAAAGTGCATCCCTTGAGGTATCTCAGGGATCTCATGATGAGAAGGGTCTCTTGTTTGCTCCATCCTTTTCTTAGTGATGGGCTTATCCTCATCAATGGGGATGTCTCCTTCTATGTCCACTCCAACTGAATAACAGAGGTGACAAATAAGATGAGGAAAGGCTAACCTTGCCAAGGTAGAGGACTTGTCCGCCACCTTATAGAGTTCTTGGGCTATAACCTCATGAACTTCTACTTCTTCTACAATCATGATGCTATGGATCATGATGGCTCGGTCTAGAGTAACTTCAGACCGGTTGCTAGTGGGAATGATTGAGCGTTGGATAAACTCCAACCATCCTCTAGCCACGGGCTTGAGGTCATGCCTTCTCAATTGAACCGGCTTCCCTCTTGAATCTCTCTTCCATTGGGCGCCCTCTTCACAAATGTCAGTGAGGACTTGGTCCAACCTTTGATCAAAGTTGACCCTTCTAGTGTAAGGATGTTCATCTCCTTGCATCATGGGCAAGTTGAATGCTAACCTTACATTTTCCGGACTAAAATCCAAGTATTTCCCCCGAACCATAGTAAGGCAATTCTTTGGATCCGGGTTCACACTTTGATCATGGTTCTTGGTGATCCATGCATTGGCATAGAACTCTTGAACCATTAAGATTCCGACTTGTTGAATGGGGTTGGTGAGGACTTCCCAACCTCTTCTTCGGATCTCATGTCGGATCTCCGGATATTTACTCTTTTTGAGTGAAAAAGGGACCTCGGGGATCACCTTCTTCAAGGCCACAACTTCATAGAAGTGGTCTTGATGCACCCTTGAGATGAATCTCTCCATCTCCCATGACTCGGAGGTGGAAGCTTTTGCCTTCCCTTTCCTCTTTCTAGAGGTTTCTTCGGCCTTAGATGCCATAAATGGTTATGGAAAAACAAAAAACAATGCTTTTACCACACCAAACTTAAAAGGTTTGCTCGTCCTCGAGCAAAAGAAGAAAGAAGAGAGTAGAAGAAGAAGAAATGAGGAAGAAGGGAATGGCTTTGTGTTCGGCCAAAGAGGGGGAGAAGTGGTGTTTAGGTTGTGTGAAAATGAAGGGGTGAGGAAGGGTTTATATAGGAGAGGGGGGCTCATGGTTCGGTCATGTATGGGTGGGTTTGGGAGGGAAAGTGGTTTGAATTTGAAGGGTGAGGTAGGTGGGGTTTTATGAAGGATGGATGTGAGTAGTGAAGAGAAAGATGGGATTTGATAGGTGAAGGGTTTTTGGGGAAGAGGTGTTGAGGTGATTGGTGAATGGGTGAAGAAGAGAGAGAGTGGTGGGGTTGGTGGGGATCCTGTGGGGTCCACAGACCCTGTGGTGTCAAGGAAAAGTCATCCCTGCACCAAATGGCATGCAAAAACACGTTTTGAGCCAATTCTGGCGTTAAACGCCGGGCTGGTGCCCATTTCTGGCGTTTAACGCCAGGTTCTTGCCCTTTCCTGGCGTTTAACGCCAGTCTGGTGCCCCTTTCTGGCGTTAAACGCCCAGAATGGTGCCAGACTAGGCGTTAAACGCCCATCTGCTAGCCTTACTGGCGTTTAAACGCCAGTAGGTTCTTCCTCCAGGGTGTGCTATTTTTCTTCCTGTTTTTCATTCTGTTTTTGCTTTTTCAATTGATTTTGTGACTTCTCATGATCATCAACCTACAAAAAACATAAAATAACAAAAGAAAATAGATAAAATATAACATTGGGTTGCCTCCCAACAAGCGCTTCTTTAATGTCAGTAGCTTGACAGAGGGCACTCATGGAGCCTCACAAATGATCAGAGCAATGTTGGAACCTCCCAACACCAAACTTAGAGTTTGAATGTGGGGGTTCAACACCAAACTTAGAGTTTGGTTGTGGCCTCCCAACACCAAACTTAGAGTTTGACTGTGGGGGCTCTGTTTGACTCTGATTTGAGAGAAGCTCTTCATGCTTCCTCTCCATGGTGACAGAGGGATATCCTTGAGCCTTAAACACAAAGGATTCTTCATTCACTTGAATGATTAGTTCACCTCTATCAACATCAATCACAGCCTTTGCTGTGGCTAGGAAGGGTCTGCCAAGGATGATGGTTTCATCCATGCACTTCCCAGTCTCTAGGACTATGAAATCAGCAGGGATGTAATGGTTTTCAATCTTCACCAAAACATCCTCTACAAGTCCATGAGCTTGTTTTCTTGAGTTGTCTGCCATCTCTAATAAGATTCTTGCAGCTTGCACCTCAAAGATCCCTAGCTTCTCCATTACAGAGAGAGGCATGAGGTTTACACTTGACCCTAAGTCACACAGAGCCTTCTTGAAGGTCATGGTGCCTATGGTACAAGGTATTGAAAACTTCCCAGGATCTTGTCTCTTTTGAGGTAATTTCTGCCTAGACAAGTTATCTAGTTCTTTGGTGAACAAAGGGGGTTCATCCTCCCAAGTCTCATTTCCAAATAACTTGTCATTTAGCTTCATGATTGCTCCAAGGTATTTGGCAACTTGCTCTTCAGTGACATACTCATCCTCTTCAGAGGAAGAATACTCATCAGAGCTCATGAAGGGCAGAAGTAAGTCCAATGGAATCTCTATGGTCTCATTTTGAGCCTCAGATTCCCATGGTTCCTCATTGGGAAACTCAGTGGAAGTCAGTGCACACCCACTGAGGTCTTCCTCAGTGGCGTTCACTTCCTCTCCTTCCTCTCCAAATTCGGCCATGTTGATGGCCTTGCACTCTCCTTTTGGATTTTCTTCTGTGTTGCTTGGAAGAGTACTTGGAGGGAGTTCAGTAACTTTCTTGCTCAGCTGTCCCACTTGTGCCTCCAAATTCCTAATGGAGGACCTTGTTTCAGTCATGAAACTTTGAGTGGTCTTGATTAGATCAGAGACCATGGTTGCTAAGTCAGAGGGGTTCTGCTTAGAATTCTCTGTCTGTTGCTGAGAAGATGATGGAAAAGGCTTGCTATTGCTAAACCTGTTTCTTCCACCATTATTGTTGTTGAAACCTTGTTGAGGTCTCTCTTGATTCTTCCATGAGAAATTTGGATGATTTCTCCATGAAGAATTATAGGTGTTTCCATAGGGTTCTCCTAGGTAATTCACCTCTTCCATTGAAGGGTTCTCAGGATCATAAGCTTTTTCTTCAGATGAAGCATCCTTAGTACTGCCAGGTGCATTTTGCATTCCAGACAGACTTTGAGAAATCAAATTGACTTGTTGAGTCAATATCTTGTTCTGAGCCAGAATGGCATTCAGAGTATCAATCTCAAGAACTCCTTTCTTCTGACTTGTCCCATTGTTCACAAGATTCCTTTCAGAAGTGTACATGAATTGGTTATTTGCAACCATTTCAATTAGCTCTTGAGCTTCTGTAGGCGTCTTCTTCAGATGAAGAGATCCTCCAGCAGAGCTATCCAAAGACATCTTGGATAGTTCAGAGAGACCATCATAGAAAATACCTATGATGCTCCATTCAGAAAGCATATCAGAGGGACACTTTCTGATCAATTGTTTGTATCTTTCCCAAGCTTCATAGAGGGATTCTCCATCCTTCTATCTGAAGGTTTGGACTTCCACTCTAAGCTTACTCAATTTTTGAGGTGGAAAGAACTTTGCCAAGAAGGCATTGACTAGCTTTTCCCATGAGTCCAGGCTTTCTTTAGGTTGTGAGTCCAACCATGTCCTAGCTCTGTCTCTTACAGCAAAAGGGAATAGCATAAGTCTGTAGACCTCAGAGTCAACCCCATTAGTCTTGACAGTGTCACAGATTTGCAAGAATTCAGCTAAGAACTGATGAGGATCTTCCAATGGAAGTCCATGGAACTTGCAATTCTGTTGCATTAGAGAAACTAATTGAGGCTTAAGCTCAAAGTTGTTTGCTCCAATGGCAGGGATAGAGATGCTTCTCCCATAGAAGTCGGGAGTAGGTGCAGTAAAGTCACCCAGCACCTTCCTTGCATTGTTTGCATTGTTGTTGTTTTCGGCTGCCATGGGTTCTTCTTGTTTAAAGATTTCTGTTAGGTCCTCTACAGAAAGTTGTGCCTTAGCTTCTCTTAGCTTTCGCTTCAAGGTCCTTTCAGGTTCAGGGTCAGCTTCAACAAGAATGCCTTTGTCTTTGTTCCTGCTCATATGAAAGAGAAGAGAACAAGAAAATATGGAATCCTCTATGTCACAGTATAGAGATTCCTTGAGGTGTCAGAAGAACAGAAAAATAGAAGAAAGAGGTAGAAGAATTCGAACTTAATCAGATAGAGTTCGAATTGTGCATTGAGAAGGAGTGGTACTCCATAAATAGAAGGATGTGAGAAGAGGGGAAGAGAATTTTCAAAAATTAATTAAAAAGATTTTAAAAACATTTTGAAAAATTGATTGATAATTTTCGAAAACTAAAAGTGGAAAAGGAATCAAGTGATTTTTGAAAAAGATTTTGAAATTAGAGTTTAAAAAGATATGATTGAAAACTATTTTTTTTGAAAAAGATATGATTGAAAAGATATGATTTGAAGACAATTTTAAAAAGATTTGATTTTAAAAATTAATGACTTGCCTAACAAGAAAAGATATGATTCAAACATTAAACCTCTCTCAACAGAAAAGGCAACATACTTGAAATGTTCAATCAAATCATTAATTGTTAGCAAGTATCTTTGAAAAAGGAAAGAAATTGATTTTGAAAACATTTGATTGAAAAGATTTGATTTGAAAAAGATTTGATTTTGAAAAACTTTGAAAACTTGAAAGAAAATTGATTTTGAAAACAAAATCTTCCCTCTTGTGCCATCCTGGCGTTAAACGCCCAGAATGGTGCACATTCTGGCGTTTAACGCCCAAAACTCTACCCTTTTGGGCGTTAAACGCCCAGCCAGGCACCCTGGCTGGCGTTTAAACGCCAGTCTGTCTTCTTCACTGGGCATTTTGAACGCCCAGCTTTTTCTGTATAATTCCTCTGCTGTATGTTCTGAATCTTCAATTCTCTGTATTATTGACTTGAAAAGACACAAATTTAAAAATTTTTTTTTTGGATTTTTAATAAGAATAATCAGAATGCGACTAAATAACAATGCATGCAAGACACCAAACTTGGCAGTTTGCATACTACTGACGCTAATGAGAATGCATATGAGACACATAAACACTCAAGTCAAGAGAATTCAAAGATCAGAGTAAGAAATAATCAAGAATTACTTGAAGATCCTTAAGACACATGAATGAATGCATGCAATTGACACCAAACTTAAAATGAGACACTAGACTCATAAAATATTTTTGGTTTTTATGATTTTGAAGAATTTTTTTTTTGTGTTTTTTCGAAAATTATATGGGAATAGAAAATGAAGGTTTCAGAATTCTCAGTTTGGATTCCAGGAATCATTGCAATGTTAGTCTAAAACTCCGGTCCAGGAATTAGACATGGCTTCACAGCCAGCCAAGCTTTCAAAGAAAGCTTCGGTCCAAAACACTAGACATGGCCAATGGCCAGCCAAGCCTTAGTAGATCATTGCTCCAATAGCAAGATTGATAGAAATCAACAAGCTCTTGTGATGATAGGTTGAAACCTCGGTCCAATGAGATTAGACATGGCTTCTCAGCCAGCCAGATTTCAGCAGATCATCATGAAACACTAGAATTCATTCTTAAGAACTCTGAGGAAAAATACCTAATCTAAGCAACAAGATGTACCGTCAGTTGTCCATACACAAAACAATCCCCGGCAACGGCGCCAAAAACTTGGTGCACGAAATTGTGATCACTACAACTCAAATAATCCCTAGTAATGGCTCCAAAGACTTGGTGCTCAATACCATGGCATAAACACAACTTCGCACAACTAACCAGCAAGTGCACTGGGTCGTCCAAGTAATAAACCTTACGCGAGTAAGGGTCGATCCCACGGAGATTGTTGGTATGAAGCAAGCTATGGTCACCTTGTAAATCTTAGTCCGGCAGACTCAAATGGGTATAGATGATGAATGAATAAAACATAAAGATAAAGATAGAGATACTTATGTATATCATTGGTGAGAGCTTCAGATAAGCGTATGAAGATGCTTTCCCTTCCGTCTCTCTGCTTTCCTACTGTCTTCATCCAATCCTTCTTACTCCTTTCCATGGCAAGCTTATGCAAGGGTTTCACCGTTGTCAGTGGCTACCTCCCATCCTCTCAGTGGAAATGTTCAACGCACCCTGTCACGGCACGGCTATCCATCTGTCGGTTCTCGGTCAGGCCGGAATAGAATCCATTGATTCTTTTGCGTCTGTCACTAACGCCCCGCCTGCTAGGAGTTTGAAGCACGTCACAGTCATTCAATCATTGAATCCTACTCAGAATACCACAGACAAGGTTAGACCTTCCGGATTCTCTTGAATACCGCCATCAGTTCTTACCTATACCACGAAGACTCTGATCTCACGGAATGGCTGGCTCATTTGTCAGGCGAGCACTCGGTTGTCAGGCGATCAACCATGCATCATGTATTAGAAATCCAAGAGATATTCACCCAATCTAAGGTAGAACGGAGGTGGTTGTCAGTCACACGTTCATAGGTGAGAATGATGATGAGTGTCACGGATCATCACATTCATCAAGTTGAAGATCAAGTGATATCTTGGACAAAGAACAAGCGGAATTGAATAGAAGAACAATAGTAATTGCATTAATACTCGAGGTACAGCAGAGCTCCACACCTTAATCTATGGTGTGTAGAAACTCCACCGTTGAAAATACATAAGAACAAGGTCTAGGCATGGCCGTGAGGCCAGCCTCCCAATGATCTAAGATAGCATAAGAACAAAGATAGCTACCAAGATGTCTAAATACAATAGTAAAAGGTCCTACTTATAGAGAACTAGTAGCCTAAGGTTTACAGAGATGAGTAAATGACATAAAAATCCACTTCCGGGCCCACTTGGTGTGTGCTTGGGCTGAGCAATGAAGCATTTTCGTTTAGAGACTCTTCTTGGAGTTAAACGCCAGCTTTTATGCCAGTTTGGGCGTTTAACTCCCATTTAGGTGCCAGTTCCGGCGTTTAACGCTGGGAAATCTAAGGGTGACTTTGAACGCCGGTTTGGGCCATCAAATCTTGGGCAAAGTATGGACTATCATATATTGCTGGAAAGCCCAGGATGTCTACTTTCCAACGCCGTTGAGAGCGCGCCAATTAGGCTTCTGTAGCTCCAGAAAATCCACTTCGAGTGCAGGGAGGTCAAAATCCAACAGCATCTGCAGTCCTTTTCAGTCTCTGAATCAGATTTTTGCTCAGGTCCCTCAATTTCAGCCAGAAAATACCTGAAATCACAGAAAAACACACAAACTCATAGTAAAGTCCAGAAAAGTGAATTTTAACTAAAAACTAATAAAAATATACTAAGAACTCAACTAAAACTACTAAAAACATACTAAAAACAATGCCAAAAAGCGTACAAATTATCTGCTCATCAACTGTAGAAGTGCATATAAAGGAACCTCAATGGTCTTTATGGTTTTCTTTGGTTCTGGGATAGAGGATTCTTGAGTAGGCTTCAAGCACTCAATGGGTGTGCTTGGGCTGGTGTTCAACGCCAGCTTTGTCAGCTTATTAGGCATTGAATGCCCTTGTTGTCCATACTGACTGGCGTTAAACGCCAGTTCCTCTAGCATTCTGAGCGTTGAACACCCAGCAGGGATGTCCTTACTGGCGTTTAACGGCAGCTTCCCTGGGCTGGTGGGCGTTGAAACCCCAGTGAGGGGTTCCTCAGTGGCGTTTAACGCTAGAATAGCTGCCTGGTTGGGCGTTGAACGCCTAGTGAGGGGTTCCTCACTGGCATTCAGCGACAGAAAGCCTTCCTATTTGGGCATTGAACGCACAGCCAGTGCTCTCTCGCTGGCGTTCAACGCTAGCTTTTCTGCCAGGATGGACATTAAATGCCCAGTGAGGGGTTGCTCACTGATGTTTAACGCCAGGCTTGCTGCCATTGTGGGCGTTGAATGCCAGTGAAGGCTTTTTCACTGGTGTTCAACACCTTCCCATTCTTCTCTGTTTTGACCTCAACCTCCATGGTTATTGCTGATGAACGGAAAATTGATGGTTTAGAATTTCACGAATGAATTCTCGTTGCAAGTATAGTTTCTAAACTAACAATAATCCTTTCATGCAAACATTTGTTTGTCACAAGTACGAACCCATAAATTAATAACTGAAGTATTTAATCCTCGGGTCATTCTCCCTAGGAATTACAATAAAGTGTCTTGTTATTGGTTATGAGGTATATTTTGGAGTTTTGAGATGAGAGACAAGAATTGTATATGGCAAGGAAATTCAAATAACAAAAACGTCTTGGCAAGGGTTGGTTGTCAGGGATCTCTATCCCTATAACTAACCACAACATGAGAATTGGTAAGGATCAATCTCATTAAATCATCCTCTAACTAGTAGTAAAGGAAAGTAAAATGAGCTATATCAATCAAAGCCCATATGTCCTAACTCTCTACTAATCCAATTAGTGAGAACTATATTTAATGGCTCCCAATCATCAATTACTTGGACATTAGTAACTCAAGAGTTCCTAAGTTACCTCTCCAAGCCAAGAACATAAAATTCTATTCTAACACTCCTCCAAGCATTTCATCAAACACTTGGAAGGCACAAAAGGAAAACATAGTAAATCAACAACAAGAATGAATTCTAACAACAACTAATTGCAAAGAATTAACAACAACAATTAAAGAAAACAAGATCTACATGAATTACCTCAAATTGCATTAAAGGAAAATAGAAGAAGAAAGAGTGCATCAACAACAAAGTAAACAATTACAAGAATGAAATACAAAATTAGAGAGAGGAAGAGTAGAGGAACAAGAAATTGTAAAGGAAAAGTAAATCAAAACATGAATTAAGCCTAGATCTAAGAAGAGATTAACCTAAACCTAAACTTAATCCTAATCCTAGAGAGAAGAGAGAGCTTCTCTCTCTAAAAACTAACTTTGCCTCCAAAACTAAACTAAACTAAGCTAATGATAACTAAGTGTCTAAAACGTATTTTTCATTCCTCTTCAATCCTTGGGGTATATAGCATCATAAATGAGTTGGATTGGGCCTACAAGGCTTCTAAAATCGCTGGCCATGAGTTGCAGTAAGTGAATCATGTGCAATCATCGGCGCGTATGCGTATAGTGCACATACGCATCCTTATACGCGTGGCAACTATAGAAAATCTTATATCATTTCGAAGCCCTGAATGTTAGCTTTCCAATGCAACTAAAACTGCGTCATTTGGATCTCTATAGCTCAAGTTATGATTGTTTAAGTGCGAAGAGGTCAGGCTTGACAACTTTTTGATTCCTTCATTTATTAATGAGTTCTCCATTTTTACATGCTTTTTCTTCATTCCCTCAATCCAATCTTTGCCTTCTAAACCTGAAATCACTTAACAAACATATCAAGGCATCTAGTAGAATCAAGGTAAATTAAAATTAGCTATTTTAAGATCTAAAAAGCATGTTTTCACTCTTAAGCACAATTAAAGGAGAATTTACAAAACCATGCTATCTTTGTGAATAAATGGGAGAAAAGTTGACAAAATCCTCTAAATCTAACACAAGATAAACTCTAAAAATGGGGTTTATCAATGGCCTTGTACTCTTCTCTAGGATTAACCTCAGTATTACTAGGAAGTGTGTCAGGAGGGATCTTAGGGATCCTCTTGCTCAGTTGACCAACTTGTACCTCCAAGTTTCTAATAGAGGACTTTGTTTCATTAATGAAACTATGAGTGGTCTTAGTGAAGATGGAGACTAGAATGGCTAAGTTAGAAAGTATTGGCTTAGAGGTCTCCATATTCCCTTGAGAAGATGGGAACGATGGTCTGTTGTTGAACATATTCTGGTTCCTACCACCTTGATTGAAACCTTGCCGAGGTTACTGTTGATCCTTCCAGGAGAGGTTAAGATGATTCCTCCATGAAGGATTGTAGGTGTTTCCATAGGGTTCTCCCATATAATTCACCTCCTCCATGGTGTCTTGATCAGGATCATAAGCTTTTGATTCAGAAGAAGCTTCTTGATTACTGCCAGCTGCAGCTTGCATTCCAGTCATATGTTGAGAGATTATATTGACCTGATAGGTCAAGATCTTATTCTGAGCCAGGATGGCATTCAGAGTCTCAAATTCATGAACTCCTTTCTTCTGAGAGGTACGATGGTTTACATGATTCCTCTCAGAGGTGTACATGAATTGGTTGTTTGCAACCATCTCAATGAGCTCTCTAGCTTCTGCAGGCGTTTTCTTCAAGTGGAGAGATCCACCTACAGAGCTGTCCAATGAAATTTTGGACAATTCAGATAAACCATCATAGAACACACCTATGATGGACCACTTTGAGAGCATGTCAAGTGGACATCTGCTGATTAGTTGCTTGTATCTTTCCCAAGCTTCATAGAGAGATTTACCTTCTCTTTGTCTGAAGGTTTGAATATCCTCTCTAATTTTGCTCATCCTTTGAGGAGGAAAGAATTTAGCAAGAAAAGCATTAAACAGCTTTTCCCAAGAGTCAAGACTCTCTTTATACTGGGCATCCAACCAGTTTTTAGCTTTATCCCTTACTACAAAAGGAAAGAGCATAAGTTTATAAACCTCAGGATTTACTCCATTGGTTTTTACAGTATCACAGATTAGCAAAAACTCAGCTAAAAACTGATGTGGATCTTCCATTGGAAGTCCATGATATTTGTAATTCTGCTGTAGAAGAGAGATTAATTAAGGCTTAAGCTCAAAATTGTTAGCTCCAATGGCAGGTACAACAATGCTTCTGCCATAAAAATCAGAGGTAGGCATGGTGAAGTCACCAAGGACCTTTCTAGGCTCCTCTTGTGATTCGGCCATGTCTTCTTATTCTTGTTCAAAACTTTCTGAAAGGTCTCTTCCGGAGTGTTGTGCTTTAGCTCTTTGTAAGCTCTTCCTTAAAGTTCTTTTAGGTTCAGGATCAGTAGTCAAGAGGGGTTCTTTATCCCTGTTCCTGGTCATAAACAAGAAAAAAAGAAAAAAGAAGAAAAGAAGAAAAGAGACTATTCCAATAGGCAAGAAGCTCTTTCTTAAAGTCAAAATAGAAGAAAGAAAAAAAAAGAAGAAAGAAGATGGAAAGGAAATCACAAGAAAGCTTTTTGTGCCACATGGATTAAAGAGCTTCCAGTGAGATGTTAAGAAAGAAGAAGAAGACAGAAAAGAAGTAGAAGAAAAATACCTTCAAAATAATAGATAAGAGTAAATAAGGGAAGATATAAGATAAGAAGATAGAATAGAGAGGGAGTAGAGTTCGAATACTATAGATGTGAGAAGAACAGCAGTATAAATAGAAAAAGTAAATAAGAATTAAAATATTTTTGTTTTTATTTATTATTTAATTAATTTCGAAAATTAGTTAATTAATTTATAAAGAATTTAAAATTTAAATGTTAAATTTTCGAAAATAGAGGAGGGAAGAGAAGAAGAAGTTTTCGAAAATTAAGAGAGATGAGAGTTAGTTAGGTATTTTTGAAAAAGAAGAGAGAGAAGAAGAGAAGTAATTTTTGAAAATTAGGAAGAGAAGAGTTAGTTGGGAGGTTTTGAAAAAGAAGAGAGAGAAGATAGGATATTATTTTTGAAAATTAAGGAAGAGAAGAGTTAGTTAGGAAGTTTTGAAAAATAAGAGAGAGAAGATAAGATATTAATTAAGAAAAGATTTGAAATTAAAAAAAAATAGAAGATAAGATAAGAAAAGATTTGAAATTGAAATTTGAAATTAGAAAAAGATAAGATGAGAAATTTAATTTTGAAAAAGATTTAATTTTAAAATTTGAGATTTGAATAAGATAAGAAAATATTTTTGAATTTTGAAAAAGATATGATAAGATTTCAAAAAAGATAATATTTTATTTGAAAAAGATATTATTTTTAATTTTGAAAAGATTTGATTTTTTTTGAAAACTTGACAACTAAGATAAGATAAGATAAAAATTTAAAATCAAAATCTGAATTTTTATGGTTAATTTCAAAAATTATGGTTAGAAATTAGCTAGGAAAGATATTTTTTATTTTTTTATTAATTTAATGAGGAAAGAGAAAAACACAAAAAAGACACAACTTAAAATTTTTTGATCTAGTGCACCCAAATTTTCGAAAATTTGGAGGGAAACACAAGGAGACACCAAACTTAAAAATCTTAAGATCAGAACACATACAAGACTCAAGAACACTTTGAAGAAACACAAGAATACAAAGAACAAAATTTAAAGACTCAAAGAACTCAAGAACATAAAAAGGACACCAAACTAAAATTTTTTAGAAAACTTAACACAAATTTTCCAAAATCAAAAGAAAATAAACAAGAAAACACCAAACTTAAAGACTTGACACAAGAATTAATCCAAGAAAAATTATTTTTGAAAAGTTTTTGAAATAAAGATACCAAAAAATCGAAAATTACTGTAATTAATAAATACCAGGCACTTCCTCGTGGATCCGGGTCAAAGAAACTGGGCAGGGAGAACCCTCAGCATCAACACGGGTCTGATCCAGGTCCATCGGTCCCCAGCGCTGCAGGGTTGAGAAACGTCGAAGCTAGCTCTGCCAGGGATGTGATTCATGAGACTGGCTGCGCGACGCTTACCCTGGGAGATCCGGTGGATAGCCAGGATGTCTTCCATGCCTGTTTGTCGAAGATAGGAGAGCCTGAACGGCCGGGCACCGCTGACCACTATACTCGCAAGAGATCGGAGGGACGAGGCCACCCGGAGGTTCTGGACGCCGATGGAGGGTCTGACGGAATGGTGGTGCGACGACGTCCGGTTGATGTTGATGCCGAACCGGAAGTGGACAGTCTCAATAAGGAGGGAACCAGCTGGTTTGGCCACGGATGCCAACATGTATCGAGCCAGGAAGAGAAGTGCGCATTGGAAGAAAGTAAAGACGAAGCTATGGGTCAAGGGAATTTGAAGGACTGGAATAATGGGGATGCGGGTTCCGAGACAGAACCTGAACACGCACCACCTAATGCTGAGCAGAGGGATTCACAGGCAGAACAGTTAATAGAGAATAAGGAAACGTTGAAGCTAGCAGTGGAGTCAGGTGCAGTTTTCTATGACGATGAGGAAGATCTTATGGCGATTCTACAAAGTCAGAATGAAGTAATTGCAGCAAAAAGAAAACTGGCAAAACAGAAGGAGAAAGCTAGAAGAAGCAGGCCCAAACGACATAGCAAGGTGTGTAAGAACTATTTTAAATGATTTATAGTTGGTGGAATGTTAGAGGACTAGGAGGGAATGGAAAGTGGTGTATGGTGAAAGAATTGAAGAAAAAATATAGATTGAATATGCTAGGCTTGATTGAAACCAAGAAGGAGGCTGTGTCTAGGTTTGATGTAGCTCGTCTGTGGGGTTGTGATACGGTGGATTGGGAGTGTGTGGAGTCTGTTGGTGCATCGGGTGGTTTGCTGTTAATGTGGGATAATTATCTATTTACAAGACTGAATTGCTTTAAAGGGAACGGCTGGCTGTGCGTGGAGGGTGTTCTGACAAAAAACAATTTCAAATGTGTTTTCTGCTTGATATATGGTGCACATGTTAGGAGTGAAAAACTGGTAATGTGGGAGGAGTTAAGTTACATGGTGGGTCTTTGTCAGGTTCCGTTTTGCTTCATGGGAGACTTCAATGAGATACTACATTTGGAAGAAAGGAAAGGGGCTACTAGTCTACCGGCATCTGTGGAGGATTTTAAGGATTGGGTACAAGATCTGCAGTTAGTTGATTTACCATTAACTGACCGAAAGTTTACATGGTTTCGAGGTCAATCTTGTAGCCGCATTGACAGGGTCCTGGTCAGTTTGGAGTGGCTTGAGGAGTTCCCAGACACTCGATTGAAAGAAGGACCACGAGGCCTATCAGATCATTGTCCTTTGATTCTAGAAGACTCTAGAATCGGTGCGGGCCCAAGACCTTTTCGCAGTTTGGATTCTTGGTTTACACATGAGGGATTTCTGAAATTGGTAAAGGATGAGTGGAGGAAACTGGGAGACGACATGTTTACAAACAAGCTGAAGGCGTTGACAGTACCGCTCAGGAGATGGCATACGGATAATTTTGGGGATATGGATAACAGAATAAAGAATTTTGAGGAGGAGATCAAGAAGATTGATGACAAGGTCAGTGCTGGTAGTTATGATGGAACAATGGAGGCTAGACGTAAGGCATTGGTGACTTGTTGTGCGAAGTGGTATGTCAGAAAAGAGGTGCATTGGAAGCAGATGTCCAGATCCAAGCATGCTAGAGATATGGACAGGAACACTAGATACTTCCATAACTTAGCTTCGGCAAGGAGGAGGAACAACAGAATAGATTCTTTAATGATTAATGGGAGGCTGGTACGGAATCAGGCTAGAATAAAGTCTCAGATTGTGGGCTTTTATAAAGATCTTTATAGACAGGAGCATGCCCCTTTGATTGGGATCCGTGATGGGCTGGTTAAGCAGATTACTGGAGAAGAGGCAGCAATGTTAGAGGAGCTGCCATCGTCAGATGAAGTACGAGAGGCAGTCTGGGATTGCGAGTCCAGTAAAGCTCCAGGTAGTGATGGCTACAATATGAATTTTATCAAGAAATGCTGGGATGAGCTTGGTCAGGAGTTTACTGCAGTTGTGTTGAACTTTTTTCAGAATGCTAAGTTACCATCAGATGCTAATGTTACTTGGGTGGCCCTAGCACCAAAATTTGTGGGAGCTAAGGAGATCAAAGACTTAAGACCGATTAGTATGGTTGGATGTGTCTATAAGGTGATATCTAAAGTGCTGGTAAGAAGAATGCGATCAGTGATGCCGCATCTAGTGGGAGAGACTCAATCTGCTTTTGTAAAGGGTCGCAAGATACATGATGGTGCTCTCATTGCTTGTGAGACAGTTCACTGGCTTAAGCTGCGGAAGAAGCAAGCGGCAATAGTTAAATTGGACTTCCAGAAAGCCTATGACAGAGTGAGATGGAGCTTTGTGGATGTAGTGCTTCAGAAGATGGGTTTTGGTAGTAGATGGAGGACCTGGGTGAAGGAGTGTGTGACTACAGCATCTATGTCAATTTTGATCAATGGGTCACCAACCAAGCCGTTCAAGATGGAGAGGGGCCTCAGGCAAGGCGACCCTCTCTCCCCCTTCCTGTTTGTTCTCGTTGTTGACGTTCTGCACAGGATGGTGGGGGAGGCAGTTAGAAATAGCAGAATATCTCCACTACTGGTGGGAATGGATAATGTGGAATTGTCGCATCTCCAATTTGCAGACGATACCATTCTATTTTGTCCTCAGGAAACGGAAACGCTAGTGAACTACAAGAGGCTCCTGCGTTGTTTTGAGCTAATGTCTGGCCTAAGTATCAACTTTGAAAAATCTAGCCTAATTCCAGTCAACTGTGAGAAGGAATGGGTGATGAATATGTGTGGTCTATTGGGTTGTGGAGAAGCAGTTTTACCTGTTAGATACTTAGGGATTCCTCTTGGTGCTAATCCTAGATTGGTGAAGACTTGGAAACCTATCATAGACAAGGTTGAAGACAGGCTGAGTTTATGGAAAGCTAAATCCCTCAACAAAGCGGGTAAGTTGGTCCTTATAAAATCTGTCCTCAATAGCTTGCCGGTTTACTACTTAAGCTTGTATAAGATGCCAAAGGGAGTTGCAGATAGGA
Source organism: Arachis stenosperma (assembly GCF_014773155.1). Taxonomy (NCBI): domain Eukaryota; kingdom Viridiplantae; phylum Streptophyta; class Magnoliopsida; order Fabales; family Fabaceae; genus Arachis; species Arachis stenosperma. The sequence goes on from NC_080381.1 coordinate 100,229,860, forward strand.
TTATTGGGCTCCAAAGAAGGTTCCTGTGGAGTAAAGAAGATGGGAATAATGGGATACCAATGGTGAAATGGGAGGTAGTTCAGGCTCCGAAAAAACTAGGAGGTTTGGGGGTGGGAGATGCTCTAATTAGGAATGCAGCACTATTGTTCAAATGGTGGTGGCGTTTTTCAAAGGAGGACTGTCCGCTTTGGAAAAAGATTGTCTGCTCTTGTAATCAGTTGGACCCAACTGTAATGTTATCAAACCAACCTGTGCAACCAAGAGGGGGGCCGTGGAAAGATATATGCCAGCTTAATATTAAGGACCAATAGGTAAGAGATATGATGATCAGGGGTCTGTCGATGGAGGTGGGAAATGGCAGAAACATCCGCTTTTGGGAGGATGCGTGGTTACAAGATGGCTCCTTCAAAGAATGTTTTCCAAGACTCTTCTCGGTTTCAAATCAACAAGGATCCGTAATAGGGGACTGTGGGTTCTGGGATGGGCTACAGTGGGTGTGGAACTTCCAATGGAGGAGGGAACTCTTCCAATGGGAGTTAGAGTTGCTAAATCAATTACATGACCGGTTAAGGGACGTGAGGTTATCACTTGATAGAGAGGATTCAGTGAGTTGGAAATTTGATAAAAATGGAGTGTTTTCTACTAATTCTTTTGTGCAGGTGCTACATAATGAGACGCTCCCAGCAGACATCACAAGATACAACTTCACAAGCTCCATATGGACAGGATTGGTTCCACCAAGAGTTGAACTCTTTGCTTGGTTTGTGCTAATAGGAAGGGTAAATACGAAGGAGAGGCTGAGCAGACTTGGAATTATTAATCATCATGACAACATTTGTGTTTTGTGTAAAAAGAATATAGAATTTGTTCATCATTTATTTTTTGCATGTGAGTTCACGTGGCAGGTATGGTGTGCTTGGCTGACATTTTCTGATAGAGCGTGGGTCATCCCAGGAACCACTAAAGAGTTCTATGAGAGCTGGATTGAAGCAACAGGTGGGAAGTCAGAGCAAAGAAAATGGCTGATAGGATTCTGTGCGGTTATTTGGAACATCTGGCTGGAGCGAAATAGCAGAGTCTTCCAGCAGGTAGAGACAAGTGTTGAAGGAATTAAGATCATGTCCTTCTTGAGCTACAAGGAGTGGTGTGGAGTTGATCCGTTTGGTTGTTGATGGCAATGCCGGAGATGACAACGGATACCAGCTTTTCAGTTATGTCTGTGTTTATTTGGTTATCTTAGTTCCTTTGCTCCACTTTACTATGTTGAGCCTCTTTTGTTCAAAAAAAAAAAATAAATACTGAGACTCAAAGAAGCAAAAAGTTACCAAGAACATAAACAAAACGCTCTAACCAATTGAGCAAGAAAAATAAAACTATTCTTAAAAAGTTTTTTAAAATTTTCAAAATATAGAGAAAAAGAAAATAAAGATAAAAGACTCAAAGACTCTAACCAAAGAAAGAGAGTTATACTCTTGCAAAAATCAGAGACTCAAAGAACACAGAACTCAAACAAAGAAACGACAAATATTTCTTGTAAAAGTTTAAGAATTTTCGGGAGTAAAAAAAAAGAGAAATATTTCCTAGTAGGTTGGGCATTGTTGTTAGCCACTCCTTCCTCATGCACCTCATTCTCCATGACTTGCACAATCACAAAAATACCAAAAGCAAAACAGAACACTCTATTGCTAGAGTAGTGTTAGAGTTAGTAGACACAATGTGTCAAACAGTTAGTAGGCTTTAAAGAAAAATGCTTAATCGAGACTATCACCTACTTAATCATTGTCAATCTTAATCAATCCCCGATAATGGCGCCAAAAACTTGATGGATGAAAATCACACCCGCACAACTACCGGCAAGTATACCGGGTCGCATCAAGTAGTAAAACTCACAAGAGTTAGGTCAATCCCATAGGGATTGATGGAGCAAGCAACTTTAGTGAGGTGATGAGTCTAGTCAAGCTAACATTGAGAGAGTTTGGTGAAATTGACTTGACAGAATGTAAATTGCAAGAAATTAAAGTGCTGAAAGTAAATTGCAAAATGTAAACGACGGAAACTTAAATGGAAAGAAACTGAATAACTGAATCTTAAATGGCAAGAAAGTAAAGGCAAGAATGTAAATAGCAATGGAAAGTAAATTGCTTGAAATGTAAAGTGTTTTGGGTGCTGAGAATTAAAAGAAGCAGTAAATTCAAGGAAATTAAAGGAACCTAAAGCAAATTAAAGTGAAGAATAACAAGAAAGAAAGATTCATTAGGGATTGGAGATATCATAATCCATCATGAATCAATGGGTCTCAACTTCATTCTCAATCATATGAAGTAGATCTATGGCGGATTGTAATTGATTGAGTCCCAATTCCTTGGGAACCCAATCTCTCTAAACACAATCAATTTGCCAATTCCTTGATCTAATTGTCATGAGAAGAGGTTAAGTGCATTCTCTTATCCATAGGCCACACTAATCCTCAAGACCTCAATTCCTTCCGAATGGTGTTGGTCAAGAGAATTGTGAAAGATAGAGCTTCAATTATAATTCCTATGATTTCCCTTCTGAGGCTCACATAAGAATTCAATAGACCCAAACCCCCTTCTGGAGTGAGTGGATCAAATAAACATGGAAGTTGTCCCTTAGCTACTACAAGCGGATTGAGAAGAAGAAGAATTTCATTCAATCATGTGAATTACAATAGAGCTCTTCCCCCTAATGATGTGGGGTTTATTTGATCATCGCTCTAAGAACAATTGTGAAAAGGTGAAATTGCATGAAAGTAAATCAAACTGAATACAAGCTCAAATGTAAAATTGCATAAAGGAAGAAGTGAAAGGAATTGAAATTGCATGAAATTAAATGAAGCTCAATACAAACTAAAATGTAAAATTGCAAAAAAGAAAAGTGTATCTAAACTATGCTACGTACGCTCTCTGGAGTCTCTAATCCTCTAGAATACAAGAGAGCTCTGTAGTCTCTAATCCTCCAGCCTACTTTCTACTTTAAAAACTCTTCTATTTATACTCTTCTTCTCATCTTCAAAGAGGTCTTCAAGTACTTGGATGTGGGCTTTTGGCCTTGATTGAAGCAAGTGAAAAGTGGCTCTTTGTGACGTTGACATTGGCATTAATTCACTAACGTTCACAAGTTTGCATGGGTGCCATTGAAGTTGGAATTGGCCATGGCGTTAGTGACCAACGTTAGTATAGTAATGTTGGCACTAACGTTGCATGAATAAGCTGCTGGGAGCGTTGCCATTGGCGTTGGCACCAACGTTGGTGCACCAACATTTTTCATACCACACGTATGCGTGAACCAGCTTGGCGTGCAAATGCTAGATTTATAGACACAACGTTGGTGCACCAACACTCCTCTCATGCTTGCGCGTCGCCCACGCGTGCACGTCACAGCCAATTTTCCAATGCATTCCTCTTGAAATTGTCGAAGACGTTGGTGTGCAACGTTTGTGGCAACATTTGCACACCAACGTTGGCACCTTTTTGCCTGTAACATTGCCAGCAACGTTGGTGAGCTAACGTTGGCCACCAACGTTGCACCTCTCTTGCTAGCAACGTTGTTAGCAACGTTGGTGAGCTCACTTTGGCTACCAACGTTGCCTTCTTTAACTAATGCCAACGTTTGTGGCAGCGTTGGTGAGCCAACTTGACCACCAACGTTGTTCACCCCTCTTTGAACCAGCGTTTGTGGCAAGGTTGGTGACCCAACTTGGCCACCAAAGTTGCTTCTTTTTCCACAAGCAACATTCATGGCAACGTTGGTGAGCCAACTTTGGCCACCAACATTGCCTCCTCTGCTTTTTCCTTGCCCTTCTCTTGCTTCTTCTTACCTATCATCAACCAAACAAAATGCATCAAAGTATGGCCATAATCATAAGATAATGCATCATTCATTGCATCAAGTACTTTTTGCCTAAATCTCATGAAAATACACATAATTAACAATGTTTGATTGAATCAAGAGATGCATAAATTTCTCATCCAATTGCTTACTTATTGCCTAATAAATGCATGAAAACCAAGTAAAAACTAATGAAAAAGGCTTGTGAAACTAGCCTAAGATGCCTAGGCATCACTAAGTAATTAGTAAGTTAGCTAGGACTTATGGATTAAGGTTAATTATGCTTGCTTGACTTACTCCTTGATGTTAAGGGTTGACGAAGTGAGATTGACTCATCATTGTTACCATAGTTGTGGTTATGACGATGATAGGATTCCTTAATTCTCATTCCCAACTCAAGGCTCTTTTATGCATTTATAGCATTTTCACTAGTTTAGACCTTACTTCCTTTGTGCTCGCATTAATTTCAATTTTGATCTCTTCTTAGTTCTTTTATTTCTTATTTCTTTTAATCTTTTGTTCCTTAATTGAAGAAACCCCTTTCTTCATAACAAAGAGTGTGACACCTTAATTGGATTGTCCGAGGGAGATGACCCGGGACTTAAAACTCCTGGTTTAGATTTGTTTTGGATTGTGACAAATCTTTTGAATTTAAACTTTGATTGAGAGGATCGATTGTCGGTTTGGACTATGCTATCAACGAAATTGTTTTGTCTAAATTCTGAATCAGCATAACCCTCTACACATCAAGTTTTTGGTGCCGTTGCCGAGGTTGATGCAATCAGTGTTATATTTTTTGTTGTTGTAAATATATCAATAGTGTAAATATCTTACTTTTTGGTTATTTGATTATTTTTGTTAATACTTAGGTGTTTGTTTTTCTTGTTTATTGATGTCTTTTGCTTTGATTTTCTACTTTCTCTATGAGTTATTACCCTTGTTGCTTGGAGTTTGGTTGTGATTATATTGTAGGATATAATGACTTCAACTTGGGATTGCATCATGGAGTGGGATGATCAATTGAGGGAGGAACCATTTGCGTATGAGTGATGAGCAGATATTTTATACACTTTTGGATGTCATTTTCTTAGTGTTTTCAGTATATTTTGTTAAGTTTTATTATATTTTAGTAGGTTTTAATGCAAAATTTACTCTTTGGAACTTAAAAATAAAAGATAAAATCAAAGAAAAAGATATGATAGAGATTAAAGATAAAAATATAAACAAGAAAATTAAATTAAATGAAAAGATACCAATGGCACACCAAACTTAAAAATTTTGAATTTAAACAACAATAATTTCGAAAAATTAAAATGAAAAATACTAAAAGACACCAAACTTAAAAATTTTGAAATCAAAGACACTAAATTTTCAAAAATCAAAAAGGAAAAACACTAAAGAACACCAAACTTAAAGATTTTGAAATCAAATAAGGAAAAATACCAAGAAAAGTTCGAACACCAAGAAAGAAAAGCAAAAACAATTTTCAAAGACTCAAGAAAAGAACAAAAACCACAGGGACACCAAACTTAAGACTTGACACAAGACTCAAACAAAAGAAAAAGATGACTAAAGATAAATTTTTGAAAAAAATATTTTTTTTAAAGAGTTTTTCGAAAATTAACATGAAAGGAAATTAAAAGAAAGCTAGTAAAAAGTACCTGATCTCAGGAGCAAAACAACCGGTCATTTGTCAATCTCAAACAATCCCCGGCAACAGCGTAAAAAGCTTGGTGTGCGAATTTGTGACTCGCACAACTAAACCGGCAAGTGCACCGGATCGTCCAAATAATACCTTAGGTGAGTGAGGGTCGAATCCCACGTGGATTGCTAAATTGAGTAAGCTGTGGTTATCCTGTAGATCTTAGTCAGGCGAATAGAAGGTTAGTTGTTGTTTGTTGTAGGTGCATAAACAAGCAATAACAAAAGCTATAAATAATTAAGATCGAGATAGAAGTGAGAAGTCAATTAAGGCTTCAGGTGTGCTTCTTCTTCTGGATTCCTTCAATGGCAAGGCTTGATGCATGCACATCATGTGTGTTCTTCTATGCTTTTTCATATCAAAAGTTCATTCATAAGGCTTAATTATTGGATACTTTTGTGCTTAAATCATAGATTACTTTCATCTCTTTGATTTGATCTATTTTGTAGAAAATAGTGGAAAAAGAAGAAAAAAGCACAAAAGAAGCATGAAAGAAGAAAGGAGTTTAAAGGGTGAAGCAGAGAAGAGAAGAAACAAGGGAATTTAAGAAGCATAACACTAGCAACACTAATGTTGCTTCACAAGCTCCAGGGATGAGGTCTGCATGCATGCTTCAGTGCTGTCAGTGCTACCGCTGCCCTCAATAATTCGTACGACCCTTGGCAGCCTGACCATGTCTTCTTCAAAGGAGCATAACTTGAGCTTCAAAACTCCAAATGAGGTGATTCTAGTGGCATTATAAAGTAGGAATCTAGAGCTTTCCAATCATATATGGCACTATTTGGTGGATACTAAATCTGAGGGAGAAAACTTTCCCCGAAAATGCAAAGATGAACAACGTATCAACCTGTAGCAAGTCCAACTGACCTCTTCAACTTCCATGGAGGATAATTTGAGCCTTGGAGCTTCAAATGATGCGCTTAAAATAACATTAGAAAGTAGACATTCAGAGCTTTCCAATAATATATAATAGTATGGGGTAAAAATTAACTTTGAGCTTCCTAAGCTGGTGTTTTTAACCTAACGTCACCATGTGGTGCACGAATTTGCAATCCGTACAACTAACCAGCAAGTGCACTGGGTCGTCCAAGTAATACCTTACGTGAGTAAGGGTCGATCCCACGGATATTATTGGTTTGAAGCAAGCTATGTTTATTTTATTAATCTTAATCAGGATATCAATAGAGTTCTTTAGCCTCGTATAACGTAAAAAGGGCATAAAATAAATAGTTGTTACTTGTTGTGCAGTAATGGGGAATATGTTGGAGTTTTGGAGATGCTTTGTCCTTTGAACTTCAACTCTTCCTTGAAATCCTTCAACACACGCAAGGCTCCTTCCATGGCAAGCTCTATGTAGGGTGTCACCGTTGTCAATGGCTACTTCCCATCCTCTCAGTGAAAACGTTCCTATGCTCTGTCACAGCACGGCTAATCATCTGTTGGTTCTCAATCAGGTTGGAGTAGAATCCATTGATTCTTTTGCGTCTGTCACTAACGCCCAGCCTTCAGGAGTTTGAAGCTCGTCACAGTCATTCAATCCCAGAATCCTACTCGGAATACCACAGACAAGGTTTAGACTTTCCGGATTCTCATGAATGCCGCCATCAATCCGGCTTATACCACGAAGATTCTGATTAAGGAATCTAAGAGATACTCATTCAATCTGATGTAGAACGGAGGTGGTTGTCAGGCACACGTTCATGGGTTGAGGAAGGTGATGAGTGTCACGGATCATCACCTTCTCCATAATTAAGCGTGAATGAACATCTTAGATAAGAACAAGCGTGTTTGAATGGAAAACAAAGGAATTGTATTAATTCATCAAGACGCTGCAGAGCTCCTCACCCCCAACAATGGAGTTTAGAGACTCATGCCGTCAAAAAGTATGTAATTCAGATCTGAAAATGTCATGAGGTACAAAATAATTCTCTAAAAGTTGTTTAAATAATAAACTAGTAACCTAGGTTTACAGAATATGAGTAAACTAATATAATTGGTGCAGAAATCCACTTCTGGGGCCCACTTGGTGTGTGCTGGGGCTGAGACTAAAGCTATCCACGAGTAGCGGCTTTTCTTGGAGTTGAACTCCAAGTTATGACATGTTTTGGGCGTTCAACTCCGGATCATGACGTGTTTCTGGCGTTTAACTCCAGACAGCAGCATGTACTTGGCGTTCAACGCCAAGTTACGTCGTCTATCCTCGCGCAAAGTATGGACTATTATATATTGCTGGAAAGCCCTGGATGTCTACTTTCCAACGCCGTTGAGAGCGCGCCAATTGGACTCCTGTAGCTCCATAAAATCCATTTCGAGTGTAGGGAGGTCAGGATCCAACAGCATCAGCAGTCCTTTTTCAGCCTAAGTCAGATTTTTGCTCAGCTCCCTCAATTTCAGCCAGAAAATACCTAAAATCACAGAAAAATACACAAACTCATAGTAAAGTCCAGAAATATGATTTTTGCCTAAAAACTAATAATATTTAACTAAAAACCAATTAAAACATGCTAAAATCTACATGAAATTACCCCCAAAAAGCGTATAAAATATCCGCTCATCACCATGCCAACGCCAGTTTAGGTGATGGCAGCGGTAGCGCTACTCCAATAACGCCAGTTTGGGCGCTGGCAGTGCTAACACTACACCAATAACGCTAGTTTGGGTGCTGGCAGCGCTATCGCTGCTCCAATAATGCCAGTGAGCGCTGGCAACACTAACGCTTCCCTAAAAAATGCTTGCGACCCTTGACAACATGACCTTGTCCTCTTCAAATGAGCATAACTTGAGCTACTGATGTCCAATTGATGCGATTCTAGTTGCATTAAAAAGCTGACATTTAGAACTTTCCAACAATGTATAATAGTTTATAGTGGGAATGAAATTGTAGCATAAATAATAGGCATCTTTAAGCCCCAAAAACACTTAACAGAGCATCTATAGCGTTGTTAACGCTAACTTTGGGCCACCAATGCCAGTTTGGGCATTGGTAGAGCTAGCGCTACTCCAATAACACCAAGCACCCCTGGACCTCACCTTTGCTCAATTAATTTCACTCAAGTGCACTTAAACTTCACGCAAGCAAGCCCACAATTGTCAATCAATCAAGGCCACAAGAGTCATCTAGAATTAGCTAATTTTCATTTAATTGTAATTTGTTTTCAATTTCATTTGAATTTCATTTAATTGTAATTGGAATTAGGATAGGTTATAAATAGGCTTTAGTTTTCACACTTGAGAGGAGGCCGGAGGGAGGGGGTCTTCAGACTCTCTCTTCACACACTTCACATTTTTCTTCTTTCCCATTTTCTTTCACCTACTTTTGTAAATATTTTGTTATGAATTACTAACTCTTTCCATTGGGAAAGAGAGCTCTATTGCAATTCAAATGCGTTGATTTATTTTCATTCTTCATCTTCAATTCTTCTTTTATTATTGCTTTAGAAAGAGTTTTTGTGCTTCATAGTTCCAACTACCATCGAGAGAGGGATTGGATCTACTTGAATTTCCTGATGAACTTGAGAAAGGAGTTATGAAAGTCAGTTTGAGGCTCTTCTCTCATAATCCACTTGATCAATACATTCTTAGTTGGTATGTGAGATGTAACCACTTTGAATTGAGGTCTTGAGGGTTGTGTGGCCTTTGAATCAGAAATTGAACTTTATCTCTTCTCATGACCAATTAGATAAAGAGATTGGCAACTGATCAAGTTAAGAGAAATCAAATCATCAAGAGATTGGGGTTTGATTACTTATGATTTGCCAAGACATAAATGATTGTATGATAGAAGGGGGGATGAGAATGGTTGATCCTGAGAGTGCAATATCTCTTGATCCCAATGCCTTCTTTTTTAATTTACCTTTCCATCATTTACTTTCTTGCACTTTACTTTCTTGTACTTTCATTTCCTTCCATTTTACTTTCCAGCACTTTATTTTTTTGCACTTTACTTTTACGTCATCTACTTTCTTGCTCTTTATTGCTTTCATGTCATTTATATTTCTTGTTGTTCATCACTCAAAATTGAACCGTCTAACTAGAATAAACAACTAACTATTGATTGCTTAATCCTTTAATCCTCGTGGGATCGACCTCACTCTTGTGAGTTTTATTACTTGATACGACCAGGTATACTTGCTAGTAGTTATGCGGAATTAAAAAAAATTTCGTAACAAGGCTGTAAATGATTAAGTCATTGGTCATGGTCATTAATCTTCTCAAGTCCAAACCAAACATTTGAACAGACTAGATCAATCTGGGAGAGGGTGAAGTGTGCGCAATTCAATCTCTTTGCTGATCCTACTCAAAACACCACACACAAAGTCGGATCTTCGAGATCAGAGACTAATGCTCTTATGGTTCTAGCCCTTAGAGCCACAGGAACCTCAATTACCCCTGACTAATGAGGTTTTATGTCACATACCCCAATTAGCCCAAATAACTTTTTGGAACCCGTGCTACATTCTCAAGCTGTAGCTCAATACTATCTGGGTCAGGACTCGTAAGAAACTTATGTAGAATCGAGATTCATATGGATGAAGAACCACAATGCATCATAGAATAGAATTAAACATAGATTGAAGTAGAAAAGTAATTGCATTAATCCATACGAATCAGCAGAGCTCCTAACCTTAACCAAGGAGGTTTAGTTGCTCAAAATGTATAGAAATAATGTGTATGTGCTTCTCCCCTCCAGGGAGGCATAATCCCCAAGAAGAAGGAAGTCCCTTATTTATAATAAAAACTCTAAGACTAAACCTAAAAGATATTAGTAATAATTAAAAAGTACAAAAGAATGAGATAAACTAAGCTAAAGGTGCGAAAATCCACTTTTGGGCCCACTTCATGAGTTTTGGGCTGAGCTTGGCGTCTAACTTGAGGGAGTGGGCATTGAACGCCCACTAGAGAGTGTCCACGCTGCTTGCTTACTCCCTTTGTGGCGTTGAACGCCAGTTTCGGCGTTCAACGTAACTTGGGAGGTTGGTCCTTCTTGGGCGTTGAACGCTAGAAAGGGGGTAGTTTAGGCGTTCAATGCCCATTTTGGGCAGTCCAACCTGAAGAAAAGTATAGACCATTATATATTGCTGGAAAGCTCTGGAAGTTAGCTTTCCAACGACGTTGAGAACTCATAATTGAATATCTGTGGCTCCATAAATTCTCGTTTGAATTCACGGAGGTCAGATTCTAACAACATCTGCTATGCTTTCCTTGCCTTTGAATCAGACATTGCCAAAACTTGTCAAAATCGCCCAAAATTCACCTAAAATCATAAGAAAAACACAAGCCCAAAGTAGCATCCAAAAAGTGAATTTTGCATTAAATCCTACTAAAACATAATAAAACTTAACAAAATATACTAAAAACACTAAGAAAATGACATCAAAAGTGTATAAAATATCCGCTCATCAGAACACCAAACTTAAACTGTTGCTTGTCCTCAAGAAACCAAAAACAAGTAGGACTAAAAAGAAGAGAGAGAGAGAGAGAGAGATACAATAAGTTTTAAAGTTTTTCAATAAAGCTCGGTTCCAAATGATGAGCAGGGATAACCGCTCTTCACTTTTGAACAGTTTTGGCATCTCCCTTTCCCTTGAAGTTCAGAAATATTGACATCTCTTGGAATTAGAATGCGGATGATATTATTGATTGTCTTAGTTTAGTTCTTCTTGATTCTTGAACACATCTTCTTTTGGTGTTTTGCACCTTTTTTATCCTTGCCTTGACTCTAAGTGTTTTGTTTTTCCGTACTACCATCGGATACATAAACGTCATAGGCACTTAATTGGGGAAACCCTTTGGATTCGAATTTAGCTTTGCTCAAATTCCCAGTCAATGGTGCCCAGAGTTCTTAGGCGTACTCTTTTTCTTTGGATCACGACTTTAACTGCTCAGTCTCAAGCTTTTCACTTGAAACCTTCACAAAACAAGCATTTAGTTAGGGATAGCAGCTCATTTGAGCTTTTTAGGCTGATTTTTAAACCTCCTAACCATTGATGCTTAAAGACTTGGATCCTTGCTCTTTTGGTTTTTCGTTTATGTGCATTATTTTTCTTTTCCTTTTTATTATTATATTTTATTCTACCTTTTTTTTTCTGTTGCTTTTTCTTGCTTCAAGAATTAATACTTTTGATTTTTTAGAAAGTCAATAATACTTCTCTAGATCTTTTGTTCTTTCAAGAGTCAATACACTCAACTTCAATCTCAATCATGCATTGTTAATTCACATTCAAAAATAAATGCATGGCCACCACATAAAAACAATTGGAATAATTCATGATAAACTTAAAATTCCTACATCTCACTCTTTGCTTTTCAAATAAAAAAATTTTCTTTTAAGCTTGGTGAGGGATACATAGGATATCTTATAACAAAAATAAAGAAAAGTAAATAAAACTAGAAAAGAACAAAATAATGCTTGTGATCATGCTGAAGTTAGAATGGAAGATAGGAAATAAGATAAATGAAGGGATAATGAAATTTAACCACCTCATTTATAGTGGCTGCTGATGAAGATGATCCACCTTTCTTTAGCATAAACCAAGAGCTTGCTCTGCAACACCAAACTTAAAAAGTTTGCATGTTGGTGGACGAAATTGTGATCATCAATAATGGCTCTTTGGTATGTGCATCTATTAACTCAGCACTTTCTTTCCACAACTTCGCTCAACTAACCAGCAAGTGTACTGGGTCATCCAAGTAATAAACCTTACGTGCGTAAGGGTCGATCCCACTGAGATTGTTGATATGAAGCAAGCTATGGTCACCTTGTAAATCTCAGTCAGGCGGATAATAATTGATTATGGAATTTTGAAAATCAAATAATAGTAAATAAACATGAAATAAAGATAAAGTTACTCATGTAATTCAATGGTGGGAATTTCAGATAGGTATATGGAGATGCTATGTTCCTTCTGAATCTCTGCTTTTCTACTGCATCCATTCAATCCTTCTTATTCCTTTCCATGGCATGCTGTATGTAGGGCATCACCGTTGTCAATGGCTACATCCCATCCTCTCAGTGAAAAAGGTCTAAATACTCTGTCACAGCACGGCTAATCATCTGTCAGTTCTCAATCAGGTTTGAATAGAATCCAGTGATTCTTTTGCGTCTGTCACTAACGCTCAGCTTTCAGGAGTTTGAAGCTCGTCACAGTCATTCAATCCCGGAATCCTACTCGGAATACCACAGACAAGGTTAGACTTTCCGGATTCCCATGAATGCCGCCATCAATTCTAGCTTATACCACGAAGATTCTGATTAAGGAATCCAAGAGATATGCGCCCGGCCTAAGGTAGAATGGAAGTGGTTGTCAGTCACGCGCGTTCATAAGTGAGAATGATGATGAGTGTCACGGATCATCACATTCTTCAAGTTGAAGTGCAACAAATATCTTAGAACAGGAATAAATTGAATTGGATAGAAGATAGTAGTAATTGCATTGAAACTTGAGGTACAGTAGAGCTCCACACCCTTAATCTTTGGTGTGTAGAAACTCCACCGTTGAAAATACATAAGTGATCAAGGTTCAGGCATGGCCGAACGGCCAGCCCCCAAAACGAAATCCAGGATGTCAAAATCCAAATATGGAACCAAGATATCTAATAGACTAGTAAAAAGTTCTATTTATACTAAACTAGCTACTAGGGTTTATAGAGGTAAGTAATTGATGCATAAATCCACTTCCGGGGCCCACTTGGTGTGTGCTTGGGCTGAGCTTGATCTATCTACGAGCTGAGGCTTCTCTTGGAGTTGAACACCAAGTTGTAACGTGTTTTGGACGTTCAACTCTGGTTCGTGACGTGTTTCTGGCGTTTGACTCCAGAATGTAGCATGGAACTGGCGTTGAGCGCCAGTTTACATCGTCAAATTCTGAATAAAGTATAGACTATTATATATTGCTGGAAAGCTCTGGATGTCTACTTTCCAACGCCGTTGCGAGCGCGCCATTTGGAGTTCTGTAGCTCCATAAAATCCATTTTGAGTGCAGGGAGGTCAGATTCCAACAGCATCAGCAGTCCTTTGTCAGCCTCTTATCAGAGTTTTGCTCAGTTCCCTCAATTTCAGCCAGAAAATACCTGAAATCACAGAAAAACACACAAACTCATAGTAATGTCTAGAAATGTGAATTTAGCATAAAACTAATGAAAACATCCCTAAAAGTAACTAGACCATGCTAAAAACTACCTAAAAATAATGCCAAAAAGCGTATAAATTATCCGTTCATCACAACACCAAACTTAAATTGTTTCTTGTATCCAAGAAACTGAAAATCAATTAGGATAAAAAGAAGAGAATATAATATAAATCTCAAAATATCAATGAATATTAATTATAATTAGATGAGCAGGACTTGTAGCTTTTTGCTTTTGAACAGTTTTGGCATCTCACTTTTTCCTTTGAAGTTTAGAATGATTGGCTTCTCTAGGAACTTAGAATTTCAGATAGTGTTATTGATTCTCCTAGTTAAGTTTGTTGATTCTTGAACACATCTACTTTTATGAGTTTTGGCCGTGGCCCTAAGCACTTTGTTTTCCAGTATTACCACCGGATACATAAATGCCACAGACACATGACTGGGTGAACCTTTTCAGATTGTGACTCAGCTTTGCTAGAGTCCCCAGTTAGAGGTGTCCAGAGCTCTTAAGCACACTCTTTTTGCTTTGGATCATGACTTTAACTACTCAGTCTCAAGCTTTTCACTTGGACCTGCATGCCACAAGCACATGGTCAGGGACAGCTTGATTTAGCCGCTTAGGCCTGGATTTTATTTCCTTGGGCCCTCCTATCCATTGATGCTCAAAGCCTTGGATCCTTTTTACCCTTGCCTTTTGGTTTTAAGGGCTATTGGCTTTTTCTGCTTGCTTTTTCTTTTTCTTTCTATTTTTTTTTGCAAAATTTTTTTTCGCAAGCTTTTGCTATTCACTGCTTTTTCTTGCTTCAAGAATCAATTTCATGATTTTTTAGATTATCAAGAACGTTTCTCTTTGTTCATCATTCTTTCAAGAGCCAACAATTTTAACATTCATAAACAACAAGATAAAAAATATGCACTGTTCAAGCATTCATTCAGAAAACAAAAAGTATTGTCACCACATCAATATAATTAAACTAAATTCAAGGATAATTTCAAAATTTATGTACTTCTTGTTCTTTTGTATTAAAAACATGTTTCATTTAAGAAAGATGAAGGATTCATGGAATTATTCATAGCTTTTAGACATAGTTACTCAATACTAATGATCATGAAGTAGAGACACAAAACATAAACACACATGAAGCATAAAAATAAAAAAATAGAAAAATAAGAGCAAGGAGATTAAGGAATGAGTCCACCTTAGTGAGGGTGGCGTCCACCTCTTGAAGAACCAATAGTGCTCTTTGAGCTTCTCTATGTCTCTTCCTTGCTTCTGTTGGATGATCCCTAGTGATTTCGGTGCTCCTATCCTTTAGTTGCTCCCAATAATTGTGTGGAGGAAAATGTATCCCCTGAGGTATCTTAGGGATCTCTTGATTTACAGTCAAATGTTCTACCATTGAGCTATAGACCCTTGAGATGAATCTCTCCATCTCCCATGACTCAGAGGTGGAAGCAATTGTCTTCCCTTTTTTTTCTTCTTCTTTTTTTATTTTTGAGGTTTCTCTGGCCTTAGGTGCCATCAATGGTTATGGAAAAGCAAAAAGCTATGCTTTTACC